>NC_052149.1:75306651-75623253 GCF_902713615.1 Scyliorhinus canicula | reverse complement strand
GGCGCCTGTTCGGGTACACAGAGGGAGAATTCAGAATGTCCAAATTACCTAATAGCCCGTCTTTCGGAACTTGTGGGGAGGAAACCGGAGCACCCGGAGGAAACCCACGCAGACATGGGGAGAACATGCAGACTCCGCATGCACAGTGACCCAAGCCATGACCCTCCTAGTTGAGAGAACCAGCTATCCTATATTGCTGTATTGCCACTCAGTCTGCCATCTTCTATCTAGCGCACAACAGCACAGAACCAAAGATCTGTCTAGGTTTAAATGCCTGGCCCCATCTACACTGTTTCTACTCTGTACCAGCGCCTACAAGGCTAATTCATCTCTACGTGCCTCCTCTTTTATTAGAGGTGTGAAAAAGGAGGTAATGCTGCATCCCTTCTCGTGTTTGAGTTTGTGCAAATAAACTAACTCTGAGCTTAACCTATCTTGAGTTTGCTGCGAGTTATTAATACAAATTGGATCACACAAAAACTGAGGCATGGGGAATGCTCCACCATAGAACATAGAACATACAATGCAGAAGGAGGCCATTCAACCATCGAGTCTGCACCAACCCACTTAAGCCCTCACTTCCACCCTATCCCCGTAACCCCGCCTAACATTTTTGGTCACAAAGGGCAATTTATCATGGCCAATCCACCTAACCTGCACGTCTTTGGATTGTGGGAGGAAACCAGAGCACCCGGAGGAAACCCACGCAGACACAGGGAGAATGTGTAGACTCCGCACAGACAATAACCCAGCGGGGAATCGAACCTGGGACCCTGGCGGTGTGAAGCCACAGTGCTAGCCACTTGTGCTACCGTGCTGACCACTTCTCAAAGGGGAACTGAAAATCACAGCACTTTTTTCTATTTATGGATGGGTAGGAAGAGGAGAAATCGGGGTTGTTTAAATTAAACCTCTTCACACACTGGCCAATTCACTAAACTATGAGTGATCGGGAGACTACAATTGATTGTATTTTTCTACAAATTTACACTCGTAGCTGAGTAATCCAATGTACTTATGAATTTAAGCCTGTTTACCATTAATACATGGGAGTGGACTGTTGGAATTTTTAATTCCTGCCCTAGATATTTTGACTTCTCCAGTAGGAGAGCCCCACATCTCAGATTGTTTCCACATATAAGATGCAGAGATGATGTTTCCCCATCTGGGGAACTCTAGAATTAGGGGGCATCGTTTACAAATAAAGGGTCTCCCATTTAACATAGAGATGAGGAGGATTTTTTCTCCCACAGGGTGGTTTGTGTTTGGAGAGAAGTGTTGGCTCGATTGTTCAGTATATTCAAGGCTGAATTAGATAGATTTTTCATTTTCAAGCAAGTTGAGGGTTATGGGGGGGGGGGGGGGGGGGGGCAGGAAAGTAAAGTTAAGGCCACAATCTGATAAGTTTCGACCCAATTGAATGGTGGAACAAGCTGGAGGGACCAAGTGACCTGCTCCTACTTGTTTTTCTTATGTTCTTACATGGATGAGGGAGGTCAGTTGTAAGCCTGCATCTATATAGTACTTTTCACATCTTCAGGATATGCCACAACACTTTAAAACCAATGATAAATAGTTTCGAAGTGTCATCTCAGTTGTAATGTACTCAAACTTTGCATTCTATTTGTGCATAGGAAGGTCCCACAAATAGCTACGAGATGAATGACCTGATCATCATGCTTTTCCTGAATGGCGCAATGGAATTTTTCATTTCTACAAGAGTAGTCAAATGGAACCGCATTGGAAAGGTGCAGCATTGCCTTAGCATTGCACCAATGTGTCAGCCAAGAATATTTGCTCAAGTGTCTGGGGTTGGTTCTGAACCCATGACCTTATGAACTCTTGTGACCCCAACTCACTGATATATTGCAGGTGGTGAAGGATAGAAATGGAGACAATCTTTACACACTTATTTACAGAGCATTTATTTACAGATGTTCCAAACATGCACCTCCAGTCTCTAGCACCGTCGATTGTCTGCCCCTTTTTATAGGAGCAAACCTGAATCCCCAGTTAATGCCCACTATCTGCATACAATAGTATTAATAATCAGCCCGACACTGAGCTCCAACTGAACTCCTCTAGCGAGTACCATTGGTTTCTAATTTTCTTACTTGTGGTTTACCTAACTTCACATTACTTTTAGCCTAATTAGGTCTTTTGTCTAACACTAACAAATCCAGTATAGAAGCCTAGATGGGAATTGTTTTTGAGTTTGTTTCCATGAGTGTGCACAGTTTTATGGTGGCCTCCATTTGGCTTTACCAAAGCCACCGTAACAGCAACAACTTGCCTTTATATAGCATCATCAGTGTCATACAGCGTCCCAAGGCAGTTCACAACAGTATTAAGGAAATTTGACACAGCTATTAGGACATGTGACCAAATGCTTGGTCAAAGAGGGAGGTTTTAATGTAGGAAAACAAGGTAGAGAGGCGGCGAGGTTCAGTGAGATGAGGAGCCTGGCAGCTGAAGGCACGGCTGGCATGGTGGAGTGATGATGATTGAGAAACTGCAAGGGGTCAGGGTTGGAGGAGCACAGATGCCTCCGTGTAGTAGGACTGGAAAAGGTTACAGACATAGAAGGGGGGGATGAGGCCCTGGAGATGGATTCAGACATGACCAAGTAAGATTGGCACTGAACAGGCTGGAGTATAATGATGTGTTACAGTTGAGCAGTCGAGGTGCAATACAGTAGCCTGGTATGCCAGATCTAATCATCGTCTCTACCCCACTCCGCCAACTAAAATCTATGACTCAAGTGAGAACCAAGAATAATACCTTTACAGGCAGCACTACTGCAAATATCCCAGGGGAGAAAGGCCAAATAAGGAGAAGCAGCAATATGGCACATTAAAAGAGGTGGTAGAGGTAGAGATAGAAAAATAAACAAGGGATATCCGCAGCAAATATTAATGAATGTGTTTTCCCTTTAAGAGCAGAGACCAAATATCAGTGATCATTTTATATGGGCATTAAGTGACTCCAGCCACATTATGGGATTTAACTCTGAATTAAACTTCTCTGGGTGCCTTCGTGAATCTGGGGCGGGTTTCTCCGACCCCCCCCCCACCGGGTCGGAGAATCGCTGGGAGTCGGCGTGAATCCCGCCCCCGGTGTCCTCCAAATACTCCGGCCCCCCAAAAGTCACCTCGGCGTGAATCGCGCCGCCCGCCTCAGAGAATGGCGGGGACCGGCTGAACGCAATGGGCCCCCGGGGCCGCTCAAAATCTGCGGGCCGCGCAGGGTAGCAGTCCTGCCCGTTTAATGAGGGTCCCACCGGCGTAAATCAAGGATGGTCCCTACCTGCGGGACCCAGCTCTGTGGGCGGCCTCCGGGGTCCTCCGGGGGGGGGGGGGGGGGGGCGGGCGCGGCTGCGCGGAGCAATCTGGCACCGATGGATGCCCCCACGGTGGCCGGGCCCGCAATCGGGGCCCACCGATCCGCGGGCGGACCTGTGCCGTGGGGGCACTCTATTCCTCCGCGTCAGCCATGTACCGATCCGCGATGGCTGACGCGGGGATGTAGCCAGCAGACGCTGGCGCTCCCGCGCATGCGCCAACTTGCTCCGGCCGGAGGAGGCCCTTCAGCGCTAGTTGGCATGGCGCCAAGCCCCTTCCCTCTGGCCGGTGCGGTGCAAACCACGCCGGCGCTGTCCTGGCCCCCGAAGGTGCGGAGGATTCCACACCATTGGGGCGGCTCGACGCCGGAGTGGTGCCCGCCAGTGTTTGCGCTGTTTTTTCCGGTCCCGACGATTTGCGCAAAATCCCGTCCCTAGAGAACTTTAGTGTCCATTCAGTATTTTGTACAGTTCAGATACTGTAACTCCATAATGCTCCCAGCATTTTGCCACGAGATGCACAACTGGATGCATGCTATATCAGACAATATCCGACTGAAATGTTACATTTAGTTTGCTCATAAAGAAGAGATGTAGGTGCTATGGAATTTAATATTTCATCGTCAAAAATTAGCAGGGTTCACTCCCAGTTCATGTACAGAAGGGATCAGATGTAGAGAAATCGGACATTTTGTGCATCATTGGGTCTCTTTTCACAGCAAAGTTGGTGACAGGGTCATCCATCGTCTTAGCCGCTCTTTCTGGAACTCCCTAAACCACTCAATACCTCTACTTCTCTCTCCTTTAAAAGCCTTCTCATAGTCCAGTTCCTCGTCCAGGGTTTCAGTCAGCCACCTATCCCTCTAATCTCTCTCTCCATCATTTGGTGTCTGCTTCCCTGAGCTGTTCCATGTGTGAAGCATTTGAGGCAGTTTTGTTTTACATTACAGCAGCAACTACTGCTTTGGTAGTTGTAGGATAGTTCCTGGCATGTTGCTTCAAGCCTCATCCAGAACTCAGCTGATTATTCTCTATTGCCCTGTTCTGACCTCCCTGTGGCATTGAGTGAAATAGACAATTTTGAATTAAATTCTAATTCTCGACAGAGGGGAGGGGAGGACTCATAGTTTGTCCCTGGCTGGAACTTTTATTGGATGAGACACCATCAATGCAAATGTATTCTAATGAATCCCGCTGATGTAATGAATTCTGCCTGTAATGGTCAGGTTCCTTTTAGAAGTTTAAGGAAGAGGAAAGGTGATTTGGCAGATCAGGCCCATTCTCTCCACCTATCTGACATGTACACTACCTTTGCAGAACTGAATTACGTAGAAAAAGAATGCGCCAAACTCAATTACTGTTCCATGAAGAGTTAGTTGTGTTATACTGGAGTGATCCAAACATGGGTAGGAAGGAAAAGCAAAAGTCGGATGTCATAATATACACACAGGTATATGATGGTGCACAGACAGGTAGTGATTGACACACAGGATGACCAGTGAACACACAGAACACAGCAGCCAATCATCAGACAGGACACGACCACTATAAAGCCAGAGGGCACTAGTTTTCCCGCTCTCTTGGGATCCAGCCTCTGAGACAGTCAGAGCTCGTGAGCAGCAACTAGAACATACACCATGTGGTAGTAAGATAATCTGGTCAGGTTAGCCTCAGGTCTCCAGTCAAGTCAGCGTAGTGTCAACCCACAGTTAAAGTATGTATGATAGTTAAAAGTTCAATAAAATCGAGTTGCATTTCTTCAAGTGTTGGAAGCCTGTCTCTCTCACTGCTGCAGTAAACACAGTCCTCGCAGACCCAGCTTACCCATCACATCATCGGACTCTTCAGATCAGCAGCCACCAAACTGCCACCCACTCCACCTTCCCAGCCTCTATCTTCAACCATCTCCGCTCTAAATTCTAAAATTCTTTCCCTAAATCTCAGTCTCTCTCATTCTCATGAAAACGTGTGTCTTTGACCAAGTATTTAGTCACCAGTCCTGATATTCCCTTCTTTGGCATGCTGTTATTTTGTCTTAACATGAGCTCTCTTGATGTATTTTCCTCTATTTGAGACGCTATGTAGTACCAACTGTGGCGCATGGGTAGCATTGTTGCCTGAATTGGAAAGCCCCAGTCTAGAAACATGAGAAAATAAATCAGGCTGACCATCCCAGTGCAATAATTAGGGAGTGCCATCTTTCAGTTGAGATATACACCAAGGGTGCCACCTGTCCTCAGGCGGATGTAAAAGATTCCATGATCACTATTCAAAGAAGGTCAGGGAATTTCTCCCTCTTGTCCTGGACCAATATTCATCCCTCAATAAATAACACAAAGAAACAGATTATTTGCCCTATTCGCATGTTGTTGTTGGACCTTGCTGTGTACAAATTAGCGGAGACATTTTCGACATTCCAACAGTGACTACACTTCAAAAGTGCTTAATTGGCTAGAAGGAGTTATGGGTGGTTAATATTAACTGCTAGTATATGATGGAGTAATAATACAGCAGCTTGTCTTTTACCTTCAGAAAGTTTATTCTGCACCCAATTCAAATGATGGAGAAATAGCACAGCAGCTTGTCTTTTACCTTCAACAAGTTTATTCTTTACCCAACTCGATAGAGATACTGAAGCTATATAATTTCCCCAACACAGCGATTGCAGCTGTGTCCATTCATACTCTTTTTGGAGGTTGAGCCAATAACAATTACCTGTCTTTAATAATGCAATTAGCTTAATAATGTAATTGACAAAGCATGCACTTGTTGATACATTGGCACTTTGATAATGGGATGTCCTGAGGACTTAAAGGATGCCATATCAATTATTTCCTTATAAATGTGAATTTTTGTTCATAAGATTGCTAAACTATAATTCTCCAAAAAGGTCTTTGGTCACGATCAAAAAGTTGTAAATGCAACCATTGAGCAATTTCACAGGAGTGAGTACTTTGATGCACTAGGCATGTGCAAGAACTTTGAGCAACCATTTATACAGGTTATCTGCATATGTGTAGCAATCCAAACGCTGGAATGTGGCGTCTAGGGGCTTTTCACAGTAACTTCATTTGAAACCTACTTGTGACAATAAGCGCTTTTCTATTCCTGGTATGAGTGCTGTTCTTCAAATCAACCCAGTAGTCTGTATATCCATTCAGAATTCTTGACTTGAGTAAATTCAGAATGAATACTACAAGATTCCTGTTTCTGTACATCATGATTTTTGTACTGGTGAACCACACTCGGTAATTTTCATGGTGTACCAGATGTAATTTGTCCACCAATATGCCATCGAGAAAGTTTCTAATATTCCCATTGCCTCCTTCAGTGAAGTAAATCAACAAGTTTGTTTGCTGTAACAGTTTGTTTAATGTCCTTTTGGCAGGAAAAACCTATTTTCCACATGAGCAAATAATCAGAAAAGTGGGAATGAGTACATAATCCTTAGAAAAATAACAAGGGATACTAACAGTGATGAGCTATCCAATCTGTCAATACAGCCAGCTTCCTGGACGCCAGTAGTTCTCATGTAACCTAGAAAGTGAGTGTCAGCAAGTCGTTTGGCCAAGGGGAACATCACAGTTATGCTCAATCTTTGTGAAGTGTTTACACATGAATACTTTACTGGAAGTATCACTGGATATCCGGGGGTTCTGATGCCAACTAATATTCAAACTGATGTTGCTGCTGTAGTCAAGGTAGATCAGAGATTTCTTTTGTTCTGTTCATGGGATGTGAGCACGGCTGTCAGGGCCAGTATTTGCTGCCCTTGAGAAAGTGGTGGTGAGCTAACGGCTTGAAATGCTGCAGGCCATCTGGTGTAGGTACACGTACGCATGCCATTCCCACTGCCATCCTATCCCAGCCTGCTCCAGGCTTTAGCTTATTCCTTGTCTGTTGACCAGCACCTGGTGTCTACATTTGGCATAACCCCACCACTTCCTTTCCTACATTGCCAAGATCACATATTCCCTGGTGAATCGTGGGTGTAAAGTTTTAGTATTTTTAACTGCAGGTCACTGCCTTTTCTTTACTGTGCAATATTGAAAATGTGTTAATAAAATGCAATGCAACTATTGCCTCCATCGCAAGCCTGTTAACCCCTGTGCCCAGTAAACAACAGGCTGAACTTCAGTGGCAATGCTATTCACCAGACAGAGAGCAATCTGAGGAAGTTGTTTTCCCCAGTGCCCCTCGAGGCAGAAGTATTGAGTGTTCAGCTTGCCTATCACATGTATGTTCATGGGTTTCCAGACTTGGAGATCAGATAAATCCAGTGACCAGGACTGAAAATACAAATGATAATTTAGTGCTGTGGGGAGTTGACGTGTAACAACCAATTTGATCATTGTTAACCCAGGAGTTGGACCGATCTGGCTCACTAATGTCCTGTCGGGAAAGAAATCTGCCATCCTTACCTGGTCTGGCCTACATATGACTCCAGACCCACAGCAAGGTGGCCGACTCTTAAATACCCCCTGAAATGGCCAAGCAAACGACTCAGTTCAAGGGCAATTGGGGATGGGCAATAGTTGCTGACCCAGCCAGTTACGCTCACATTCCCTGCATGAATAAAAAACAAGTACGAGTTCTCCTTCTCTTGATCTGACTGAGATAAGTTAACTTGACACAGGCTCAGGATTGAACCCCTAGCTTTCCTAGTCTTTAGGGCTTAGAGATGGAACGGTAAACTCGGCCATTAGGATAGCTTTCTAGACCATTTTTCGAACTCTTCAGCTAATTAAACATCAAAACAGGCAATGGAGGAGAGCGAGATCTTTTACCAAAGAGATCCTATGGCAGCCCCTGAAGGGGCTGACACACCGAAACAGATCCAGAAATAAATTCTTTATTTCTACATTTGAACAAGACACTAGAGTGATAGCGACGCTGGTCCCCACTGGTTATTTCAAACAAAACATTGAATAGACATTAAACCTTTTAAATCCTTCACTGGCAATGAGCAGCTAATTTGCAGTTTAACGCTTGCTAATAATGAAGAGCCTGGATTGATCCATGGCCAAAAATAATTCCACCTAATACCATGACAAGTATAAAACTCCAATCAGTTTTACAGTTCACATTTCACTCCTCACCCTTTAAGAGTGGCTTACTTTAACCGTTAGTTGGTGGATCTATTTCCTTCCATTCAGTGCCAGGAATGTTATTAACTGTCAGCACACTTGGAATATGTTCTCACTGTGGTTCTGACATCATGTTGCTCACTGTTTTATATAAACTGTGTGAAGATTTAAAAGAAAAACTATTTATTTCAACTCTTTGAAAAGAGAAAAATTTCAGTTCCACTGTTGATTCAGCATGGTCACAGCACTGAGCAGCTGAGGCACACAGACCAGGCAAGTCACAGGTTTCATCTCCAGTCAATGCTGAATCAATTGACCCCCCCCCCCCCCCCCCCCCCCCCCATATTTCTCATAATTAATGAAATGGGTGGTAAAATGGGGCTAAATAGTAAACGAACATTGTACCTCATCCGTTTTTCAATGAGCAGTTTAGGGTTAACTCAGTAAGCACCTTTGAACCACATTCATTTTCCCCACCTCCCTTGCTTTCTCTTCATCCCCTGGAGGTAGACAACACATGGTAAACTGGATAGTACAAGTTTAAAAGTTAACGACTTGAAATTAGAAGAATGACTTTATTTCCCCATGGATTACATGTAATGGAATCCTAGAGAAAACAATTTGTTCTGTGATGTTTACTCCTTTGGAAACAAAATTAAGGAAGTGGGTTACAATGGAATTTAAGATTGTAGGATGGAAGCATAGCGAGGATATGATGTGGAATGTCATGGTTACTGAACTACCAGAACTATGGAAGCAGTACACCAAGGAACATTACCAATCAAGATGTTCCAGTATGGCTGTAAGCCAACATGGAATTTCTGGAGTTTTGCTTGATTTACTTCATGGGAGACAGGGAGCAAGTTTCTTTCTTCAGGAGATCAAGTTGGACTCCATGTCAAGGCTGGTTACTTGTGCTCTTAATTGGTTGAATGACCTTCTAGTTTGGAAATGGCTCCAGTAGAACAAAACATGTGGACATCAGAAACACTGCAGCAGTAAGTAATTCAAGCGAATAGCATGGGGTTAACACATAAAGCAATATCATTCACATCAGATTGCATGTTACAATTATGGAAAACACACTAGTATAAAATGAGTATGTTTGTGATAGTCCTTGACCATTTTATTTTTACCTACAATTTTTCCTGTTGCCCCTTAGGTTTTTGTGCCACTTGTAAATATTTTTAATGAATTTTTTGCACCCAGCACTATTTGTGACACGAATGGGATGTTTGGAAGAACATAAGAACATAAGAACTAGGAGCAGGAGTAGGCCATCTGGCCCCTCGAGCCTGCTCCGCCATTCAATTAGATCATGGCTGATCTTTTGTGGACTCAGCTCCACTTTCCGGCCCGAACACCATAACCCTTAATCCCTTTATTCTTCAAAAAACTATCTATCTTTACCTTAAAAACATGTAATGAAGGAGCCTCAACTGCTTCACTGGGCAAGGAATTCCATAGATTCACAACCCTTTGGGTGAAGAAGTTCCTCCTAAACTCAGTCCTAAATCAACTTCCCCTTATTTTGAGGCTATGCCCCCTAGTTCTGCTGTCACCCGCCAGTGGAAACAACCTGCCCGCATCTATCCTATCTATTCCCTTCATAATTTTAAATGTTTCTATAAGATCCCCCCTCATCCTTCTAAATTCCAACGAGTACAGTCCCAGTCTACTCAACCTTTCCTCATAATCCAACCCCTTCAGCTCTGGGATTAACCTAGTGAATCTCCTCTGCACACCCTCCAGCGCCAGTATGTCCTTTCTCAAGTAAGGAGACCAAAACTGAACGCAATACTCCAGGTGTGGCCGCACTAACACCTTATACAATTGCAGCATAACCTCCCTAGTTTTAAACTCCATCCCTCTAGCAATGAAGGACAACATTCCATTTGCCTTCTTAATCACCTGTTGCACTTGTAAACCAACCTTCTGTGACTCATGCACTAGCACACCCAAGTCTCTCTGAACAGCGGCATGCTTTAATATTTTATCGTTTAAATAATAATCCCGTTTGCTGTTATTCCTACCAAAATGGATAACCTCACATTTGTCAACATTGTATTCCATCTGCCAGACCCTAGCCCATTCACTTAACCTATCCAAATCCCTCTGCAGACTTCCAGTATCCTCTGCACTTTTCGCTTTACCACTCATCTTAGTGTCATCTGCAAACTTGGACACATTGCCCTTGGTCCCCAACTCCAAATCATCTATGTAAATTGTGAACAATTGTGGGCCCAACACAGATCCCTGAGGGACACCACTAGCTACTGATTGCCAACCAGAGAGACACCCATTTATCCCAACTCTTTGCTTTCTATTAATTAACCAATCCTCTATCCATGCTACTACTTTACCCTTAATGCCATGCATCTTTATCTTATGCAGCAACCTTTTGTGTGGCACCTTGTCAAAGGCTTTCTGGAAATCCAGATATACCACATCCATCGGCTCCCCGTTATCTACTGCACTGGTAATGTCCTCAAAAAATTCCACTAAATTAGTTAGGCATGACCTGCCCTTTACGAACCCATGCTGCGTCTGCCCAATGGGACAATTTCTATCCAGGTGCCTCGCAATTTCTTCCTTGATGATAGATTCCAGCATCTTCCCTACTACCGAAGTTAAGCTCACTGGCCTATAATTTCCTGCTTTCTGCCTACCTCCTTTTTTAAACAGTGGCGTCACGTTTGCTCATTTCCAATCCACCGGGACCACCCCAGAGTCTAGTGAATTTCGGTAAATTATCACTAGTGCATCTGCAATTTCCCTAGCCATCTCTTTTAGCACTCTGGGATGCATTCCATCAGGGCCAGGAGACTTGTCTACCTTTAGCCCCATTAGCTTGCCCATCACTCCCTCCTTAGTGATAACAATCCTCTCAAGGTCCTCACCTGTCATAGCCTCATTTCTATCAGTCGCTGGCATGTTATTTGTGTCTTCCACTGTGAAGACCGACCCAAAAAACCTGTTCAGTTCCTCAGCCATTTCCTCATTTCCCATTATTAAAAAGAAGAGGAGGGATGCTCAGTAAATGTGGATAGTTGTCTGTTGTGATTCACCTTTCCCTTATGGTTTATCTGTAAGCATCAAAATCTGTCCTCTGTAATGCTTACTATCCTAATTTCCCCAAGGTGGTTTGGCGAGTAAATGCGCATCACAGTGTTGATAGTGGTTCATGAAGATCTGGAGGGCCCTGGTTTGTTTGCTGGGTTGTGCTGAGTTAACTGATCTCAGCTGACATGATGCGAGGTTTGTTAGATTTAGTCTTGACATCCCTGTGGCTGAGAAAAATAACCCAGGTTTCCTTCCTGAACACTATCCAATAAATCCTGCTAAAATGTGCGCAAATATGGAAATAGGGCGAGGATAGGCCAGTGCTCAACTGCAATTCGAAAAGATCACCTGGGCTCATATCAAAGCTGCCATTTTTGTTTCTGCCCACATGGTTATCATTAGATCCTGCTATCATCTTTGACCATCACAACAAATAACCAAAGGAACCATTTTCAACTATATTTAAAGGCATCACCTGCTTTCCAACAAACTGTTTGAAAGTATTGGGAGACATTTTGTTTGGATCACAGCATTTGCTAATACTTAGTCAATAGCCTTATAGCTGTTGTGGTTTGTTCTGAATTACTAAAGAGCTTCTGGCATCACACTGCATTGTGGGATTCCAATCCAGGATTTGATGTCCAAGACAGGTACATTCATGACTTGGTCAAACAGATTGAGTATCAACTTGGAAATCCTTCTAACATACATTAATGGTAGGCAATAAAAGCAGAAGCAAATTCTGGTCAGCCATGTAATGGAACAAACTTGGAGCCTCCAACATCACTATCCATAGCTCCAGCATACAACATGTGTGTTGTTCCCACAGCAACATAGACTCCTTGAGGGCTAGCGGTGGCATTTGGCTTAGGCAGCTGGATCAGATTGCTACCATCAGATAGCCAATAGCATGTGATTTGATCCCAGTTCTGGCTGGAGTGGATTTGGGATCTGCCTCCTTGCCCTATCCATGTTGGAGATTGAGGTGCAATAGGTCAGAATTGCCTTTGGGCAGAGGCGTCGAGAACAAGAAGAAACAAAACATTTGTATATAAAATAATTTCTTGGAGTGTCTATTTTTGCTAAGTACAGAAATAGTCTTTCCGATGTAAAGATGTCTCCTAATGGTGCTGAAATCTATGAGTTTGAGGTTGTGGTTCCGAGTGAACACTTTAATGAGATGGCTGATCAATATCGTGGTTACATGCAACAACCATAGGTTCACGCCAGCGCTGACTGACGCCACCTTCAAAAGGTGGGGACAGGACAGAGGGACACTGACCGTCAGGGACCTATACACGGACGGCAGGATCGCAACACTGGGCGAACTGACAGAGAAATTCCAGCTAGCCAGGGGGAACGAGCTAAGATACCTGCAATTAAAAAACTTCCTACGAAAGGATACAAGGACATACCCACAACCACCATGACAGACACTACTGGAAGAGTTACTAGAGGCAAGCATACTAGACAAAGGAAACTGTAGCGACATGTACGACCGACTGGTAGAAGGGACCGACACTGTACTGGACGCAACAAGAAGGAAGTGGGAGGAGGACCTGGGGATCAAAATAGGGTGGGGACTCTGGAGTGAAGCACTGCATAGGGTCAACTCCACCGCCACGTGCGCAAGGTTCTTCCCAGAGTTGGAGGACAGATGTGAACGGTGCCAAAGAGGTCCGGCCAACCACGCCCACATGTTCTGGTCTTGCCCCAGACTTGTGGAGTACTGGACAGCCTTCTTCGAGGCTATGTCCAAAGTGGTGGAGGTGAGGGTGGAGCCATGCCCGAAAGTGGCGGTCTTCGGGGTTTCAGACCAGCCAGATCTATTCCTGGGGAGGAGGGCGGATGCCCTTGCCTTTGCCTCCCTGATTGCCCGCCGTAGAATCCTGTTTGGCTGGCGGTCAACAGCACCACCCAAAGCTGCAGACTGGCTGTCCGACCTCTCGGAATCTCTCCAAATGGAGAAAATCAAATTCGCCATCCGAGGGTCAGACGACGGCTTCCACAGAATGTGGGAGCTGTTCACCCAATTGTTCCGGGACCTGTTTGTGGCCAACAAACAAGGAGAAGAATAGCCAGGTAGCCAAGAAACGGGAAAGTAGCCAAAGCATGAGAGGGAGGGATAGACCGGGCCGGGGGGGGGGGGGGGGGGGGGGGGGGAACAGCTAAATCTAAGTGGAAGGAAAGGCGAACCACAGGGCGGGGGGGGGGGTGGGGGGGGGCAGAGGGGAGTGACAGGGAACAATAGAGGAGAGCCAGGGAAGGGGAGGGGGGCAGGGAAACGTTAAAAAACTTGGCAACCACAGGAACAGAGAAAATTGGGAAGACGGGAGGGCCGCAGAAGCGGAAGTGCGCACGAGACGACAACGTCAGCGAAATCCGTCCGGAAGAAGCAAGGGGCAACCACGAACGAATGCCTACATATGTGTGTAAATAGCTTTGCCAATGGTACAGAGCTGCCGTCGTTGAGCGGGGGCACAATACCGTCCGCTGTTTACCGTTTAGAGGGTTAAGTTGTTCTGTTGGCATGTTGCCCTTCTTTCTTTGTATTATTTTCCTTTTTGGAGGGTTTTGTAAACTTATTGAAAACTCTGAATAAATACATTTTTAAAAAAAGAAAAGGAAATGGATCTTCATAATCAGTGTCCTCTAAATATTCTGCTCCCCTCGCTGTCAAACATCTCTGGCTTCACTTTGTGCTGTCATACGACAGGTAAGCATTGGTACCGAGCAACCGCTTGATCTGATTTGCTCCTGAAAGTGGTGTTGCAGGTTTGTGGTTGAGATTTGGCTGTTTGCTGTGAACCCAATCTTCAACTTTGAATCGTGGTTTCCTTGTGCAGTTTTCCTGTTGAAGGATGCTCTTAATTTACATGCAGATACTTATAACCAGTCAGTAACCCTCATCCCCCATCGCTCTTTACTGGCCTTCAGAAGGTTTCCTCTTACTCTTTTGGACACTTAAAGAACAGACTCCTGCCAGACAGCTGCCAGAAAAGCTACTGATATTAAACTTTGTCTGGACACTCCACTTCATTGGAGTATTTGCTCCAGCACTGGCCATTTTCAGGCTCATTCTGTCCTGCACTGGCCTGCTGTGCTGCAGTCATATCATCAGCCCGTACTGCTGCGTTAAAGAAGTACAGCAGTCTGTCGAGCAATGATTTTGAGTTTCTCTGCCTTGCATTGTGTGAGCTGAGGGTGGGCGGGTCAGCGGGGCATTGACATAATTGGGGCTCTACATCATTGTGGGTGGGTTTGGCATCATTGTGGCGGGGCCTGATTATCATTGGGGGCGGACGTGACGTGAGCCCCTTGCAAAGAGGGAGAGGGCGGGGCTCCAGAAGTGTAAGTCTGCCTCTGATAGGATAGATCAGTATGTGCGAAGTAGAAACTGAATCGATTGTTCACATTGTCCTCTTCAACATACTAGCTCACAAACGGTGTTTGAATTCACTTGTTTTAACATCACAGTTCGACTGCAGGTTGTATCATGATGTATGATGTTGGTGAATTCCGTAAATTTGCCATGAACTGACTGGAAACAATCTGTGGTCCATTGTCTGTTGTGATAGTCTCTGTCAAACCCCATTTTATAAAGAATTTGTCTAGAATGTCAATGGCTGAAGTGGTGGTTGTGGAATTTGTTGCAGTAATTTCCACCCATTTGCTTTGTAGACCATGAATAAAAATCAAAAAACATTCACTGCTCGGGGAGGGTTGCATTTCTCTAAAAATATCGACATAGAATTGCTGCTGTGGTTTTGTTGGCCAAGTTCAGTTATGAAGTATGTAACACAATTTAACAGATTTGTCACTGAGTGTACATGGACACAATTTCTAATGAACTCTTTATTGCAGTGATCTATTGTCAGAGCCAGATTGTTTCGCAGGATCGTTGTTCCATCTTAACGACACTCTAATGTCCTTCATTGGAAAGATGCAGTACATGCTGCTGCAGAACTTTCAGGATAATTTCTCCTGTTCCACGTGTGATACAGTTGCTATCAAATAATGCAAGCTCGTTGCATATTCTGTGGTTTGGCACCAGCTCTTCCTCTCTTTCGCGAGCCAATTTGTTTTTTTGATACAGGCCCACTTTCTGCAGAATGTTGCCTGTTGCCGGCTCTGCCTTCAACTACTCTCGCGTAACAAGATTCACAGTAAAGTGTGAAATGTAGTCTTCAATGTCACAAGTCACTTAGCTTCGCTAATGCTGTCTGCGATGTCAGCTAAGGATGTCAGTGCGATGTCAGCTAAGTATGTCAGTGGTTCAGTTACGTGAACTTGCAAGACACTTGACCTCAATGTTGTAATGGTGAAGATGCTCTGGCCATCTGTTGATTAGTAGAGCTCAATGAACTGATCCAGACGTGGCTAACAATACAGTCAGTGCTTTTATGACCAGAGCAGGGAGCAAACTTTCTGCCATGGAGTTACATGGGCCAATGTTCACAAACGAAGATGCAGGCAATTGCTTTGTGCTTTCCAGTAGAGTGCATGCGCTCTGTTTCCAACAACATGCCTGGTGCATTGTTTGCTTCCTCCATTGTACTGAGAGCACAGTTCCAGATGCATTTCCTCATGTATTGTTGTGACATACCTTGCTGCATGTGGGTTGAAATTTGTGAGGACTGGCAGAGAAGCTGTGTGAGTTCTACTGGCCACGTTGCGCCCAAAAGACAGCGCGGCACAATGTGGCCAATAGATGTTGGGTGAGCCTTCTTCCGGGACTTAACCAGCTCACCATACCTGGCATGGCCAGTGCCACCTGTGCATTTCCAACATGGCACCTTGGCAGTGCCACCTGTGTCAGGCCAGCATTGCCAAGGTGTCCAGGTGGCACTGTCAGCTGGCAGATCCACTGCCAGGGTGCCAGGCTGGCATTTTCCCCACGCTGTAGATTGGGTTCAGGGAGGCTGAAGGACCCACTTGTCAGTGAGTTGGTGCATGGGGGAGATCGGGGGTTGCTTCGGTGGGCCCCAATATCTCCCTGCACTGATGAGTTGTGGCAAGTGGAGCTTGTCAGTGCAGAAAATGTGGACCAAATGCATCCTGAGCTGCACTACCCCCGCTGAGGCCCCATATCTACCCAATAGCATAGTGTTTCTCAGCACTCTGAGCGCCGGGAAACACCCAACTAATCGCACTCCAGGACTCTGTTCCCATTTGGGTAGATCACATCCGCTATCTTCAGTTTGAACCTATCAAATGCTACTTGCTGGACAATTGCTGATTTTCATTTTGTATCTTTGTGCAATAGTTTTCAAAGAGGTTCCATGAACTCTGCATATTTAGGAACAAAGTTCTGATAAAAATTGATAGTACTGAGGAACGATGCCAACTCCTCCACTTTTAGATGTGGGGGGGGGGGCACATGAATGACTTTGATGTTGTCATGTGTGTGCTTTACTTCAGCTGCTGTCATTCTGTGTCCTACAAAGCAAGTCACAGATCCCATGAATTTGTATTTGTCCTTGTTGCATGTCAAATTGTGTTCTGCAAATCTGATCGTGTTCTGCTTAATCTCATCCATGGACAACAGTGTTGTTGAATAAATTGAGCGTCCCCTCAGTGTCTGCTGAGAGATGATCTTCTGGAATGTGCTAGGTGTTGGTCTTAGTCCATTGGGCATTCTACAGTATTGAAACACACCTTTGTGAGTAACATAAGGTATAAGATCTTTCTTTGGCTTTGATTCGTTAGGGGTATCCGACAATAGCTTAATCGCATGTCGAGCTTCATGAAGAATGTGGAGCCATGAAATTATGCTATTAATCCTTGGATTATAGAAAGTGGATAATTGTCTGGAATGATTGTTTTGGTAACCACCTTAAAGTTTTTTTTATAAAAGTTTTTATTGGCTTTTGAACAAGTATATTTACCAAGAGGTACACAGAATAAGAAATATATATATATATTATATACATATATAGAAGAGAAGGGCACGCCCAAACATACCAAAAAAAAAGTAATAATAAAAAATAAAATAAAAAATAAAATAGAATAACTGGTAGGGTATTGTGCACCAGCTCAACAACAGCAACTCTGTACAACTGGCAAAATTATTTACAACACACAAGTAGGTGACTGTTTGTGGGGGGGCAGGTGGAGACTCTGGAGGTAGATATACATTTGGGTGCCGGAGAAACAATTACAGAGGGCAAAACGCGAATGGGTCTGGTGTTGGTGTTGTCACTTGTTTCTCCTGGACGGATCTCGCTGCCGTTGTCGACTCGCGCTCACCTCCGCTTCAGTCGTTCCTCCCGTCTTTCGCCTGTATTCTCCTTGTTCTCTGTTCCTGAAGATGCCAAGTTTGTTATCGTTTCCCATGCCCTCCTTCTGCTACTATTTCCCGCCCCCCCCCCCCCCTCACCTCGCTGGTTTCCTCTCTTGTTCCCTGTCCCCCCCCCCTGTGGTTCGCCTTTCTTTCCTCTTAGATTTAGCTATACCTCTCCCCCCCCCCCCCCCCCCCTTTACCGGTCTATCCCTCCCTCTCATGCTTTGGCTATTTTCCCCTGATTCTTGGCTACCTGGTTATTCTTCTGTTTGTTCGTTGGCCACAAATAGGTCCCGGAACAGTTGCATGAATGGCTCTCACGTTCTGTGGAAGCCGTCGTCCGACCCTCGGATGGCAAATTTGATTTTCTCCATTTGGAGAGATTCCGACAGGTCGCACAGCCAGTCTGCAGCTCTGGGTGGTGCTGCTGACCGCCAGCCAAACAGGATTCTATGGCGGGCGATCAGGGAGGCAAAGGCAAGGACGTCCGCCCTCCTCCCCAGGAATAGATCTGGCTGGTCCGAGACCCCGAAGACCGCCACTTTCGGGCATGGCTCCACCCTCACCCCCACCACTTTGGACATAGCCTCGAAGAAGGCTGTCCAGTACTCCACAAGTCTGGGGCAAGACCAGAACATGTGGGCGTGGTTGGCCGGGCCTCCTTCGCACCATTCACATCTATCCTCCACCTCCTGGAAGAACCTACTCATACGGGTTCTTGTTAAGTGGGCACTATGTACCACTTTTAGTTGCATCAGGCTGAGCCTTGCGCACGTGGAGGTGGTGCTGACCCTGTGCAGTGCTTCGCTCCAGAGTCCCCACCCTATTTCAATCCCCAGGTCCTCCTACCATTTCTTTCTTGTTGCATCCAGTACGGTGTCGGCCCTGTCATGTCGCTACAGTTTCCTTCATCTAGTATGCTTGCGTCCAGTAAATCTTTCAGTAATGTCTGTCATGGTGGTTGTGGGTATGTCCTTGTCTCTTTTCGTAGGAAGTTTTTGAGTTGTAGATACCTGAGCTCGTTCCCCCTGGCTAGCTGGAATTTCTCTGTCAGTTCATCCAGTGTTGCGATCCTGCCGTTGGTGTATAGGTCCCTGACTGTCAGTGTCCCTCCGTCCTGCCTCCACCTTTTGAAGGTGGCATCAGTCATAGAACATAGAACAGTACAGCACAGAACAGGCCCTTCGGCCCTCGATGTTGTGCCGAGCAATGATCACCCTCCTCAAACCCACGTATCCACCCTATTCCCGTAACCCAACAAACCCCCCGCCCTTAACCTTAACCTTACTTTTTAGGACACTACGGGCAATTTAGCATGGCCAATCCACCTAACCCGCACATCTTTGGACTGTGGGAGGAAACCGGAACACCCGGAGGAAACCCACGCACACACGGGGAGGACGTGCAGACTCCGCACAGACAGTGACCCAGCCGGGAATCGAACCTGGGACCCTGGAGCTGTGAAGCATTTATGCTAACTACCGTGCTGCCCATCAGTCAGTGCTGGTGTGAATCTATGGTTGTTGCAGATGGGAGCTTTGTCCGACATTTTGGTCAGGCCAAATTGCTGCCGCAGTTGGTTCCAGGATTGGAGGGTGGCTATCACCACCGGGCTGCTGGAGTGTTTTTTGATCTAAGTGGGCAGTATGTTCATTTTGATCGTCTGGACTCTCCCCGCAAGGGAGAGTGGGAGCGTGTTCCATCTTTGTTCCTTTTTTACTTCCTCCGTCAGACTGTTGAGGTTCCATTTGTGGATCCCTTTCCAGTCATGGGCTATTTGGATCCCCTATAGCGGAATTTGTGTCGGGCTTGTTTAAACGGGAAAATCTCGCTTTTGCTCATGTTGAGTTTGTAGCCCGAGAAGGCGCCAAACTCTTGCAGGAGGGCGATGATTCCGTCCATGCTGTTTTGTGGGTCCGAGATATAGAGGAGCAGGTCATCTGCATAGAGTGAGACTCTGTGCTCTCTGCCTCCCCTTCGGATTCCCCTCCAGCTTTTTGCTGCTCTGAGCGCGATTGCTAGTGGTTCGATGGCTAGAGCGAACATCAGCGGGGACAATGGGCATCCTTGTCTGGTGCCCCTGTGCAGCTGGAAATATCGGGAGTTGGTGTTGTTTGTCCATACGCTCGCCATGGGAGCATTGTATAGGAGCTTTATCCAGGAGGTGAATCCTGTTCCAAGCCTGAACCACTCCAGTACCTCTATGAGGTACTTCCATTTGACCCCGTCGAAGGCCTTTTCTGCGTCCAGGGAGACGATCAGCTCTGGTGTTCTCTCCCCGGAGGGGTTATTATCATGTTCAGCAGGCGCCTGATGTTCGAGGTAACCTTCGGCAAAGCCCGTCTGGTCCTCTGCGACCACCTCTGGTACACAGTCTTCTAGCCTTTTGGCTAGGATTTTGGCCAGTATTTTGGCATCTGCGTTCAGCAGTGAGATGGGTCTGTATGACCCAACCACCTTAAAGTTGACACATAGTCAAAATTCTCAGTTTTTGCATTGTGCAATGCCAAGATTAGAGATCCATAGGGATGGGTTGATTCACTCAATACCAACTGCTTCAAGTTGTTTAATTCTGGTGACGCCTTGGCACGCATTGCAAATAGCAATCACATCAAATTTTACAAAACTGGCAAAATTGATGTGAGGAGCAGACAGCGCCCCTTCACCTCCCCAAATCTGGTAAATAAGGAAGGATACCATTGTGTGTAGTCTGTGCCATCAGTCACATGAATGTGTGGTCCTCAAGTTTACATCCAAGCTTATCAAAAGGTTTGTCCCCATAAAGCTTCTGCCTTCGGCCATGCAGAACCTGAACCTGTCCAGCTTAATGCACTGGAATTATGATCATTCCCATAACTGGAATAATCAAATCATCATAAACTTGAAAAATGAGCTTGGCTGGGATTATGGTGTTGGAGGCGGAGCTTTAGTCAATGAATAGGAGTCTGACATAGGAGTCCTTGTTGTCGAGATGCTCCAGGGATGAGTATAGGGAGTCTGCTGTGGATTTCACTTGTTGGTATAGATTCCTCCATGAGTCAAACTGATGAACATCTTCAACGATCTGCACACTTCTGTGAAGTAGTTCATTTTTGAGCATGTGTTAACTTTTTCCACAATCCTGAAACTTTCCGGGTGCTGCATGTGCGTCATTATAACATTATATAACGGTTATCTGCATCGGTCTGGGGCCTCTGGAAAGGCGTCATTAACCAAGACCTCAGTGGGTAACCCTTGTCACCTAAGAGCCAACACCTCATCCGAGGGAGCACCTCTGGCACAGCCGTGCAGCTGGTGGTCACACACCAACTGTACATTCAGGGAGTGGAAACCCTTCCGATTGATGAAGGGCACTCTCTGATGAGCTGGTGATCATAGGGAGACATATGTGCCATTGGTCACCCCCTGGACCTGAGCCACGCTAGCACTGGTGGACGATTCTGCTGCCCCGGCTTCCTGGAGTGCCTGGTCCAGACTGAAGTTTATATAGTCCGCGGTCAGGGCGCATACGCCATCCGTGACAGCGCTGACCTACCTGTAAACATATATGAGAGCTCCCAGACAGGTTTCCGCTTGGCCCATGGAAAGACCCAGAGGCATAAAGGTTCAGGGCAAGCATTACCTTGACGACCACCAGGAGCGGGTATCCTCGTCCAAATCCATGTGGTACCAGGTGCACCATCATGTGGTGGTGTGCGGTCTCCTTGGTTAGCTGAAGTCTTTGGCGGCACAGGCAGTCCGGCAGCTCCTTGAAGGACAAGTGCTGACTGTATACTCGTGGCCTGATGCGGTGCCTCCTCCACCTCGGCCTGTAGGACGGCCGACACTGGAGCCTCACAGGCTGGGTTCTGCTCTTCTGGGACAGGCTGCTCTTGTGCAGGGCCCTCCCCCAGCCTCCGTGTGTCCGCAACAGCAGCTACGGCCAAATAGATAGCAAGCATTCCTGGCTGGACTCCAAACTTCACTCTGCAGGGGTGAAAAGAGAAGACATGTTCGCAAGATGAGTATTCCATTGCTCATCCAGATCTAATGGACTACATGGTGAGCCTGAGGTGCACTTCAGCTCCACCCTCCACATTTCGCCCCACCAAACCCAGCCACACCCGTCAGCCGTTCTTCCTGAAATGTTGCCTTCTACATCTGTTGCACCTCTGTCCCCATCGGTGACTGGTACTAGACCTGTGATGTGGGGAGCCTCTATCTTCACCACCTGTCTATCATGAGTACTGGTGGCTGCCGCAACTCATGTCAGTGATAGGCTCTGCAGCCTCTATCCTGTCCTCCCAGTGGGGTCAACTGTGGGTGTCCTCATTTGGTGGGCCGTGTGTTATCTCACCAGCATGGTGGCACCTGTTTGTGCGGTGGAGTGGGTCACAGTGTGCCACCAATCCCCTCCATACCGAGAGGATTGTGTATGGGCAGGTCCTACAGATGGGGATGAGGCAGGGAAGTATGCGTTTGCTGGGAGCATAGCTGCGTGTGATGTGGGTCCTGGGTGTGGTCACAGGTTGTGACAACCTGACCGAGTGTAGGATAGGATGGGAGCAGGGGCGCGGTTGTCAAGCAGGGCTTAGAGATACCTGATGGTCCTAAGGGGTGGGCTAGCTGATAGTAGCACTGGTGAGGCATCTACCCTGACAGGGGCTGTGTGCTAGGGAGGGTGCCAAAGGCCACGATGCATGTACCTTTTGTTTGGGGTGTGCTCTGCCCTGCTTCCCCTGCAGTGGGGCTGAGCCCCTGATGAGTGCACTGAGAAGCGTACCAATGAGGGACCGGAGTATGGTGCTCGAGTTGGCGCCTGGCACAGACTTCGATGTTGGCACGACGCCCGATTCTCCGCCCGCGCACTGTTCGCGTTGGTTGTACCGCGCGGCGGAGAATTTTGCCCAGAGAGTTAACGTTTCATGTCAAACACCATTCATTAGAATGTAGTTCAGATTTCTCGAAGCTGCAGATTTTGTTTTTGTAGGATGTTAGCTGACTCTGCACTGCACTGTTTTCTGGGCAGTTCTATCCCTTGTGACCTGGACCTGCTCAGTTGTACTCAGTGAGTCACCCATTAGCACAGTGGGCTAGACAGCTGGTTTGTGATGCAGAACAAGGCCAGCAGCGTGGATTCAATTGCCGTACCAACTGAGAATTCTGAATTCTCCCTCCGTGTACCCGAACAGGCACCGGAATGTGGTGACTAGGGGCTTTTCACAGTGACTTCATTGCAGTGTTAATGTAACCCTACTTGTGACAATAAAAAATATTATTATTATTGCAGGACCCTCTTACTCACGACGTAATTCTGCACTGATTTCTGTGCTGGTGCTTATAAAGGTCAAAGCGAGTGATGGTACCTCTTTTGGAGAATTCTCCTCGCCCATTAGTTAACTGCAAGGTTCCATTCATCTAATGGACTGAAAGAAATAGGAGAGCAATAAAGTCTAGCAAATAGTGACAATGGTGGACAGGAACAGATGAGTGATTGGAAAATGCAGGTTGCCATGCTGTATGTGTGGATGGGAGAGTAGAGTAATGCCCAAACCCCCTGCAAGTGTGGCCATCAGTCTACCCAATCCAATACCGTGTGGCCTCTCCGTGTGAATAATGGCTTCTTCCATAGTTGGCTGTGTCTATAGAGCAGTAGGACCTCCTCCAGTTCTGGTATATTCCATTCTATCCTGCCAGCTTCTCCTTTGAGAAAAATGGCATGTGCTATGTTGAAGACGCCTTAATTTGAGAAGCAAGAAGAAATAAGATGCGTGACTGTGAGGGTTAACTAGAGAATTTTTAGGTTTTGAAGGTGAGTGCAATCAGAGAGACGGCGCAGTAAATTCTTCCTTGGTGACATAGACTACGAGAATTGGGGAAGAGAGGGGTTTAGCGTTCTGGACTAAAATGACATTCTACTGAAAGTATGTGGGATATAAATAGGAGTTTTCTGGAGTTACATGTAGGCCAGAACAGTAAGGATGACAGATTTCTTTCCATAAGAGCATTAGTGCACCAGATGGGTTTTTTACAACAATCAACAATGGTTTCATGGACATCATTAGCTTTTTAATTATAGATTTCACAATCTGCAGTGGTAGGATTTGAACCTGGATTTCCCGAGCATCGTCCTGCGTCTTTAGATTACTCGTCCAGTGACAATTCCACTACACCACACTTGCTACTGCACAATCTCACTGCTAATTATACGCCATTGAAAAAATGATCTTCCTTGAAGGTGGTCCCTAACGCCTGTAATTTATTTTTTTGATTTATTATTGTCACATGTATTAGTATACAGTGAAAAGTATTGTTTCTTGCATGCTGTATAAACAATGCATACCGTACATAGGGAAGGAAGGAGAGGCTGCAGAATATAATGTTACAGTTCTGGCAAGGTGTAGAGAAAAGATCAACTTAATACGAGGTAGGTCCATTCAAAATGATGGCAGTAGGGAAGAAGCTGTTCTTCAGTTGGTTGGTACGTGACTTTGGTATCTTTTCCTGACAGAAAAAGGTGGAAGAGAGTATGTCCGGGGTGCGTGGGGTTCTTAATTATGCTGGCTGCCTTTCCGAGGCAGCGGGAATTGTAGACCGAGTCGATGGATGGGAGGCTGGTTTGTGTGATGGTTTGGGCTACATTCACGACCTTTTGTAATTTCCTGCGGTTTTGGGCAGAGCAGGATCCATACCAAGCTGTGATACAACCAGAAAGAATGCTTTCTATGGTGCATCTCTAGAAGTTGGTGAGAGTCGTCTGTGACATGCCGAATTTCCTGTATGTAAGCAAGAGCTGCTCCTGATGGATTTTTTGCAATTCCAATTGCTGAGCTGCCTACTAGCAACCAATTAGCCCCGTATTCATTCGTTCAAGTGAAGGCCACATGCTCCCTACCCACTGCTTGGCGGATTTACATGTAATTTTCTGTGGGGCATGCCAGTGTGTATATTTTAATGAGACGGACACAGGTGCTATCCACGAATCTGAACAGTTGCCCTCTTTTTCCAGTAAGCATTTTTTCCATCCAATTATAATCACAATTTCTTAGGAATGAAATTAAGGATGCCATTATAAACCATTCTCACACTTTGGTAGACAGTGATAGCATTGTAATCTCATCAGGATGATTTGGTGGGGCCATTGTTGTAAGGTTTGATCCGATTTGAGAGTGAATTGGGTCCTAATTATGTTACTGCATTGCTTTGAGTGACAGTTTAAGTGCGTACCCAAGTAGGCAATCCAATAAACTGCAAATCCCTAGGGTGATTAATAAGTAAAATGCAGAATTTCTCTCTCGTACTGCATATTAGATTCATTAGATAGTAAATTGACGCATCTTTTCGACTAAAATCTATTTTGTCTTTTTTAGTTAGTTTAACGAATTGATACATGTGAGGACTGACCTGTTTGGAAGTGAGCTGAGATTTGGTGTTAATAAGAGGAAACACAACAGTAGTGATACCTTCCTTCATTTGAATTCAATATAATACTGTATCACATTGGTGTTTATCTACACATCTTGACATCTGACATGCTCTTGGAGACTTGTTCAGGCATGAAATTAGGACATAAAGCAAAGAAGGAGAGAAGACCAATTGCACATCAAATCTTTTGCCATCATAGATTGTGGATATTTCAATTTTGCTCTGACTTTTAAAGTTAATCAAGCGAAACCATCTATCTTCCACGCATCAAATAAAGTTATATGTACATCTTTCATTGTTGAATCCTGACCAGTTGCTTGCCATTAGTGGCATCTCCAGAGGCCTTTGTATTCCATGGAGATTTTAGTCACGCTACAAATGATACTTACTACTTTGCTTCTTTTAAAATTGTTTTTCTACTTGCTTTAGTTCCTTCCAAGTCCATTTGCCAAATGATTAGGGAACAAAGGCCTTGCTGTCCAGTGATCTCTGCTGTCTTCAACAGCTAAGAGATTAATGAGAACAAGATGGGTAAATAGGATTCCAAATCTCTCCCCTCTTATTTTTGTAAAACAAAAAGCACTGCACGTTCTGTTAATGGCTCAGGTGAGATTGGGCGCATGGCTTTAACTCCCAGCTGGGGATGTAGCCATGTACATGGTCAGCTGTCCAGAACAGTAGCAAGGGACAGCATTCATTTTAACTACTGGGTCTTATTAACATGATACTTTCTGATATCTTGACCAAAGTTGCCAGGAAGTTAGTGGAAAGTGGCATTGATTTCCTCTTGGGATAGAAACAATGACAAATTGCATCACACCTCACCTTTAGCAGAGTTAAAGACACTTCACAGTGTCAGCAGGCAAAATAGCTCTCCTCTTCCCCTGGCTGACAAGACAACTAGAAAAAAAAATGACAAACTAATCTCACTTGGGCCTCCTTTGGCCCTTGCTGTTGTTCCTGGTGAGGAAGCCTCCACTGTTCCCTTGATTAAGCTTAAAATAGCAGAGCATCGATCAGGGCCTGATCTGCATATTTAAGGAGGACCCTGCAGACTCAAGGTGAATATTCATGTTACCTGTAATGTAAAATTGCAGGCAACTAGATCAAAGCAGGAATGGAATAGACGAGTCCCCCACCTCATTTGGAGTAATAATAGACTCCTGGATATTTATATAAACAGAATCTTTGGTGTCTACCAATCTCATCATTATGAATGCAAATTGATGTGACAGCCTTATCAAAGCATAGGCCACATGGTCATTGCATTATCTTTTAAACAAGCTATCACAAATAAACAGGAGCGTTTGACTACAAACATAGATGACCAATGCAGCATAAATATATAAATATTTTCAGGGTTGGCTAATGCAGTGGGTTAGCAGCATTGCCCTCTCCTTCTTGGGATCTGGGATGCATTTCAACTGCGATTGATGGAATGAAGGTTTCCACTTGCTGATGGATATAAATAAATGTCCAGTGTGAAACGAGTTTAGGCTGCCTCAACCCACTTCCTCTTGAATGATGAAACTGTATAAAACTACCTCTGATTTGACAATAATGAACAATCTCACTTTTATAAGCCAAAGAGATGACTAATGTAGAAAATGGTGGAGTGGGTGTTTAACTGAATTTGGCCAAGGCGTGTTGCTGGAGGTAATGGTGGTGATAATGGACGCAGAGAACATTGCCTCTTATTACATGCATCACCTCAAGCGATAAAATTCCCTAACAAAAACTCACTAAACCGAAAACTGGAGTGAAAAACTTTTGGTGTTCACTCGTGCAGCAAAAGAGGGTTTAAATATCTTTGTAAGTACATGAAGTATGGTAGGCTCTTATTCAGACTTAATATTGCAGACATTAATAAGTGTTTCCTTTTGGTTCCCTCCAGGAATGGATTTACCAGATGAAACTCAGTTGCAGCCTTCCACCGCAGCATGGAACAGCTCCAGTGACTCAGGCAAGCAACCTTTCAAATAGTAAAGCTCCAGTGAACGATTGAATACTGCTCACCCCAGCCCCCAAACCTTCACACACATGTGCCTGCTATACTGTACAATAGCATTCATGCTGTTCACAATTTTGGAAGTAAAACTGAAAGAGATTCTATAAAAAAGGAGTGAAATGTTCTTCTGGGATGGTCCACATCTGCAAGTGATTTTACTGAATATTTGTTTTGTTGGAGCCTGGTTTGAGACATTGGGACACCAAAATGATACTGTAATTCAAACAGGATGTGTGTTTCAAGGTTTTCTTGAAATTCTGAAGCTTTGATGCTGTCAGAACAGAGTAGTTTGGGTTTCTGTAGCTGTCAAACTTGTGAAATTGTCTAGGTTCAAATGAAACAGTCTTCTTTCCAAAAAACATAACTTTATGTGGAAAGTCTCTAAATGTTATAATGTACAATCCACTGGGCCTCTCGTTTATCTTTCTCTTTTATTAATTAAAAAAACAGGAAGGCTTACTACTGCTTCCATCTTCTGATTGAAGCTATACCCACTTTATTTTCTGCAATGTTCTTCTGAAGCCATCAACCTCTACTGTTACCAACACCCGTTATTATTCCTGCTTTTTTTTCTGGTCATGTTAATTGTAAGATTTAAGAGACTGGGACTCTTTTCTCTAGAAAAGAGAAGGCTGAGGGGTGACCCGATAGATGCCTGTAAGATTAGGGCAACACGGTGGCACATGGTTAGCCCTGCTGCCTCATGGCGCTGAGGACCGGGTTCGATGTACCCGGATCACTGTCTGTGTGGAGTCTGCACATTTTCCCTATGTTTGTGTGGGTCTCACCCCCACAACCCAAAAAGATGTGCAGGGTAGGTGGATTGGCCACACTAAATTGCCCCTTAATTTGAAGAAAAAAAAGAATTGGGTACTCTAAATTTAAAAAAAAGATGTCTATAAGTTTATGGGAGGGTTTGAGAGGGTTGTTGCAGAGGAGTTGATTCCAGTTGTATGGGCAACCAAAACTATGGCCATGAATATATGATAGCCACTAGTAAATCCAATTAACAAAACGCAGGAGAAACCTCTTTACCCTGAGAATGGATAGAATATGGAGTGGGTAAGGCAAATAACATAGGTGCATTCAAGGGGAAACTGCATAAGCGAACCAGGGAGAAAGGATGCTGATTTTGTTAGGTGAAGATGAATGGGAGGAGGCTTGCCTGGAACATAAATACTAGCAAGGACCAGTTGGGTTGAATGTCCTGATTCTGTGCTGTATGGCCCAGCAAGTCTGTGCTGCAAATGTGCATGCTCCAGGTATTGAGCTGGTGGCTTTGCAGGAGTGCAACAGAATGCTGCAGTAATTCGCTGATCTGCAGCAAGGCTGTTGTAGGTAATTGTGAAGTGATAGCCAGAACCTTGACCCACAGTGGAGAAAAATCTTAAAGTGATTTGCTGCCTTTTTCATACATACTGGAGGTTAATGCCAGAGCGTTTTGGAAAATTCTGAAGAACAGTACTCTCAAGTGTAAAAAAGAATTAAAAAGCTGTGCCAGCATTTCCGTGAGTAAATGCAGCTTCTGGTATGATGCTGACTGTATCGAGCAGGAAGGTTCTGATTTATCCAGAGTTAGCTGATTTCAGCCAGGAAGGGATGCTACAATGTTCCTTGAAACTACAGGGGGACAGAGAGGTAAAACGACCAGGGTTTACACCTCTGATTACCCTTACTGGAAAATGTATGTGTGGGGACCTCAAGTGATGATTAGCCTTGGGTCTAATGCTTTCCACAGGTGAATAACTAAATGCTGCTCATTAACAAAAGAAAGCCGGCAATGATGGAATCTGGTCCATTATTGTGTCATCGGCCTCAGGAGAGGCAGCAAGAAATTGAAGCGAGAATGAATATATATAAAAACTACCAGCAGATCCACCATAGCATTGACATACGGGGGAGGTGGGAGACAGATGCACACTCCAAGGATTTGGAAGGAAATTTGTGAACAATTTTCACAGAGGGGTTGTAACTGTGTTTGGATTAGTTGCTGTAAAATAAATTTTCCTGGAGTATCCACAGGGATTCTTCTGTGCAAGAGTGGTGAAAACCACATAAATTGCCACAAACGTCTGTGTATATTCTTTCCCTAGGGAGTGTGAAAGAAGACCAAGAAAAGCTTATGGGAATTCCTGAGCATTTTTTTCCATTACAAATTGTTCTGTCCACGTTTAATGCTGTAATCACATTGTGTCTCCAGAACTGCTGTAACTCTAAATAAAATATTAAACCAATGTGTAATATAACAAGAAGCATTGACTATATGATTTTAAAATGATGGCTAAGTTACATATGAAGGGCCATGGTTCAGTGACCCCCTGCCCTCTAGCCCAAAGACTACACTTGGTCTTAATTGTCTGTGCGCAGAAACATGGGAAATCAATTAATAAATATATTTTTGTTGCTAACATTTATTAGTGCTATCTATTTACGATGAGATTTTTATAATGAGGGCCAAGGAAAATAGAAATCTTAAAAATTATTACACACATTTACATCTTACTAAATATCTCTGCAATAATATTGTCTGCAACTAAAAGGGTCTGCATGGATAATTATATTTAAATTCAGGATTTGTATTCGAAGACTCCCTCCAAATTCGAGCAATGATTTCCACTGCTTTTATAGCCTTTCCAGTGCTTTTATAGCCTTTCCAGCGCTTTTATAGCCTTTCCAGTGTTTTTATAGCCTTTCCAGTGCTTTTACAGACTTTCCAGTGCTTTTATAGCCTTTCCAGCGCTTTTACAGACTTTCCAGCGCTTTTATAGCCTTTCCAGCGCTTTTATAGCCTTTCCAGTGCTTTTATAGCCTTTCCAGCGCTTTTATAGTCTTTCCAGTGCTTTTATAGCCTTTCCAGTGCTTTTATAGCCTTTCCAGCGCTTTTATAGCCTTTCCAGTGTTTTTATAGCCTTTCCAGTGCTTTTATAGCCTTTCCAGCGCTTTTATAGTCTTTCCAGCGCTTTTATAGCCTTTCCAGTGCTTTTATAGCCTTTCCAGAGCTTTTATAGCCTTTCCAGCGCTTTTATAGCCTTTCCAGTGCTTTTATAGCCTTTCCAGCGCTTTTATAGCCTTTCCAGCGCTTTTATAGCCTTTCCAGTGCTTTTATAGCCTTTCCAGCGCTTTTACAGACTTTCCAGCGCTTTTATAGCCTTTCCAGCGCTTTTATAGCCTTTCCAGTGCTTTTATAGCCTTTCCAGCGCTTTTATAGTCTTTCCAGTGCTTTTATAGCCTTTCCAGTGCTTTTATAGCCTTTCCAGCGCTTTTATAGCCTTTCCAGTGTTTTTATAGCCTTTCCAGTGCTTTTATAGCCTTTCCAGCGCTTTTATAGCCTTTCCAGCGCTTTTATAGCCTTTCCAGCGCTTTTATAGCCTTTCCAGTGCTTTTATAGCCTTTCCAGCGCTTTTACAGACTTTCCAGCGCTTTTATAGCCTTTCCAGTGCTTTTATAGCCTTTCCAGCGCTTTTACAGACTTTCCAGCGCTTTTATAGCCTTTCCAGCGCTTTTATAGCCTTTCCAGTGCTTTTATAGCCTTTCCAGCGCTTTTATAGCCTTTCCAGTGCTTTTATAGCCTTTCCAGCGCTTTTATAGCCTTTCCAGCGCTTTTATAGCCTTTCCAGTGCTTTTATAGCCTTTCCAGTGCTTTTATAGCCTTTCCAGCGCTTTTATAGCCTTTCCAGCGCTTTTATAGCCTTTCCAGCGCTTTTATAGCCTTTCCAGCGCTTTTACAGACTTTCCAGCGCTTTTATAGCCTTTCCAGCGCTTTTATAGCCTTTCCAGCGCTTTTATAGCCTTTCCAGCGCTTTTATAGCCTTTCCAGCGCTTTTATAGCCTTTCCAGCGCTTTTATAGCCTTTCCAGCGCTTTTACAGACTTTCCAGCGCTTTTACAGCCTTTCCAGCGCTTTTATAGCCTTTCCAGCGCTTTTATAGCCTTTCCAGCGCTTTTATAGCCTTTCCAGCGCTTTTATAGCCTTTCCAGTGCTTTTATAGCCTTTCCAGCGCTTTTACAGACTTTCCAGCGCTTTTATAGCCTTTCCAGCGCTTTTATAGCCTTTCCAGCGCTTTTATAGCCTTTCCAGCGCTTTTATAGTCTTTCCAGCGCTTTTATAGCCTTTCCAGCGCTTTTATAGCCTTTCCAGCGCTTTTATAGCCTTTCCAGCGCTTTTATAGCTTTTCCAGCGCTTTTATAGCCTTTCCAGCGCTTTTATAGCCTTTCCAGTGCTTTTATAGCCTTTCCAGTGTTCTTGGAGGAGTTGCAGATGCCCATTGCGTGAAAATCTATTTATGTTCCAAATCTAATTTTCAAGATACCAGCTGAAAGGACTTTCAAAAAACACTTGAGTTAATTACAATGGTTTTACAATTTTATTGTTAGTGGTTGCTGGCAGTTCATTTTTTCATATGTTCCAAATAATTTTGCATTGGAAATCTACGCACCAACTTTGCTCATTTCCATTGTTTGCTATTTCTGTTTTTGTTTGATTTACCGCTGTAATAGAAATATGAAATTTTATCCAATTATGCACAAGGTGTAAATATTTTTAAAATGTTTTTATTAAGGAATTTGTCTGTGCACATCAAACACAACCACAACCAAAAAGATAACAAACAGGAATTAGCAACTAAATAAGTTCCACTCCACTGTCCCACCCTCCCTGCCATTACCCTCCACCTACCCTACCGCCTGACTTCTTAACTATCCTTGAAGAAGTCAATAAATGGTTTCCATCTCCCGGCAAATTCCCTCCACAGTCCCTCTCAAGGCGAACTTGATTTTTTTTTCAAACCTAGGGAATCCCGTGAAGTCGCTCACCCACATCTCCCCACCCCGACCCCGGTTTCGGCGGCCCTGTGTCCCTCCATTCCAACAGGATCCGTCTCTGGGCTACCAGTGAGGCAAAGGCCAAAACGACAGCCTCTCTCGCCCCCTGGAGTCCCGGGTCTTCTGACACTCCAAAAATCGTCACTTCTGGACTCGGGACCAACTTCACCCTCAGCACCTCAGATGTAATGTCAGCAAACCCCTGCCAGAAACCGTAGTTTCGGACAGGCCCAAAACATGTAGACATGGTTCACGGGCCCCTCCCGTCCGTGCACCACCCACATCTGTCCTCCACCCCCTCAAAGAACCTGCTCATTCTGGCTACCTTGGCTAAGCCAAGCACACACAGAGGATGCGTTCACTCTCCTCAGAACCTCCTTCCATTCCCTGGCCTCCATCTCCCTCCCCTACTCTTCCTCCCACTTGCGTTAATATGTCCTATCTAACAGCGCTGAGGACCCGTGTTCGAATCCCGGCCCTGTGTCACTGTCCGTGTGGAGTTTTCACATTCTCCCCGTGCCTGCTTGGGTTTCACCCCCACAATCCAAAGATGTGCAGGTTAGGTGGATTGGCCACGCTAAATTGCCTCTTAATTGGAAAAAAAATAATAATTGGGTACTCTAAATTTTTTTTAATTCTCCTATCGGGGCGCCCTCCCAGTCCATTAATTCTTTGTAAATCTCCGACACCCTGCCCTCACCAACCCGTGTTTTTGACACCACTGTCTTGCAACCCCGGGGGTGGCAGGTCAAGAAAGGACAGCACCTGTTTCCTCACATAGTCCCATACCTGTAAGTACCGGAACCCATTCCCGCTGGGCAACTCATACTCCTCTACCAATCCCTGCAAGCTGGAAAAGCTGCCCTCACGAATAGGTTCAAGCCCTGCCCGCTGCCATCCCCGGAACCCCGTGTCTCTCTTTCTCTCCCCCCCCCCTTGAGAAACCCTGTGATTACCGCAGATCGGTGCCCGGGCACCCTCCAGCCTCAAGTCATGCTGCCATGCTTCCCACACCCTCAGGGCTGCCACCACTACCAGAATTGTGGAGTATCTGGGCGGCACAAAAGGCAGAGGTGCCGTCACCAGTGCCCCCAAACAACTGTTGATGCAAGACGCTGCCCCATCCGCTCCCACGCTGACCCATTTCCCACTTCCTGACCATGGCTATTTTTGCTGCCCAGTAATAGTTCATCAAATTTGGCAAGGTCAGCCCACCCCCTCCTCATTCCCGCTCCAGCAGCACCTTCTTCCCCCATAGTGCTTTCCCCGTCTACACAAACCCTGAGATCAGTGCATTAATCTTCCTAAAAAAAAGCCTTTGGAATAAAAGTCAGGAGGTTCTGGAACACAAAAAAAGACTTAGGGAGAACTGTCATCTTCACAGACTGCACTCCCTCTCCTCCCCCGCCAACGACAGTGGGAGCACATCCCACCTCTTAAAATCCCCCTTCATTTGCCCCACCAGTCATGCCAAATTCAATTTATGCAGCTGCTCCCGTCCCCACACCACCTGGATGCCCAGATACCTGAAACACGTCCCCACTACCTTAAACGGCAGCTTGCCCACCTCCTCTCCTGCCCCCTCGTCTGTATCGGAAAGACCTCATTCTTCCCCACGTTCAACTTGTACCAAGAGAACCGTCAAATTCCTCCGAAATGCCCATGATCCCTCAGTACCTTTGATATATAAAGCAACAAATTGTCCGCATTCAGCGAGACCCTATGCTCCACCAAACCCCCCCCCCCCCCCCCCCCCCCCCGCCAACCGCTTGATGCTCTAAGCGACATTGCCAATGGCTCCATCACCAAGACAAAAAGCAACGGGGAGAGTGGGCATCCCTACCTTGTCCCACGATGCAGCCTAAAATACCCTGAACTCACTCAGTCCATCCTTACATTCACTGCCGGCACCTGATACAACAACCAGACCGAATCCACAAACCACTGCCCAAACCCGAACCACCCCAGTACCTCTCACAAATAGTCCCATTCTACCCGACCGAAGGCCTACTCCGCATGCATAGCGACCGCAACCCCCACATTCCGTCCCTCCGATGGCATCATTATAACATTTAACAAACGCCTAATGTTAGCCGACAGATGCCTCCCCTTTACAAACCCCACCAGGTATTCTCCTATCACCCACCGTACACTTTCATTAAAACAACAAGGCCAAGATCGTTGCCAGCAACCTGGTGTCCACATTCCGCAGTGATTTTGGCCGGCAGACCCACACTGCTCCGGGTCCTTATCCTTCCTTAAAATTAAGGAATTGAGGCCTGCGACAACGTGAGGGGGAGCTCCCCCTTCTCCTTCACCTCATTAAGTGACCTTACCAGCAGTGTCCCCAGGTCTCGCAAAAATTTTTTATAAAATTCTACCAGGAAGCCATCTGGGCCGGGTCCTTCCCCGCCTACATTGCCCCCACACCCTCCACCAATCCAATGGGGGTTCCCAGTCCCTCCACCAGATCCTCCTCCACCTTGGGGAACTCCAACCCGTCTAAGAAACGCCTCATTTCTCTCTCTCCCCCATACACTCCCCACCCCCCGACTGGGGGCTCCGAATCATATAGCCTCTTGTAAAAGTCCTCAAATACCCCATTCACCACCACCGGGGTCTAAGACCAAGGACGGGTTTTTCCTTCCCGCCGCGCCAGATTTCTGGTTCAGCACGCCGCCTGGCCAATGGGGTGTCCCACTCTGGGGCAGCCTCACGCCGGCGGGAAACCCCTGGGATGCCGGCAAAACGGAGCATCCTGATGGCAGATAATTCAGCCCCATATTTTCCCCCTATCCTACACCTGTCCGATCTCCCTCACCACCTCTTGCTTCCTCAATTGGTGTGCCAACATCCTACCCGCCTTTTCCCCATACTCATAGACTGCTCCCCTGGCCTTCTGCAACTGCCCCACTGCCTTACCCGTAGACACCAGCCTGAACTCCATCTGGAATTTCTGCCGTACTTTCAACAGCTCAGCTTCTGGGACCTCCGACTACCTCCTATCAACCTGCAGAATCTTGTCCACCAGCCTCGCCATCTCTGTTTTGTCCATATGTGCCCGTATCGATATAAATTCCCCCCTGACCACAGCCTTAAGCGCCTCTCATAGCGTGGTGGCCGAAACCTCACCCATATCAATTAACTCCACGTGCCCCAAATATCGACCTCCTCACACACCACCTCATCTGCTAATAATCCCACATCTAACCTCCACTGCGGGTGCTCCCCCCGATCAACTTGCAAGTCCACCCAATGCGGTGCGTGGTCCAACACCACAATCACTGAATTCTCTGAGCCGACCATCCCTACCAGCAGAGTCTTATCCATCAGAATGTAGTCAATCCGGGAGTAGTCCATGTGCACATGGGAGAAGTACGAAAATCTCTTCACCCTCAGTCTTCCAAATCTCCATGGGTCCACTCCATGTCCCCCCCATTGTCAGCCGGTGCGAGTCCAGGTCCGAAATCTTCCCTAGCACCCACCTCATGAATTTGATATCATCCCAAATGGGGCATAGATGTTCACCAGGACCACTAGCTTCCTATTCACCATCACAAACCTACCCTACGAATTTGCCACTATATTCCCCACGTCAAACGCTACCCGCTTATTTATTAGGACCGCCACCCAAAACGTCTTCATATCCAATCCTGAGTGGAAGACCTGGCCTACCCACTCTTTGCCTAGTCTGATCCCCGACCTTCAGATGCATTCCCTGTAAAAATGTCACATCCGTCTTTAAGCTCCTCAAGTGCGCGAACATACGTGACCGTTTGACTGGCCCATTCAGACCTCTCACATTCCATGTGATCAGCCTGGTCAGGGGCGGGTGGATGGGGGCACCCCCCTCTTTCCCCCCCCCCCCCCCCCCCCCCCCCCCCAACCCCCCACCCAGCTGTCCTGCCGTAGCCCCTCTTGGACAAGCCCCCGGCCTGTGTTACGTGACCCTCCAGGCCCGCCCTCAGATGTCCAACATCAGCAACCTACTTATCGGACTTCAACCGCCCCATCCCTGCCAGCAATCCTCCCGCCCGAAACACAACAACAATCCCAATTCCTTCGAGCACTCTACCCACCTGCTCACCCCCAAATACGCACTCGTGAACTAGCCTGCCCAGCTAGCCTGGCAGCCCCCTCCCATGGCACCAAACATTCTACCCCCCACTGATTCCCTGCCCCCTCCCCCGCTCACACACTTCCATGGTGCGAACATCAATAGCAATGAGAAAAAAAGTTCACCAACCAGTACGATCCTCCAGCATCCCACCAAAGAACCTCCACATGGAAGAAAAACGACCCTTGAGTGAAAAATGGTTCTCCTCTGAGTACCCCCCCCCCCCAAAGAAACAGAAATAACAACAATGACAAAAAAAAACGAGAGAGCAGAGAGAACCAACATTCCCTCACACCTCCTCCAAAGTTCAATGTCCTCCTTCCCCTGCCAGTCCATTGCCTCCTCTGGTGTTCCAAAGTAATATTCAGGTCTATTGTGGGTCACCCAGAGGCGGGCCGGGTACAACATCCAAAACTTCACCCCCTTCTTAAAGAGGGCAGCCTTGAATCGGTTGAATCCAACTCTCCTCTTAGCCAGTTCTGCACCCAGGTCTTGGCATATCCGGAGCTCATTACACTCCCAGGTACATCTCCTCGTCTGCCTGGCCCACCTCAAGATCTTCTCCTTATCCAGGAATCAATGTAACCTCACCACCATCTCCCTCGGCGGCTCGTTCGCCTGCGGTTTCCTCATCAGCGCCCTAAGCGCCCGATTAACCTCTCCTCCACCACTTCTGCACTCTTTTCCTTCAAAACATCCACCCGGCAACCAAGGAAAAGTACCAAAAGGACAGCCTCGAGCGGGAGCTCTCAAATGTGCGACTAATCACACCATGGCCGCAAGTCTCACAAGGTACAAATATTTACACAAATACAGATTTGATTCCGGAAGTGTAATGAACAAAATATTGATTAGATACGATATTTTTATGTATCATAAAAATCCTTCCTGTCTATTTCCTTTGTCCCCATTTCTTTTAATTTATTGTTTTCGTCTGTGGATCAATAATTGGGATGCGACTTTAAGTAGAGAGAAGAAAGCAGAAGACTCAAAATAATTAAAACAGCCTGATTGCCATGATGCTGTCTTCTCAGGCTATGTGTTTGGGAGAAGCCAAACTCTTCAGCACCAAGTAGATGGGAGGAACTGGTTTTAGAGGGAACCGGTTTGATTGGTTAACTGGCAACCAATGGGTTGGCCAGGGAAAGTGTTCTGCCTGACAACAGTCAACGATTGATTCCTACCGGTTAATGTTTCTGAGAGAACCTTCCAGAAGTAATTAGACTCAGAAGTGAAGTGAGGTATTTTCTCTCTACTGCCTGCAGGTGGAAGCTCAAGATCTTTTAAGTGTATCAAAACCAGGAGTCTATTCCTCTTCAGGGCTGAAGTAAAATAACTGATTTGTTGTTTAGAAAGCAGTGGGTGTCTAGCATATCCTTTACTGTGAACCTGAAATGGTGCTGAGTATACAGGGAAGGTAGACAACCTTGCCTGAGAAGATTAAATCAAATCTGGAAGAAAGGAAGTACCTCACCGAAAGCCTAAACTTCAGAAGGACATTGATTGGAAGTCATCTCTGTGACACAAAGATCCCTATCATTTTGTTTTATTAGTATTTTCTTTCCTTTTCCAACATTCTTTCCACTCTATGTTATTTGTCTATGTGTGCGTGTGTATGCATAAACAGTGGGGCAAGTTCGAAAGGGGAGAGGGGGGGGGGGTTTGGAAAATTGGCAGTAGTAGCCAGATCTATTTTCTGTCTGTTTAATTAAAGATACTGTTCACAATAAAAAAGGTACTCTAAAGTTACAAAGCTGGTGACTACAGTTTATTGGATTCAACGAAAGACCTTGGGCGGGATTCTCCCATTCGGCAGCAGAGTGTCCACGCCGTCAGAAACGCCGTTGTGTTTCACGACGGCGTGAACGGGCTGGGAGTACCAATTCTGGCCCCGACAGGGGGCCAGCACGCGCTGGAGTGGTTCACGCCGCTCCAGCCTCCCATCCCGGCGCGAACTGTGCGCTGTGCCAACTCGCACATGTGCGGTGGTCTCCCTCAATGTTCCGGCCCCGACGCAACATGGCGCGGGAGTTCAGGGGCCAGCGCGTAAGAAAATAGGCCCGGGGAGCGAGAGGCCAGCCCGCCAATTGGTGGGCCCCGATCGTGGGCCAGGCCCCATCGCAGGCCCCTCCTCCTGGGATTGGATGAGAGAATCCCGCCCCCTTGGGTATTTAAATAAATCTAATTTAATTGTGTTGCGCCCCCGGGACAAGTAATAATAATAATCTTTATCAGTAGGCTTTCATTAACACTGCAATGAAGTTACTGTGAAAATCCCCTAGTCGCTACACCTCAGTGCCTGTTCGGGTACACAGAGGGAGAATTCAGAAAGTCCAATTCACCTAACAGCACATCTTTCTGGACTTGTGGGAGGAAATCGGAGCACCCGGAGGAAACCCATGCAGATACAGGGAGAACGTGCAGAGTCTGCATAGATAGTGACCCAAGCCGGGAATCAAACCCCAGTCCCTGGTGCTGTGAAGCAACAGTGCTAGCCACTGTGCTACCATGCTGCCCAATGGGGCTGAAATTGGTCATGCGCAAGCCCAGGGTGTCATAACAATATAGTAATGGATTTTCATTGCTCAAAGATCTAATAGTTACAATTCATTGATATAATAATCTTTATTGTCACAAGTAGGTATACATTAACACTACAATGAAGCTACTATGAAAATCCCCTAGTCGCCACATTCCGGCGCCTGTTCGGGTACACCGAGGGAGAATTCAGAATGTTCAAATTACCTCACAGCATGTCTTTCGGGACTTGTTGGAGGAAACTGGAGCACCCGGGGGAAACGCCGACACGGGGAGAACATAGGACACAGCAGCTAACCTGGAACTTTTTTAAAAATTCAGAGTACCCAATTCATTTTTTGCCAATTAAGGGGCACTTTAGTGTGGCCAATCCACCTCCAATGTACATTTCTGGCTTGTGGGGGCGAAACCCACGCAAACAGCTATCTTGGAACTTGCCTAAGTGCCATTTATTTCAGTCCTTTTTTAAAAAACCCACATGTTTTCAGGGTAATTGTAACTGAACCAGATCCTATCCCATTTCCACAAGTCATTGCCAGTGATAGGGGCAGAACCCAAAGCCAATTCTGCTGTTTGTAAAAATGGGGAAAATTATAGAGCCAACCTGTGTCTAAAGGCCATCTAATATTCCCACAGTAATATTTCCAAAGAGGATTGAGAAGATATCAGACATGAAACGGGAAAATATGAGAATAGTTGTGGTTAATAATCTATATGACATGATAGAGCCCCAAGCCAAAACACTCCAAACATGTCAAGAATGGTGTGTAACTTTAATTAAGGAGTGGAGGGGAGGAGACAATTTCACAAATGGTATTGATCTTCCCTGTGGTGAAGTTAATGATTAAGAGGTGGGAGAGTGCAACTGGTAGAAACCTGCTGTGTCTTTTCCTTTTAATTTAATTTGATTGTTACTGCTAGTTTTCTCCCCTTACCTTCTGCAGGCTCAACATTTAGGGATAGAATTCCAAAGATACCAGATGCCCAACCATTTACCTGCACTTTTCAGTGGTCAGGAATGGGGATCCAGACTGAACTCTTTTAGCCACTCCCGGCCCATCTCATTTGTGTTGTGTTATGCTGCTTTGGATAACACAGGCTGCTACTTGATGCAGTCTTAACTAAAGGATGCTCCAGACTCTGAAATGAGTTCAACGTGTTTATTGTACTATTAACACAGTTCTCAAATGAGTTTGACTCTCGGCTAATCTAACTGTAGTAACTCAGTCTAACTGTACCAGCTTGCTCTAAGCCACGTGCTGGGGTGTGATGCTGCTGATCGACCCTGCCTAACACCATAATCCCAGCCAAGCTCGTATCAAAGCTCCAAAACCTAGGACATGGGTCCTCCCTCTGCAACTGGATGCTCGACTTTCTGACCCATAGACCACAATCAGTAAGGATAAACAATAGTTTATCAGGGCCCCTACTATACTCCCTGTACACACATGACTGCGTGGCAGAATTTGGCTCCAACTCCATCTACAAGTTTGCTGACGACACGACTGTAGTGGTTCAGATCTTGAACAATGATGAGTCAGAATACAGGAGGGAGATAGAAAACCTAGTGGAGTGGTGTAACGATGACAATCTCTCCCTCAATGTCAGCAAAACTAAAGAGCTGGTCATTGAATTCAGGAAACAAAGTATCGTACACACGACTGTCTGCATCAACGGGGCCGACGTGGAGATAGTTGACAGTTTCAAGCTCCTAGGTGTGCACACTACCCTGGTCCACCAATGCCAGTGCTACAACCAAGAAAGCACAACAGCGCTTATACTTTCTCAGCAAACTAACAAAATTCAGCATGCCTACATCGACTCTTACCGACTTTAACAGATGCACCATCGAAAGCATCCTATCTGGCTGCATCACAGCCTGGTATGGCAACTGCTCGGACCAAGACCATAAGAAACTACAGAGAGTCATGAACACAGCCCAGTCCATCACACAAACCTGCCTCCCATCCACTGACTCCATCTACACTGCCCACTGCCTTGGGAAAGCGGGCAGCATAATTAAAGACCCCTCCCACCCGGCTTATTCACTCTTCAAACTTCATCAGGCAGGAGATACAATAGTCTGAAATCACTCACTAAAAGATTCAAAAACAGCTTCTTCCCCGCTGTTCCCAAACTCCTAAATGACCCTCTTATGGACTGATCTGATCTCACATATCTTCTCTGCTGAGTTGTACTACACTCCTTAAAAGCAAATTACTGCGGATGCTGGAATCTGAAACGAAATGGAAAATGCTGGAAATTCTCAGCACGTCTGGCAGCATCTGTGGGGAGAGAAAAGAGCTAACGTTTCGAGTCCGATGACTCTTTGTCAAAGCTGTCCAGTTTGAGATTGCCGGCCATCCCGCGCATGCGTGTTGGATCAAGCAGTGCGCAGGCCCGGAGCCCAATGGGGTGGACCGCCTCCTCCTGACATCAGCGCCCTGTCCAGGACCAGTTTTTTTCAGCAAATGAGGGAGTTCGCTCACTGGAAGCAGCGGCAGAGAGCAGGTCACATGTTCTGGACACGAGAGCGATTCCTCCATTTTGCAGCTGCGAGCAGTGCTGGTATGAACTTCAGGGCCTGTGGTGAACGACCCACGAAGAAGAAGCTGAAAGTAGCATAATGATGATGAGGTATGAGTTATCAACTGTGCCACTAAAAATCAGGATTCAAAGTTCATGTGTGATATATGCGGGGAAGCACTGGCAAATGAGAGTTTAAAACCCTCAAAACTTCAAAGGCGTTTGAAGACTAAACATGACTATTTTGAGGACAAACCTCTTGATTTTTTTTCAACGATGCAGTGAGATCTTAAATCAGCAGCTGAAGTCATAATCAGAAATGTAACATTGAATAACAAAGCAAGTGAGATCGTGAGGACCAAGCAGGCTCTCCTGTCACATTAATGGTAAGTAAAAATGGTGCGTCGCGAAGGTCAGCCGGCGTGGACCCCGAAGGTTGGCTGCTGTGGGTCACGAACGATGGCCAGTTGGTAAAAATAGGTCCAGTGGCAAAAACGTTTGAAAAACACTGTATTAGATTAATACTAGGAACAGGCATGTTGTCTCCAGCGCCGGCTCTAGGGTTGCTGGCGCCCCGGGCAAGCTGAACTTCGGCGCCCTTGGGGGGGGGGGGGCGGGACCGGGGGGCGGGGCCCGGGGGGGGCGGGGCCCGGGGGGGTGGGGGGCGGGCCCGGGGGGGGGGCGGGGCGGGGGGGAGGGGGGGGGCGAGGAGGGGGGGCGGACCCGCGGGGGGGGCGGACCCGAGGGCGGGGCGGGGGGGCGGACCGAGGGGGGAGCGGGGGGGGAGGACCGAGCCGGGGGGCCGCCCTGGAGGCGGGCGGCCACCGCGCATGCGCTGGTTGGCATCGGCCCAACTGCGCATGCGCGGGGCCCGAGTCTCTGGCGCCCCCGAGCACATCGCGCCCCGGGCGACAGCCCGAGTTGCCGGTGCCTTGAGCCGGCCCTGGTTGTCTCATAAGGAAAAGTTGGATAGATTAGGCTTTTTTCCACACGAGTTTAGAAGAATAAGAAATGACTTGATTTAAACATATAAGATGCTGAAGGATCTTAACAGGATGGATGTGGAGAGGATGTTTCGGCTTGTGAGAGAATCTCAAACTAGGGGTCACTGTTTAAAAATAAGGGGTCACTCAAAGGTTGTGGAAGCAGAGACTTTAAATATTTTTAATAATAATCATTAGTATAATAACCCAATTTATAACCCAGGCCTGTCCCTGGGAGAAGGCCCGCAGCTGCTATAAGGTGGGACCAATAATTTATATCCAGGGTTTACGGCCTACACAATATATTTATGAAGCCTTCCGAACCATCCACTGGGCCATCACTCCCCTCTCCCCTAACTTGGAGAGACACAGAACAATCCACAATTTAATGTGGCCAATCCACCCACATCTTTGGGTTTTGGGGCTGAAACGCACACACACCAACAGTGACCCAGGGCCGGGACTGAACCTGTGACCTTGGCGCTGTGAGGCAGCAGTGCTAACCACTGTGCCGCCCTAGCAATTCTTAACATTAATCTGGGGAATAAAGAATGAGTGGTGAATCTATGGAATTCACTATCACAGAATGTAGTTGGGGTCAAACTGTTGTGTGATTTCAAGAAGGAATTGGATATAGTTCTTGGGGCTAAAGATTGTGGGGGGAAGGTGGGATCAGTCTATTAAATTTGTTGACTAGCCATGATCATAATGAATAGCGTAGTAGGCTTGAAGGGCTGTATGGTCTCCCTTGCTTATATTTTCTATGTACATTAGGAGCAGAAGTAGGCGAGTCAGCACTGCGAGCTTGCTCCACCATTCAATCAGATCATACAATCATAGAATTTACAGTGCAGAAGGAGGCCATTCAGCCCATCGGGTCTGCACCGGCCCTTGGAAAGAGCACACTACCTAAGTCCACATTCCCACCCCATAACCCCACCTAACCTTTTGGACACTAAGGGGCAATTTATCATGGCCAATCCGTCTAACCTGCACATCTTTGGACTGTGGGAGGAAACCCACGTAGACACTGGGAGAACATGCAGACTCCGCACCGACAGTGACCCAAGCCCGGAATCAGACCTGGGACCCTGGAGCTGTGAAGCCACAGTATTTACCACTGTGCTGCTGTGCAGCCCTGTTTTGGCTGATTTCTTCCTGGTCTCAAATCCAGCTCCCTGCTGTTCCCTATATCCCTTTAACCATTTTTTTAAAAATCAGAAATATATCTATCTCTTTCTTGAAACCATTTAATGAATCAGACTCCACCGCAATATGGGGCAGTGAGTTCCACAAATTTACCACCCACTGCGAGAAATATTTCCTCCTTATCTCAACCTATATTTGTGACCTCACGTTCTAGATTGCCCCATAAAGGGAAACATTTGATGTATGTTTACTTGACCAATCCCTCTTAGTATTTTATACACTTCAATCGGATCCCCTCTCATTGTTCCTGAACTGCAGCGAGCATAAGCTCAAACTGTTCAGTCTTTCCTCGTACGTCAACACTTTCATCCCCGGAATCAATCTGGTGAATGTCCTCTGAACTGCCTCCAATGCCACCACATCCTTCCTCAAATAAGGAAACCAAAACTGGGCACAGTACACCAGATGTGGTCTCACCAACACCCTATACAATTGCAACAACACTTCTCTACTTTTATAATCAAGCCCTTTTGCAATAAACGCTAAAATTCCATTTGCCTTTTTTTATTACGTGCTGTACCTGCATACTGACCTTCTGCGATTCCTGAAAAAAGGCACCCAGATCCCTCTGCCCAGATGTATTTTGAATCTGGGAAGCTGGCCAGCCAGCAAGTGACGGGGAATTGTGGCCTTGCATGCTGCTGGTCCACCTCTCCCAGAAATTGAAAATTCAGCCCAGAATATCTGGCCATTTATCTCATTGTAGTCCTTCCTATACACAAAATTGGCTGTCGTTTGCTACATTTCAAAAGTGTGTTGTATCTTTAATGTTGTTTGAAACACTCTGAGATTGTGAAAGATGCAAAATAAGTGCAATTTCATTTTTTCTGTGACACCCTGAATCATCCAGTGATCTAACGGCATTCACCATCCAGACGCAGACAGAAACAACGGCTGCTTAGGTCAAGTGTGCAAGTTTACACATATAGAAATGTATCTCTGAATGGCCCTGTCTCCATGAGGGCACATAACTGGAGAAAAAAGTGTGCCAGGCGGAAGTAGAATTTCCTGGGGTGTCTTAAGATCTATGAATTATTATTTAAAATTATATAACTGTAATAACCTAGATTCCCTGCTGAGTCTGAGATAAGTCTGAAGTGAGGAGACTCAGGCACATGCCTGCCAACGTAAACCAAGCAGAGAAATTAGCTTATGTTCTGCATAACGTTGCTGTGGAGAGTGTAAAGGATTTCTTTGAGTAATAAAACAAAGAATGGTTGTTCTGGGGTTAATTCTTAACATAAAGTTTTGGGGGTGGGGGGGAGCAGTGGCATATGGTAGGAACAGAATTTCCAATTGATTTTAATTAAACTTGCAGTTGTTCAGTACAAAGAATTTCTGTCTGAGATGGCAGGACCTGTGTGTCATTTTGATGCCTAAATATCATAAATTACTGAATGTTCCATATGTTGGCAAATCAACTCTCTGATATTTGAACAAGATGGCTGCTGTGGTTAGAGAGTGCTTGAGTTGCATTCTTTGTCATCAAGAATTATCTGGAAGATATTGAGAAAAAAGCATGTGGCTCTCTGAAATAAACTTATCATCCAGCGTTGGCTCAGCAATTGTCCTCTCATCTCTGAGTCAGAAGGCTGCGAGTTCAGATTGCACTCCAGAAACTTGAACACATAATCCAGGCAGTCATTTCAGTGCAGTATTGAGGGAGTGCTGAACTGTTGGAGATATTTCAGATGAGATGTTAAACCATTTGTCAGCCTTCTCAGGTGGACATAAAGGGGCGGCATGGTAGCACAGTGGGTAGCACTGTTGCTTCACAGCTCCAGGGTCCCAGGTTCCATTGTCGGCTTGGGTCACTGTCTGTGCGGAGTCTGCACGTTCTCCCCGTGTCTGCGTGGGTTTCCTCCGGGTGCTCCGTTTCCCCCCCACAAGTCCAGAAAGACGTGCTGTTAGGTCATTTGGACATTCTGAATTCTCCCTCTGTGTACCCAAACAGGCACTGGAATGTGGCGACTGGGGTTTTTTCACAGTAACTTCATTGCAGTGTTAATGGTGACAATAAAGATTATTATTAAAAAGATCCCAGGCATTATTTGAAAAAAGCAGGGAAGTTCCACAGAGAGCAACAGGATAAATGCCCAGGTAATCTGTAGTGATGGTTGAAGGATAAAAATTGGCCAAAAAGTGTGGCGTTGGTTGCATTGCAGTTAATTGGAATCGCTACCACCCAGGTGTTGATGGTAAAAAGCAGGAAATGCCGGATAAACACAGCAGCTCTGCCAGCATTAATGGTACGAAAACAGAGTTAACATTTCGAGTCAGTATGATACTGCTGCAGAGCTTGGTGGTAGTGTTGCTATTTCTGAAGGGGCTAAGACCCACCTAAGTACAATGACATGCATCGTAGGGACATTAGTTGTTGGTGACCTTTCTGCCGTTGGTGGTTCAGCCTGACCAAACAGGCCATTGATGTAGCGGTTCAAACAGTGATCTGTTCCCAACAACTGGGGAGAGTACGATGGACAGAAATAGCACTGTGGACTGGAAATTAAAAGCAGCAGTGCTTCTGAGTTGAACTGAAAGCAGCCCTGCAATATAAGTAGGGCATAAGATCTAACTTCCAAGAGAATGGTGGGTGGTTATATGCCTCATTGAATACTTAGTTTTATTAGTACACAATCAGTGCTATTAAAACTCAGACAGTCTGTATTATTTGTAAGACTCATGTTTACGGGGGTTTTGAAATTTTAATTTACTCTCACAAGCCTGCCAATAATCTTGCGTGTGCTGTACCTTCAGGCAGCTCTGATGATTCACTACCATAGAATGACTCTGTTGGATTTGCCAGTGGAATCTAGAACGTGGTAGTTCCCATGTCGAACTACCTACCAGCAGTGTGTCTCATCTTGAAAGAAAGTAACAAAGTGTTTGGAATTTCCAAAGTAATAAGCAGTTAAAAACATTGCCAAGAGGTGTACAAGCTGCAACGTTTAAGCAATGATGGTTTTAGAGAAGTTGGCAGTCAAACATGTTTTGCGATAAATAGAGGGAAAGAAAACTTTAAACAGATTTGAAGATTTACCTTTCTTTGCTCTATGTGTTTTACAACATTACAACTAAACACCCCAGGTTGAATGGTCTGAGATGGGAAAGTTTGTAAACAAGGACATGCTGAGACAGGAGTCAAATATTTCAAATCCAGGAAATTTCTTTCTATGGATATCAAGATTTCATGATTACATTATTTGCAAGTTAGTTGCCTTCATTATTTAAAAAATGTTATTTTTTTCCCCATTGTGTCCTCCTTGTTTCACTCTTCACCGAAGGTATTAACTTATGATGGGGACCATTTTGGGAGCTCCAGACAATTTTTATTACCTCATCTGGGTGCCCATTCTTCATGAGCTGAGAATTTATTCATCCTGTTTGACCACAGAGCCATCACATATGCTATATTTCATACCATTTAGTAAACATCATTACAACCCAGTCTAATCCTTTCCTCAGCTGACAACTACACAAGTACATTTTCCAGGTGGAACCAATGCAGCTAACAAGAAGAAAGAAATACAGGTCCTTTCATGTCCCCAGGTTGTACCAAAGAGCTTTACGAGCCAACAAAGTAGTTTTGAGGTAATATTTTTGATACACAAGGAAATTTGATGACCATATGAAAACAACAAGGTCCCACAAACAGCAATGAGATAAACTACTTTTCCCCAAAACTATTTTCAATGAGGGGATAAATATTGCCCAGCACAATAGGCGATTTCCCTGCTCTGGTTTGAACATTGCCATAAGAATCACCTCAGTTACATGTATCAGCCAAAAATAAAGCCCCTCCAACAATGCAGTAATCCTTCAGTAATGTCTTGAAATGTCAGCTTAGATTATGCTCTCAGGACATGGAGTGGGGTTTGAAACCTTAACCAGAATCAAATGTGAAAATGCTACTCTGGGAGATTTGACTGATATTTTTTACTGTTCTCTCTAGTTAACTGACACTGATTCAACTAATTCAATACAGAGATAGTGAATGCAACCTAAAACATTTGTGGTTTGTATGGCTCAGTACCAAACGTCACGATGGAATTACTGATAAATCTCACCAGTGCTTGGCTTTTCTTGTTACTGAATGCATTTTAATTATTCCGTCTTCATTGAACTGCTTTGCTGACCTGCAACTAAAGACGTTTTTGTAAAATTATTTTTCAGATTATTATCTAATCCTGGATGAGCCAATGAATAATATCACAACCTCACTTGGCCAAACTGCAGAACTATACTGTAAAGTGTCTGGCAATCCACCCCCTACAATACGTTGGCTGAAGAATGATGCACCAGTTGTCCAAGAACCACGGAGAATATCCTATCGACTAACTAATTATGGCTCTCGTCTCCGAATTCGGAACCTTGATACCACAGACACTGGTTATTTCCAGTGCGTCGCTACAAATGGACAAAAAACTGTTTCAACCACGGGCGTGCTTTTTGTCAAATTTGGTAAGATCTCCATTGAAAAGTTTCATAGTTTTTGAAGAAATAAAGCAGGCAGCTCCAACAGTAAAGTCAGTTTTATATTGGTGCCAGGATGTCAAGAGGGCTAAACATAAACTGACAGCCATGACTTGCAGGCGCCATCGTCCCACTTGCTGTCAATTGTGGGGCTAATTTTCCTCAGATCCACTGAAAACATTCTGTAAATGATTAACAGTGTTTCCTGCACTTGTACAATTTGCGCACCCCACATATCAGTGCACTGAGTTTCCGCCATGAAAAATTTGTGGTACAATGAACACCAACTGTGCACAATTAGTAGCCAAGAAGTAAAAACACACGGTTCAGCAATGGTTCATAGGCTCCCAGACAATTCAGGCCATTTGAAACACATAAGGGCAGGCTGCTCAGCCAAACGTTTTTCTGCAAATTTCTGATCCCTGCCATTAGGCTGAAATGGGGGTCTGAAGTCTGCAGTGAAGGAAACAGACACTCAATTTGATTTTCCCAGAATTTGCTAATTAAGGGCCAGATTAATTGGCTTGCCATCCAATTAAGGATGTTTTTGGCAGCCCCATGAAACTAGAGAGCCATGGGGAGGCCCTCCAACACTGAAAAAGCAGCAGCAGGATATCCCAAATTGTATAACTCCATCAAAATTCAAATTAAAATGGGCTTTTGCATTTGGGCCATCACTTTGGTGGGTGGTGGCGGGGAACCACTCCACAGGGATCCCAGTTGACCTCCAACAGCAGGCCTTAATGGACCCTTAATAACTGAATTGGTTACCTGTCACTTGCAGGTAGGTAGCCCTGCCGCCCATTTACCATCCCACCATTGGGAAAATGGCCTGGAGGCAGGATGGAGCTTGGATTCTGGGTGGGAGTGCCAAATTCTGCACCCACATGGCCCTCTCCACTCTCGTGCTAAGAATCCAGCATCCTTGTTTCACAGTGAGCTATGGAAGGCACATGACCAAGCCAAAAGTGGCATTAATATACTGATTCTCGGGTACTGTCATTAGTATTCCATAAAGTTCCAGCTGCGCAAAATGTTTCTAGTATCTCTGTTGTGATAAACACCCAGTAGGGCAATTAAAGACTTGGGCCTGAATTTTCACCATGGTGGAGAATCTTTGCCATCATTGCGAAAATGACAGAACACGCCTGAAAACTGAAGTCCCATCCCTAAACACATAACGTGCCATTTTTACGGGGGTAGGGTTGGGGCTGGGTCAGGATTCGTTCATGTGTATTTTGTGGAGTAGGCTGTCCATATAACAACAGCTATCTGAAGTCATGATTTTTGTTAGCCAGGACTGGGAAATACGGATTAGACCTGGTAGGATCAGGTCTGAACTTTGCAGAGTCCTTTGGAGAGATGCAGTACTTTTGGAGAGATAGGATAGCCCTGTGAATATGGTCCTGAGGAGAAGTGTAGGTGACATTTGGGAGAAATAAGCTGCCCTTTGGGAGAGATAAAGTGCCCTTTTGGATTACAAAAGTGGCCATGGATGTGTATAAAAAGTGCATAAACCCATTGGAGCTGTCAAGAGGAACTGTCCGAAGTGTCCAGAGGAATTGCAAAGCTGTCATGGCCTTTAAAACTTTCTTTAATTTAATCTCAGCATGGCTCCTGAGGTTTGTCCATGGTGGATACTTGGTGAGTTTGCATGGTAGGTGTTAAGGCAAAGGATGGTGGGTGGGAGCATGAGTTGGCAGTAAGTTGGCATAAGATGCATGGGGGTGATGAGGGCTGGAAGACTATTTTCTGTTTTAATGTTATTTTTTTAAAAAGCTTTGACAAAGTGCCAGTGCACTGAGCCAGGCCTTCCGCAGACGCCTGCGCCGGGTCCCCCAGACGCCTGCGCCGGGTCCCCCAGACCCCTCCCCCCCCCCCCTTCCCCCCCCAAATCGAAAATCCCAAATAACTAGGTTTGTGGAACCAAGAAAGGTCCCGACTCTGCGGGATTGAAAATTCAAGCCTTGGCTGATGATTATCTAGTTAAGTTAGAGCAAAGGTGAAGTACAGGTGGTTCCAGTGTGAAATCTGTTAAGTTAACGAATTTAAAGCATCATACAACTAAACACTCGAAGGAATTAAAGAGTGTTTGTTTAAGTTAGATTTTTTCCTATAGTGTATTGATACTAATGCAGTGAGTAAACTTGTGGTTCTCCCTTATTGTCGCAGTGATTACATTGTACTTCTGTTACCACAATACTTAAAGCAGCAAAAGGCTCAATCAATCAATCAGTACGAGATTGAACCAGTCAAATCCTCATTTTTACCTGTGGTCTGTGTTGAGTTGGCTGACCTGACAAGATGATGGAGAACTCAATGTTACTGCATTAGAAAAAGGTGAAATACATTAGACAGAGTTATCGTTCCTGATTACTATATTGTGATTTATGATTAAAAGTGTGTGCTGGGTGAGGACAGGATTGGGTTTGACTGCCATGTTAAATAGTTGAAGAGCCTGCCAACAGTCTCTCTGTTGCTTTACATGTGAAGAATGCACACTTGGCTGAGGTATTTTCAAGAGAGAAGAACAGAAATCTTTATTTTTTTTATTTTCAAAGTCAAAGCCGGAAAGAAAGAAATGAAGGAAATGGAACCCAAATGCTCCTCCCCATTGGAAGTTCCTCACTTTGATCAGATCAAGGTGCAGGCATCAATGTAGCATAGTGCAATATGGGGCCACATCTGCAGTCCATCAGTTACTAAATTTCCAATAGCATCTGTTGCTCTGTTGGAAGGAGGCAGTGGGGGATTTGATACTTTCCATGATAAGGGAATGAGAATCATAGACATGTATTCTTCTCACCAGTTCTACCTCACCACTACCTCTCTTGACTTCTCTCTTGTTCCTAAATGATCAGACTGCTTGTCTGACATCCAGTACTGCGTGAGCGGAAGCTTCTTCCATTTAAGCACTGGGAAAATGTAAACCATTGTTTTCAGTCCCTGTTCAGAACTCTGCTCCTGGCTACTAACTCCATCCCCCACCATGCCAACGTCTGAGACTAAACCAGACTATTTGCAACCTTGTGTCATATTGACGCTGAGTTTCTAATATTAGGGTTGCAAAGGTTAATGTGGGGGACTGTGTAAATAGCACACCCCATAATAATATGAGACACATGACCAACAGTCAAGAGCGAGAATGTTGCTCGCTTTAATACCGAGTCATGTGTATCTGGAAATAGTTTGGTTAAGTTGGGCCGATAACCTCTATGACTCTATCCAATGAACCAGTATTCGTCCGACATACCTATGTCTCAGCAATCATTCCTCAGTCACTCCACCAACATACAAAAGAGATGAGCTCCCAACCGCATATTTGTGCCATCACTAAGATTGTCTATTTTCACTAACTTTGCCCCTGCTTTGAATTCCCCGCTGCTGAAACCCTGATTCATGCTTGCGTTACCTCTAGACTTGACTATTCCAACGTACTCCTGGCTGTTGTCTCACATTCTGTCCTCTTTAAACTTGAAGTCATCCAAAACCCTGCTGCCCATATCCTAACTCCCACCAAGTTTAGTTCACCTATTACTGTTGTGCTCACTGACCTATACTGGCTCCTGATCAAGCAACATCTTGATTTTAAAAATGTTCATCCTCGATTTCAAATCCCTTCATGGCCTCCTCTCTCTGTCTCACCTTCTGTCCTATAATCCACTGAGAAATGTTCACTGAACTAATTCTGACCTCATGAGCACCCCTGATTTTAATTGCTTCACCATTAGTCGCTATACCTTCAGCTGCCTCAGCCCTCAGCTCTGGAATTATCTCCATAAACCTCTCCCTCTCCTTTTTTAAAACACTCCTTAAAACATCTTTGACGAAGACGTTTGGTCATCTGACCTAATTATGTGCCTCAGTGTGATGTTTTATAATGCACCTGTAAAGCTGTATGTTTGTAAAGGTTTTACATTTTGGCAAGCAACGCAACAGAACCACAAGAACGATACAGCACAGCAAGGGACAAATGGCTCCGAGTACATGAATACCGAGGGGGACAGGAGAACCGTAGTATAACTAGCTCAATATAATCATTAGACATAAGTTTATGCATCTGTAAGCCCGACCAGAGAACAAGGGAGAAACAGGATAAGGCCACGAAGACATGGTAAAATAGTGCTCACCTTCCCACACGGCGATTGCTCACAATTGCCACGAGAGTTCAGGATAAATTTTTCACACCATGTTCGGGTGAGCACCAATACACATCTCTCAACTTGAGCAGCGTCAGGGACACCAATGAAAAAACCGCCACCTCCTTCCCTTGGATACCAGAACCATCTGTACCCCTGCAGGATCCACTCACAGATTCTTTACTCCCACTCTTAAAAAAATAAAAATACAAAGAAAATATGTGAGAGTCTCAGTTCTAAAAAGTTGGTTCAAATATACCACACAATGCAACGTAACCCCAATCTCAGGCCCAGTACAGAACCAACATCATTCCATATATTTATATAGAGAGGACCAGAAGCTATACGTTTGGATTATGATCAATGCTGTCAACACCACCCAAGAAAACATAAAGGAAGGAGAACTAGAAATACCAGGAGTGGATGACAGGATAACAAAGGATCAGGACCCCACCATGGGTTTGTATTCCTCTGGCCTCTGGCGCACCCGCATCACCCATTACTGAAGAAGGGAACAAGCTGCTCAGTCAAACAAGAAAGCGTCCCGACCATTGGGGTTGGGAGGGCAGCAGGACATCAACCAAAGTACAGAACTCCGCTCAATCCCAGACCCCCGTGCACAGACTAAGCAAAACCCAGCCTCTCTGGAGTCTCTAATAAGTGCCTTCAAGACATCTCACGCTCCAGGGGACAATAATACCAACCATAGCACTGGACCTGGCCTAGCCCAGTATATTCTGACACACCCAAATCAGCACTCCCAGGATCTCCAACGCACCCAAAACCTACACCTCAGCCCATCCTGCACCTCACCAACCACACCCAGAGCAGTGCACCATCCCCATTTACACAAAAGACATTACGCCAATCACTGCCGGAGACTTGCTGAAGAATTGTTAAGTCTCTCAATAATTGGATGCCCTGAGAGAGGGGGCGCGGCTGAATCCCTCCCCTCTGGTACATTACAGGGAACCTCCCACAGATCACCAGACGGACCAGTATTTATAACAGAACACTGCTCACCCAGATGAAGAGAAGAAAAAAACATCCTGAGGGAAGAACTCCCGAGCTGATCTGGGAACATTAGCCTCCACCCCGCACTGCCCACCATCACAAGAAGGATATTAAGGGAAACAACAGCACTGCCTCAACAGACACAAACATTGCAACCTCATGGAAAACCCAGTCAGAACGAGGAGGACATTCAGGAAACCACCATATAAGACCACTTGGAGGAGGGTGCCCAACTCCCCATCAAACCTACCGCCATCCAAGGGAAGGGTTCCAACAATGTAGAGGCATGGCAAACAAGCTCTCTTCAACAAATCAGTCAAGGATTTAGCAAACCCAGCTCAATGTGCGCAGTGTCACTCAATTCCTCCTATTCTAATAACTCTTAAGGGAAAAAAAGGGATCCCAAAACACTCGGTTTTCAGCAAAAGGTTGTAAAAAGACAGCTATACAGGGAGTTGCACAACAAAAGCTGAATTAATCTTTAGCATCTCACCTCAGTGATACTATTAGTTGATTTCCTTTCACATTTCTAATTACTTATTCTTGCATTTCTCCATTTTCCCCTCTCCGTTCCTAAGGCATTGACTTATGCTGGAATCAGATTGCATGGGTGGCACGTTATCATTATTTGTATGGAAGCACAGATAGCAAGCATCAGCAAACTGTTGATATTCACAAGTGAAGTAGCAGCACCATCAAACCTGACCTGATTCACACCCAATAGCTGTGCACATTCTAGCAGGATATACTGCTGGTCAACAGGAAGCCTGCCTGATTTCTGCCTTCTGTCCTTCCCAGCCTAATGTTCTGACCATGATTTTAACAACCCTGCTACTAAAATCAGATCCATTAACCCAACACAGGCCAGTGATTAAACCTGCAGTCTTCCTGTCTCTTTGTGACTCAGTTCCACATAATTTAATATATTTACTTATTCATCCATATTTTTCTCCCTTGTAGGACCCCCACCAACTCCAAATTCAGGAAAGGCAACGCAGTGAGTATATATTTCTCAGTACTGTTACCTGTTTCCACAACTAATGTTTATTACACCTTTCTGCTTCATGGGGACAATACATCAGTTCCTGAAAGGCACAAAAGAGATGACATGAGTTTCAACATAAATTGGCTAAAAATATTTTTTTTGCCTTGTAAATTGCATGTACAACTATTTGATTAGTGCTTTATAATCTTTTCTGTACGAGTGCTCTTCCTATGATGTCTATGTTTGTCATTAAACCAAAGGTGGAATCTAATGGATGAGCCTAGACCGTGGAACTCAAAGGTTATTCCTCATTAGCTTTGGAAAGAAACAATTATGCAACAAAGTATATGCTTTTATCTCGACTACTTGTGCATGTGTTGAATTTGTTTGCCTTGTAGCTTGATTTATTCCCTTTCCTGCTTCTCCAATATTTCTCCTCTTCCAGAATTTGTCGCTGAAGTGATAATCCTATCAGTCTGCTTTTATTCACGTCAGCTTGGACAGTCAGTGTATATGACCTGCCTGATTGTGGAGCTTAGCAGAATAGTAAATAAAGTAAAACATCCCAAGATGCTTCACATGAACCCAATAAGATAGAAATCAGCATCAAGCTGAAGAGGTCCATATTAAGACAGGCGTTTTAATCAAAGTTAATCAAAGTGCCTTAAAGAAGGAGGCTGGGGCAGAAAGGTTTACAACGGCAACTGCAGAGCTTTGGGCCTTGACTCTCTGAAGGTGCATCTGACAGTGTTGGAGTGAAGGACATGGGATATGCCCAAGAGGCAAGAGTTTTCAGAGGATTGTAGAGCTGGAGGATGTTACAGAGATGATGAGCAGAGATTTGAAGGCAAGGATGAGAATTTTAAAATCACGGCATTGGAAACTAGGTGCCAGATTTGGCCAGTGAGCACAGGGATGATGGGTGAAGGGGCAAGATGTGAGCTAGGATACCATCAGCAGGGTTCTGGATGAGTATTTAAAAAGTGGAAAATAAGAGGGCTATTAGCGTCTGAAGATAATAGAAGCACGGATGAGAGTTTCAGTGGTAAGGTGGACTCAAGACGATGGTCTTCCAAATGTTTGACTGGAAGATATTTTGGCTCATCCAGGACAAGATGTCAGACAAGCAGTCTGACAGTGCCTGATGTCCACCATATTAGAACTCGGATAGCCAGGCGCTGAATGATAAAACAATGGAACTTAGTCTTATAGCACTTATAGGCTTTTATTTACAGAGCCAAATATATTCCATATCATGTGCCGTCAACCCAGAAATCTGTTTTTCAGTCTGTTCTTATTTCTATATGAATATTTGTTAGGTAGTACAGAATTAGCGTATTACTAAAAAAAAAGTCATGCTGTCTAAGCATTTCATCTTGCGCTCATCAGAACAGTCTGTCCTGTTGAGTACAAGATGAAAAACTTTGACAACATGTCTCTTTTTTCAGCATTATCCATATGACCAGAGATGCATTGCCAGTTAATATCAACCATGTGACTACAATTAACACCTTCCGTACTTTGCAACCAAAATGAGTGGATTGCCTCGCCCGGCATGTTGAGGTTTTTTGTAATATTTGTACTGCTGCTTCAGCACAAGCCAAGTATAAGAACTGGGACTTTTTGATTTAAATGGTTCAGTGTTAGAAATCATATTTAGCTATTGACCAGTTCACGCAACAATCTTATAATTGCAAGATCATATAATAATACAGTACAAGAGGCTGTCATTTGATCAAGCATGCCTGTGCTGGCACTGTGCTGAGAGAAAAGGCTACCCAAGTCGTCCCATTTCTCTTCTTTTTCCCCATAGCCCTGCAAATATTTCTCCTTCAACTATTCATCCAATTTCCTTCAGAACATTATTTTTGATGGTGCTTTTCTTAATCTTCCAGGCGGTGCATTACAGATCCTAACACCTCAGTGCATAAAGAAATTCTCCTCATCACCTCTGGCTCTTTTGCTAATTCCCTTAAATCTGCTTCTGGTGACCAAACCTTCAGCCAATGGAAACAGTTTCTCCCCATTTACTCTGTCAAAACTCTTTGAAGATTTTGAATACCTTGATTAAATCTACTCTTTTTTAAAAAAATTTAGATTAGCCAATTATTTTTTCCAATTAAGGGGCAATTTAGCGTGGCCAATCCACCTACTCTGCACATTTTTGGGTTGTGGGGGCGAAACCCACGCAGACACGGGGAGAACGTGCAAACTCCACACGGACAGTGACCCAGAGCCGGTATCGAACCTGGGACCTCAGCGCCGTGAGGCGGTTGTGCTAACCACTAGGTCACCGTGCTGCCCTGATTAAATCTACTCTTAACCTACTTTACTCTGAGGAGGCCAATCTCAACTTCCATGTAACTGACGCCCCCCGTTCCTGATACCATTTGAGCAAATCTCCAATGCAACCTCTGAGACTTTTTTTTAAAAATAATTTTTATTGGAATTTTTTACAGAAAATATAAAATATAACAATAGACAAATGAAATGCAACAAAATAACCCATAACAACTGTAACACCCCACAGACCGTATCAACGCATGTATCATATCTCCCCCACCCCCCCCAACCCCAACAAGAGAACTTAAAAATAAATTAAAATTAAATAAACAAACATAGTCATCGCCCCCCCCCCCCCCCCCCCCCCCCCCATCCCCCCTCCCCCCCCCCTCCCCCGGGTTGCTGCTGCTACTACCCCAGTACCCTATCGTTGAGCCAGAAAGTCGAGGAAAGGTTGCCACCGCCTAAAGAACCCTTGTACCGATCCTCTCAGGGCGAATTTGACCTTCTCTAGCTTAATAAAACAACCTCTGAGACTTTGACATCCTTTCTAAAGTGTAGTGCCCTGAAAAAAAGAAAAAAAAAAGAATACAGAAAAAAAAGGTGGTGCCCAGAATTCAATGCAATAATCTGTGCCTTAACCGGTGATTTATAAAGATTTAGCCAAACGTCCTTACTTTTGGCTTTACACAGTGCTTATTTACTAACCTTCTCTTCTTGGCCTGACACATTCAAAGGTTGAGATGTGTACACCACCAGATCTCTCTACCCTGCAGCCCATTTAAAATTGTACCATATAGTTGGGTTTTTTTCCTCCTTATTCTTCCGATTTATAATCCCAAGAGCTACAATTTTACTAACAAGCCTATTATGTGACATTCCATCAAATGCTTTTTGAGAGTCCTTGTACAGAACATCAGTTCTTCATTAAACGTCTCGGTTACTTCATTAAAAAACTCAATCAAATATCATCTTTAACCAATTTCTGCTAGCTATTATGCTAGTTATTTATGAATTCATATTGTTCCAAGTTATTTATCGTGTCTCAGATTATTGTTTCTGTCTCTGGATTATTGCCATATTATTTCCACATATTCCTGTTTATCATCATCACCATCACCATGTGTGATCTGCCTGAAGGCAGGTCCTAGTCTTTCCATATCTCTCTATTGTTGCCAGTCTTTTCATTTGTCAATAATCTCCTTCAATTTTCAAGCCATTCAGCATTGATATTCTCTTCCTCTTTTTTTCCTTGAAATCCTATCTCCATAACATCTCTTACAAGTTTGGTTCCTCTTAAAATGTGCCCTATCCACACTCTGTCTGTTCCTAACTGCATTCAGCAAATTTCTTTGCTCACTCACTCTCCACACCGCCTCATCATCTGTTCCTGTTTCTGTCCAGCAAATCCTTTCCATTCTCCTGTAAACCCACATTTCAAAGCTATTTAGAAAATTGTCTCCTTTTTCGGGAAGACCCAATTCTCGCATCCATACAAAGCAGCACTTCAAATAAAGTTCTGTACAAGGTGCTTCTTGAATTGTTGACTCAACTTTCTGTGAATGTTATGACATCCTTGGCTGGTGCGCAGTCAATTCCAGCCCAGTAGACACCTGGAGTCCCAACACAAAGAAATTATTCCATAATTTGTTTATAATTTGCAGAATTTATGACCCCATGACTGCTCACTGCTCAATAAGTTATAGCCACACGTTTGAAAGTTGAACACAATAACTGTATATTTATAATAGGAACAAAGTTAAAATAAGCAATAACTAACAAAATAGCGACCAATTAATCTACTACTCCCCTCTTACTGTCCCACCCACTATACAACTACACATCAGACAGCCACACATTGGAAGGAAAAAGAGTAAAATGGTAGGGATTAAAATGGAAAGAGAGAGGTGAGTGTCCTTGTTGCTGATATTGAAATTGTTGTAACCAACTGTCTTCCCAGGACCTGTCGAAACCACCAGTTGGATTCCTCACAAGAATCTTCTAGCATGTGCATTCAGTCAGAACACCCAGGCTGTAAGATTTCCTCTGGGGAGTCACTTTTTCTTTTATTAACCTGGGCCTTCACTCAAAAGAACAGCCTCAGGCATGTGTAAATCTTATTTGTTTCCAACTCCACTAGAAGGACCAACAGCATGTCTGAAATAAGAACAGAGTTCTGCACATAAAAGTGTAAAAGGATTTTCAAACAACTGACCCTGCCTGCAGTTGGTGGCTGGACTGAACTTCCTGCAGTTCAATCTCGCTAAAAAGAGAGAAAGGTCTTTACTTTGAACCATTAGACAAAGTCCATCAGTCAGATAGAGAGAGATCAGGGTTCTGGCCCTCCAGCTTCTTGATCAAACCAAAAATAAAAACCAGATGAAGCCTTCCTGCTCTTAACAGAGCATTCTGGAATGGTCAGCATCAAACAGCATAGATTATCGGCTAAGAACTCGGCAATGTAAACAGCTCATGTACTGTCAACCAAGTCCATCAAGATGAGTATTCACCAAAGTCCTGTTGGATTCCTTTTTTTTCAATTAAAGGTGAAGTCTATCTTAAAGGCGTATGTCCCAATAATTGTCCAGGTACATAAATTGAAATAGCAGAATGACGAAAACTAAGAGGAAAAACCAAGGGACAGTAGGATCCTTGCGGTAACCATCTCGTTGTGCCAAAAATGGCCAGCCCCATTGCTATCCTTGTGCTTATTTCTATGTTGCATCTTCCACCTACAGATATTAAACTTCCGAAACGCTTGAATGCTTGCACGTGTTCTATTTCTCTTCCCTCTATGATAGTTCTTCACCGTGCTGAAATATATTGGGGTGGACTAGAGACTTAGATCACTCATACATGGGACAAACAGCACGAGTGAGAGTAGCCAATGGTGAGTCGGAACCATGTGTGATTGGAAGAGGAGCTCAACAATGATTAAAGAAGCATTTAAAGACACAGATTCTGGCATTAAGTTTGATGGGAGTGAATAATATGAGAATGCACTTTAGTAAGCACAAAAGAAAGATTACAAGAACCAATAGATAGACGAGTAACAGCAGGCATATACTTCGGAAAGAATGTGAAAACCAAAATGGCATATGTTTCAAAATCACCAAGAAATATTCAGACATTCCTGTTTCTAAAAAGGTATAAAATAAGGATGGTGCCGTTGAACACGGGCTTACGGGTAGTTATTGTGAGTAAAGACTGGGCCAAATCTTCTGAGAAACAGCAATTACTGTCAGATTGCTAACATAACATCCACAGGTGGGCTTTCCAGTAGGAGCCATTGGATAGCAATCAACAACAGGAATCCACCCCAACCCCCCACCCCCACCCCCACAACCCCCACCCAACCTTCTCCCTTGTTCAGTGAGGATGAGGCCAATTTCAAACAACCCCACCATCTTTGCAACAAAATTCAAATTTAGATTGGGGACAAAACCTAGAATTTTCCTGGTCTGATTCTTCAGTAATCCCAGTGACATACTATCAAACCTATTATTTCTCTGGCTGCTTTTCCTCACTGATATCTGCCCAGCAGGATCGTATGAGTGGAAAAACAGTACGTAACAGGGTGGCACAGTGATTAGCAATGCTGCCACACACCTCCAGGGACCCGGGTTCAATTCCAGCCTCGGGTGACTGTGTATGGAGTTTGCACGTTCTCCCCATGTCTGCGTGGGTTTCTCCCGGGTGCTCCGGTTTCTTCCCACAGTCCAAAGATGTGCAGGTAAGGTGGATTGACCATGCTAAATTGTCTCTTAGTGTCCAAAAGGTTAGATCGGGTTATGGTGATGGGGCGGAGGTGTGGGCTTAAGTAGGGTGCTCTTTTCAAGGGCCAGCACAGACTCGAAGGGCCAAATGGCCTCATTCTGCACTGCAGGAATTCTATGATTCTATGACGATCTCAACTATAGCACCAGGAACCAATATTAACTCAGACATTATTACAGACATTCTCCGCACTTCTGAGAATGTCTGCAATGATGTCTGAGTTAAACTGATTAAAGTCCAAGCATCTTTAAAGAAATACATGGATGTAATCTGTGCCATGTGTATGATTGTGCACACAGGGCCTTAAGAACTTTTCTGCTATTCAACACACTGTGCACTGACAAGAATTATACCCGACTCTTGTGTTCCCTCCGTCTATTCCCTGTAAAGAGCTCATCATCATTAGTGAACATTCTGACTTGGTTTAGAGAACGTTAAGGGTAGGCATAATCAAGGTATTCAACACCAGAGAACATGGATTACATAACAACGCTTGCCCACGATTGGTTAGTTCGTACATGCATTGACAAGCTCTATCTTGCTGCCCTCTTTGTTGACTAAAAGGTAGTTCCCATACCTCACATTGCCTGTCTGTTATCAAGCCATGAGTGAGCCAAATGTTCTCCAGCTAAAATGTCAACAAATTTGAGACCATCTTGTTAAACTCTTGTCAGCATCTCTGAGCCTCTGCTTTATTTCCCATTAATGCCCCTGGTTATCATCTGATCACAATCTGAGTCAGGATAGGTGTGACCGATCCTTGACATTCCGCTCAACCACAAGCGCGGCTTTCTCCTCCCCTGTCTATTTTGTTCTTAAACCTGCCTCTTGCAACTCTCCAGTATTCCCCACATTAGCCAGCATTCATTTCTGGCTGTTTCCACCGGCGGAATCTTCTGGTCCAGCTGGTGGTCACCCCCTGTCGCTAGCTCTCCGGTGATGGAGGGTGCAAACAATGGGAAACCCCGCTCTCAGCGGCAAAACCAGAAGATCCTACTGCCAGCCAATGGTGGTCCATCTCCATCGTTGCAAAACACGAGGGTGTAAGAGATCCTGCCCGATAGTCTGTGCCTTAATTGGCGGCACGGTAACACAGTGGGTAGCACTGTTGTTTTACAGCGCCAGGGTCCCAAAATCAATTCTCAGCTTGGGTCCCTGTCTGTGCAGAGTCTGCACATTCTCCCTGAATCTGCGTGGGTTTCCTCCGGGTGCTCCGGTTTCCTCCCACAAGTCCCGAAAGACGCGCTCAGAGATAATTTGGACATTCTGAATTGTCCCTCAGTGTGCCCAAACAGGTGCCAGAATGTGGCGACGAGGGCCTTTTCAGGGCAAGTTCATTGCAGTATTAATGCAAGCCTACTTGTGACAATAAAGATTATTATTATTAATTATTAACTCCGGGGCTCGACTTCTCCAATACTCTGCAGCTGACGTCTTGTCTCAAACATCGACAAGAAGCAACTCATTCATAGCACTGCAGTCCATGTCCCACTTTGCACCAAGTTCCACATTCCCATCACTTCTGTCCATTCTAAGTTCTTTTACCCCACCTTAACCCAGTATAACAATTTCAAAATTCAAATGTCTTCAAACATTATGGGGTCGGGAATCGATGCTGAGGACTCCCAAGGCAACTCTTTCTCGACTGTATATTGCTGTGCTACCATCTCTGCTGGGCCTACCCTGCTGGTAGAACAGGACAAACTCAGGAATGACGGTGGTGTCTGGGACAGAGTTATATTCTCAGAATCATACCTTATAGACAATGTCAGGCTGTTGTTTGACTAGTCTGTGAGATGGCTCTCCCAATTTAGTTTGGAGGATTCTGGAGGGTTGGTGGTCTTGCACACCGTATTTTAGTGATTGTCTCCTGCTTTATGTCTCTGCTATTCTAATCCCGAACTACTCTTTACCTCACTGATGGCTAATCGTTCAACCACTTCTGGTCTCTGCAATTCTTATCAATTCCCTCTGCTTTGCCACCTGCCTTCTTGCTTTCAAAAATCTCTTCAACCCTTGTCTATTTTGTTTTTTTGCTGCCTTTGTAGTGATCTGCATATCTGTATGTATACAAATGGTTAATGTATAGACATAACAGATAAGTGATCACTAGATGGCAGCATAGAAAGAGGTATAAAAGACAGACTCAATCCCGAGTTCCTGCCTCTTCGTGTGTATAGTGACTAGTGACCAGAGGTAGAGAGAGTTAGCTCACAGTGCAAGTATAGTAAATCATAGTTTATTCTTATTCAATCTTGTTTATTTAATAGCCAATAAAAGCATTGGAGATAGAACAAACTCACAGTTTATTTGTTTAAGTTGCTTAATTAATTATTTGCTTTCATTGGACAACTACAAGTGTTAATCAACATTGAGTTTAAGAGCATCTTGGTAAGAAGCAAATGAGTAACATGTATTACAGTAAGTAATATAACAGCCTTTTCCTAATCTTTCCTGCGTTTCCCTTTCCCCATATATGGTGACCATTATACCCATTTCCTCCTTTGGGTAAAACAATCTGGGAAGTCTTTGTGTACAAGAGAGTTAGAGATGCAAACAGTGATTTCAGATGAGAATGATTTTGAGGCTGAGGCATTGTAAAATGACATCACGGTGTATCAAGACTATGTTATAACTTCCCTGCAGTACATAATGCTGACAAGATAACAGACAGACAGAACTCTGTTTAGTTGGCATGCTCTTTCCTTAGACAGAATAGCTGCTGATACTAGCTATTTGGGTTGAATGTTGAAAAATGGTCATTTGGCTATTGTGTGGATTGGTAGTTGGTACCTGTTGCTTTGTGCGCTGATACAAGTTAACAACTTTACGAGTGAAACTACCTTCAGTGGGTACACTAAGTGGAAAAGTGAATGGCTCACATGCACTGCTAGCCCATACTTTAAAATTAGGCGATTGTGGAGTGGCATTGTCACTGGACTAGTAATCCAGATATACATTGTAGTAATCTGAGCAGCCGGATTCAAATACCAATTCAATTAAAATCTAGAATTAAAAGTTTAATCATGAATCCATTGTTGATGTTGTAAAAACCCATCTGGTTCACTATGGGGAAGGAAGGAAATCTGCCACCCTTACCTGGTCTATATGCAACTCCAGACTCACAACAATGTTGTTGACTCTTAAATGCCCTCTGAAATGACCCAGTAAGCCAATCAGTTGTATCAAACCACTACAAAGTCAATGAGGAATGAAATTGGATGGACCATTTGGCATCAACTTCAGCACTAGAAACTACAACAGCCCTTACTAAAATGGGAGCGCTATCTCACAGGCTCGTCAAGCAACAGTATACTCACAGAATCAATGTCTCAGAAACCACCATCATTCCTGAGTATATCCTGTCCCACCGGCAGGAGAGACCCAGTAGAAGTGTTGGCACAGCGATATACAGTCGGAGAGAGTTGTCCTGAAGTTCTCAACATCGATTCTGGACCCACAATGTCTCATGGCATCATGTCAAACATAGGCAAGGAACCTCCTGCTGATTACCCCATTCCGTCCTGCCCTCAGCTGATCATTCCATGCTCCTCCACATTGAGCACCACTTGGAGGAAGTGTTGAAGGCGGCAAGGGAATGTACTCTGGGTGGAGGACTTCAAAGTCCATCACTAAGAGTGGCTCGGTAACAGCATTAATGACCTAGCTGGCCGAGCTCTAAGTGACCACCGGACAGTCTTTGTGGAGACAAAGTCCAGTTTTCACATTGAGGATATCCTCCATCGGACCTCCAGTGGAGACATGTAGAAGAGCAGTTGCACACAAGGTGGCTCCGGCCAGGGAACGTTTCGCTTGATTTCTGCAGGAGATTTGGGCTGGAATATGATTAGATCAATGGGTTAAGACTCCCACAACACAGGGATGCCTAATAAATACAAGATTAGGCAGCAGGAAAATAAGTCATCAAATTTGGAGACCTTGAGAGCTTTGTCTGAGGAACATGGTGCAGGCTCCTTTGGCATCGGTGGCCACTCCACTAACCACTGATATGCTGACAGCCATCCTAGCGGGGAACTTCCAAAACTACGATGGGAGGTCTCTAAGGATTATGAAAAAGTGATGGAGGAGCCAATGTCCTCTGTTCAAACGATGCTGGCAAAAGTGGATGAAGTGGCAAAGGCAGAGGGCACGGAGCTAAAAGAGGTGGCGGTGGCTCTTTCAAGGCAAAGTGACCAAATCACCTCTCTGGAAATGGAGATGGTACGGATGTGACAACAACGCATCAAGAATCAAGGTGTTTGGGAAAATCACTCCAGAAGACAGAACTTGAGGGTGGTTGTGTTGCCAATGGGCAAGTCCGACAACATTTAAGTCGTAGATGTTTTGGAAGATGGTGGGTGAGAGGGAAATGGCGTCCCCTCCTGAGTTGGACCAGACCCACAGATCATTGAGGCAGAAACACAGTGCTGGTGAGTTACCACATGCGATCATCATGCAATTTCACAATTTTCAAGATAAAGAAAGAGTTCCGCGTGGGCATAAGATCATCTGGATTCCAGATGGGAAGGCCACGTTGTGAGGATCTATCAAAATGTTGGAGCAGAGTTGGCCAAAAAGCGAGCAGCATTCAACAAGGCCAAGGCTGCGTTATAACAGAGCAAAGTTCGATTTGGCGTGGCTTACCCTGCGCACCGCCGAGTGACTTATCAGTCGAAAGATTGCTAATTTGTAACTCTGGAGGAGGCCGAGGCATTTGTGCAGAAACATGGACTGGGATCAAGATAACTGAATTAGGGCAGCACGGTGGCCTAGTGGTTAGCACAACCGCCTCACGGCGCTGAGGTCCCAGGTTCGATCCCGGCTCTGGGTCACTGTCCGTGTGGAGTTTGCACATTCTCCCCGTGTCTGCGTGGGTTTCACCCCCACAACCCAAAAAAAAATGTGCAGAGTAGGTGGATTGGCCACGCTAAATTGCCCCTTAATTAGAAAAAATAATTGGCTAATCTAAATTTATAAAAAAAAAAAAAATAACTGAATTATGTTGGAAGATGTATGTCTCGGGATGGGAGTATAATTTTGGTGTTTATTAGACATTTTGAACCTTTGTACTTGGATTTTTACTGTGGGTTGGTTTTGTGGGTTGGGTGTTGTTATTCATGAATCTTTTTTCTATCCTGGAACAATTAAAGTTGGGTTTAGGCAGGAGGGGCTGGTTAACAGTATGGGTTTTCGTTTTTATGCTTTTTTTTCTGTGTGGGGGCCATCTTGCTAGTCAGTTAATGGGAGCAGAGGGATGGGGGTGCGGAGGGATGGGTATATCTGCAGCTCATCCTGTGGGGAGCTTTTTAGCATGGACTGTGGTGTTCTGTTTTTGTTTTGGTTGGGGTTGGTCGTCTCTGTTTGCCTTGTTGTTTGCTGGGTTATTTGGGTGCGGTATTGATGGAAGGCAACGGTGGAGGCGGGAGCGTAGTTCTCCGATGGTGACTGTAAGCTTTTCTTTGTTCTGTCCTGAAGGGGAATTTGGTAGTGGCTCTTTGAGTAGTTGCTGGACTGCCCCACAGGATGGTAATGGCTGGCTCTAGGTCCGGGGTGGGGGTGGTGGGGGGGGGGGGGGGGGGGGGGGAGGTGGTAGATCACCCCCTAATAGGCTATCATTTGGAATGTGAGGGGGTTAAACAGCCCGATAATAATAATAATCTTCATTGATACTCCAATGAAGTTACTGTGAAAGACACCTAGTCGCCACATTCCGGCGCCTGTTTGGGTACACAGAGGGAGAATTTAGAATGTCCAAATTACCTATGTTGCTCGTTCTGGGTGAGTGTGCTTTACACTCAATTGGCTCTGTTTTATTCCTTAGCTCTAGAGTCGCCAGGTATCTTTATGATACCGCCACAAGGTTCAAGTTCAAGTTCAGATCAATGACTCAATACACCAGTTAGTAAGTTCAAAACAAGACACGTTTATTATTACACAGTTATTTACTATTCATGCATATAATACTAAGACTAAACTATTCCTACCACTACTAGGCCAATATTTATCTGGAATAAGGGAACTCCAGATCAGGGATAAATGGCCTCTTGCTTTGTTCTGGATCTGCAGGCTTCCAGTTGGTGTGGACTAAAGGGGTCAGGAGTGTCTATTCTCGTAGCGGGCGTTGTATGACACTTACTTGTCAGTGTAGCAATTGGCCAGGCCTCTCCTTCTCGCGTTCAATTCTTAGAGAGCTGTTGCAAAGGTGTTCTGCTGGGAGGAACGGCTAAGAGAGAGAGCTGGACTTGGGATCTGTCCTTTATAGGTCACAGGGGCTTTGCGCCCATCTGGGCGGACCCTGTACCTGCTTGCAATCGATTGGACCTCATACCAATCGATTGGTTTGAATTCCCCAATACTGGGGCTGTTTCCCGATCGTGGGCGGTTCTTGGGGCTGTTTGTAACTTATTGTCCGGGACTCCTGCTGGCGCCGAAGAGTCTAGCTTGACCTTTGTTATTCTTAATTGTGTCCATTGTTCCCGGGAATCACTGGGAATCGCTCAATTAATATGCGCAGTTGTTAGTTTCAGTGCTGTCTGGTTTCTTCGCAGGCAGAATACACAGAGAGATTCTGCAGCCTGCCTGTCTTTCTGACATTGTCCAATTTTCCCTGTATGCATTTCAATTCTCCATTTTATGTCAGGAAGTGGCCGGCTTCGGTGGCTACACTCAACAGCACGTCTTTCAGGACTTGTGGCAGGAACCGGAACACCCGGAGGAAACCCACGCAGACACGGGGAAAACGTGCAGACTCCACACAGACAGTGACCCAAGCCAGGAATCAAACCTGGGACCCTGGCGCTGTGAAGCAACAGTGCTAACCACTGTACAAGCGTGCAACGTGGGTGGATTGCAATCTGGATCACGCCAACCCACCCAGTCAGAATTGCACTGCGTTTCCTGCGAGAGACTACACTTAGAAATGTTTGGGGAAAGTTGGTAGGTGTGATAAAATCCTTGGGTGATCAGACTGCAGTGGTTGGGCAGTATGTACAACTTAAAAGCAGGCATGGAACTAATTGTTTGGTCTGCGCTGCCATCCATGAGGCCCAGAGTGAATTTACAGCCGCATTGGTGATTTAAACAAAGGGGGTAATAACAGATGCTTCAAACAACCATAATCTTAGCTGAACCAGCAACAGGTATGTCATTGAAATGTCAGTTGAAGTTAGTCTCAGTTCCTGGAATGGCCAGCAGAAGAATGCTACAATTTTACCGGCTGGATCGTGAGCCCGATATTCAGCTTCAATTCACTGTCCTTACCTAAGATTGAGTCACACAGACTACAGTGGTCTAAACCTCAGCGCCGCTGTACACTGAATTGGCTTGATTGATCCCTTCCAGGGTAACTGTTGACTCGGTGTCCCCAAGCTAGGGAGGAGAAACTAAAAATCAAACCAGATTCCTCTCCCAATCGCAGTGGTGTTACTTTTCATGGAAGTGTATGCCTGTGGACATCAGGTGACGACAAACTGCCCCTCACAATCAAAACGCTGCTAACCTCATGTGTGAGTTCACAGATGCAGATTAGCTTCTTGGAAGGGCTGACAGCACTTCTAGACTCTATATTCTCCACCTCGAACGCCACCTGCTTATTGACCAAAATCGCCACCCCCTTTGTTTTAAAGTCTAACCCCGAATGAAACACTTGCCCAACCCATCCCTTCCTCAACCTGATCTGATCCCCCACCTTCAAATGTGTCTCCTGCAGCATGGCCACATCAGCCTTCAGTTGCCTCAAGTGCGCAAACACACGGGCCCTTTTAACTGGCCCGTTCAGTTCCCGAATGTTCGCACCCCTCCGGCAGCCCCACAATCCGAATAGTCTATCTGCGTGACTGGTTCTCCAGATCCCCCACCTTCTCCTGCAATCGCTTCTGCTGGTCCCGCATCAGTTACATCTCCGCTGTCATCGAGGCAAACTGATCTTCATGCTCCCCCGCCAGCTCCTCCAACTTTTGTTTGCCTGCCCCTGGGCTGCCAGTCTCGTCTCAACGCGGTCAACCACTGCCTTGATCGAGTCCACCACCCAGACCAGGTCGTCCAAACTTTCCTTCCGTTGCTGGGTGAACGTCTAGTTCAAGAAGCTCACCACTGCTCCATCTACCACTGAGCTGGCAGGACCGACCCCTGCCCCTCCGCCATCTCCGCATGCATTGCCAACATCACACCTGCTCCAACCAAATTATTTCCTCTTTTTCGGGCACTTCTGGTCCGCAGCTCCATAAACTATGGGGTCAATCTCCTTTGCTCACACTCTTACACGTTTTTCCTCACAATTCCAATTGCAAACCATGGAAAAGACCGCAAAAAGACTGCCACAAGCGGGAGTACTATATGTACGACCACTCACTCCATGGCCGCCACCGGAAGTCAAACAGTAAGGATTTATTGAGCATTTAAAGTTTGTTGTGTCAAACATTTAATAATGCAATAACTAAAGTGACATCGGAATTCTTAGATGAAAAGTTACCACGCTCCTTCTAGTTTGCTGTCTTCCATCCTGGTGGCCCCATGATGCACCTCTAATTGAGTTAATGATACAACTCTAATTGGGTTATTGACTGATCATAGCTCTACCAATTAGTCATAACACACCCAAACATGAGGCAAAGAAAACCTCTTGGGACAGAAATCTTTTGCAACCATGGGTACAAAGTGATATATTCCAACCAATCCGTCAACTTAGATTGTGTCTCAAATTACTCACATATTGTACTTGTAGTAAATGCAATAATTGGTGACCACCAGTTAGCTAAGTAACAATGAGAGGTTTATTATCAATGCCAACTATATACAGAGCATGATAAACGATGTTGGCCAGGATTCTCCAAAATCCCGGAGAATTTGGGGCCTCCTGACCCAGCAATTCAGCGGTCTTCAGGCAGCCAGCACGGCGCTAGAGGAGTGCTGCGCACTGCTCTGGCGCCAAAAGGCAGTCCTGCACGGCCGGTGCATGTCCATGGATGCGCGCCGACCGTCTCCACGCTGGCGCCGGAGCAACATGGTGGAGACCTACAGCGGGCCGACGTGGAAGGAGGTAGGTCTCGGCCTGGACCCCGTGGAGCCCCCCCCCCCCCCCCCCCGCCCGCCCCCGGTGTCAGATTCCCCCCCCGCCCCTCCACCGCAGCCACGGGACCGAGCTCCCGCCGGCTGGTACCAAGTTGGAACCACGCCGGCGGGAGTTTGGCCGGTCGACCGCAGAGAATTGTTGCGGGGCATCTTTCAGCGGCCCCTGACCAGCACCGCGGCGACTGCACGGGCCTGACTGGTGTTGATTCTTCGGTCGCCGGAGAATCGCGTCAGGAGCGGCGTGGCAGGAATTTTCCGCGTCCCCAGCTATTCCCTGACCCGGCACAGGCTCGGAGAATCCCACCTGTTGTCTTTCTCAACACTGGGATCCCCCAAAAAAATCTAGCCGCAAAAGCACACGCTCTGCACCAAGATCCCCGTGCTCGTTCCCCATTGGGCGAGAGGGTTACATGACCCTTCCGATGCACACCCCCTTAAAGGGGCTCATTACTAAATCCCTCTCCCTTTATGTCTCTTATTACATCGTACATTGATAACTTATACAACTTTCAAAACATTAGCAATAATGCGAACTTTTAAGAGTTTATCTGTCAGGAGTCTTTTTCTCTCTCTCGGATCAATGTCGCTCAGCTAGTTGATGTTCCACGGTCGAGGTAACTTTGGTTGGACTTGCTTCAATTGGACTTTCTCCTGGTAACAGCACATCACTTTCTGCCATTTTCTCGGTTTCACTGAGAGCAGCAATTTGGCCTGCCTCTGGCTGATCAGCCACTTCACTCCTTGGGCATTACTTGCTGGTACAATTGGATCAGGCAGAAACACTGGCTCTCATCTCTGCAAATGATCTATGTGTTTCTTCAAAAATTTGCTCTGCACTTTCACTTCATAGGAAAGGGCCTCGCTACAACAGTTCTGAAATATTTTCTGCAGGAAATCTTGCATTTGGTTGAATCAGTGCTATCTGCTTCTCGTATCTCCTTGGGTAGTCTGTTTCTTAGAGTGACCATTCAATGTCTAAAATGTGCCCCAGATTTATTACTTCCACATACAAGCATTCTGATGTGGACAAGATGAAACAATTTGCCTTGGTCTACATTATCCAGTCCCTTTAGGATCCTATCCCCTCACTAATTTTGTTTGTTCTCTTCTGTATCCTTTCAATAGCTAAAATATCCTTTTCTGTGATTTGGCCATAAGAACTATACACAATATTGTAAGTGAGGTTGGAGCAAAGATTTAGAAAATGGTGCAATTACATCACTATTCTGGCTTTGTTGACCTTTAAAGCACAGAACGTCTGATTTGCTTCATTCGCTCGGTGGGATTTTTTGCTTCCGTTTGCGTCGGGTGGGTTTGGTGACGAGAGCGCAAAATATAGCGAAATGTGCAAAGTCGCGTTTTATGTCGGTATAAAAGCTTTCTGCGATTGTCCCTTCCCCCTTCAGTGACAGGCTGCGTTATCATTATAATAAATTAATATAAGATTATCAGGCCTTCTGCACCAGAATCGTACCTTCACATCAAAAATCCATCCATGTTGGTGTGAAGGCAGAATGGCGGGCATATCAGAGGCCACCCACCTGTGATACGTTATGGGCCTCATGACTTCCACCTGTACTATATGGCGGAAAAAGTCGCCATTGCTGTCGGCGACTTCAACATCATTTTCTCCATCCGACATCAGTCTTTGTCTATATTGGGGGAACTCCTGGCCACAGCTGCCAGCTGTGACTTATTGTCGATCAGGTCCTCTTCTTTTTAGATTTATTTTCTCTCCATTTATTTAATTGTCCCATCGTGGATTTTTGTCCCCATGTTGAACACCTTCTATTTCTTTATGTTGAATTTCATCTGTCACATGTCTACCCAGTTCCCAGTATTCTGCTTCATTTTATAGTCTATCACCTTCAATTGCTTTGTGGCATCTTCATATTTGACCATTGCAAAAGTAACTCCTAGCTCTCAATAATTTATGAAGATATTCGACAAAAAAGGTCCCAAAATGTCCCGTGTGGGATGCCATATTAGTAACATTCTCCCAGGCTGATGGCAATCCTGTACCATTACTCTCTAGGTTCTATCAGTCAACCAATGGTGCAGCCATTATAAAATGTCTCCACCGCTTTCTGCTTTATTTTCAGTTCCAGTCTCTCCATGGGAACTGTATCAAAGGCCTTACTGAAACCCAACACCACGCACACTGTCTTATCAAGATCCTCTGTCAGACTCACAAAGAAAATCAGTCAAGACTGCCCCATCATATCCATATTGGCTATCTTTCATGAATGAGGCTTTAGTGCAGTCAAAAGCACATCTGAGGGGGTGGGATTTGACTTTTGTTTGGACTCGATGGCCTTTTTTGGACAGCCTACAGTCCTCCGAGGCGGTTAAAACACATTCAAAGGCAATGAAATAAAGGCCTTGGCACAAGCCTGTTGTTGGCTCCTTTCTGTTGCTCAGCTGCTGTGTCGTTAGCATGAAGGATGCAAAACAGCTTTCCCAATGATTTGGTGCGTAAATAGTTTTGTACTAAGTCATGTTACCTCTCCCAAGAAATGATATGGCTGTTGGGGGTAGGGAGGGTGTGAACTGTCTCGATAATGCTTCAGGCATTATCAAGTGTGGGCTGGTCTTTTCCTGCCTGTTATTTTCATACGTTTATATGTAAATTTCTAGATTTAATCCCATTCTCTCCTGAGCTAGCTGACCTCAGCTAGGGCAATGGTTGTGCTTCTGCAATTGGATGGATCTGCTTCAGTTTAAGGAGGGTCGGATACAATGTGCTAGGGTTCTAACCCTCGACACTGTGCAGTGGTTTGCTGCAAAATGTGGATAGTAGATTAGAATAGGAACAGTTTGATTGGCTTTCTCCCTCCCCACCATTGATCCTCCTGGTAAACATCAATTGTGTATTCTTCCAATTGAAGATCTACGCTCAGATGAGGTAGCGGAGAGTGTCTGGAACTGAGCAACTATCTTCCAGTATGGGAGGAGGGGAAAGTATGGGAGAAGTCAGAAGAGGGGGGAAAAACACAAAAATATTTACACATACACTGAGCCTTGAGAGAAATATCTGATTACCTTCCATTACTAAGTATATATCTTGCATATTGTTATGACCGGTCCACATGTGGAGTTATCAAACTGTGTTAATCCGGGCAAGATCCCTCAATTTGTTACTGTCCGGCTGGGATATCCCCAAATTGTTATGCCCCAGGTGAGGAGGGATGAACTGTCTCCCTTTCTTTATTCAGCCTCCTCTGCTGGTCGCAATAAGATTAATCTACAAAAGGATGCCTTCCTTTACCTCTTCCCAATCCAAATGCTTAATGTTATACAATGCGCCAATTTAGGTGGGCTTTCCTGAGTTAAAGATAGAGTGAGTTTATTAACTACTAAAGGCAAGAAAATGGTTTAGCAAAAAACATGCATCTACATTCTTACAGATTACATGTGAGAATTGAGTCCAAAGTAAGTAAGCAAAAAAATGGCATCTGAAACAGTCCTTGACCCATGGGGAGTAGATGATTGAGCTTTGTGGCTGTCACAATTTAGATTCTAGTAGTGCTGACTTCAGGAGGCAAATGGTCAGTTATGAAACTCCAGAGTTGTGCATCTTGGTGGAGAAGCTACCGTCTTTCCTTTTCAGCTGTGGGGCATGGTCTAAAGGCCACGTTGTGCCCGACACGGGACGCAAAGAGGCCAGTAAACCTGACCAAGACCTCTCATGAAATTTACGATGCTCATTATGCCTCACGAAAACTCGTGAGGCATCGCAATCGTGGGCGGGAACTAGATTTGGATATTTACTTGTACAGATAAGCTCACTTAAATATGTTTGGGGCGCACGGTTGCACAGTGGCTAACACAGTTGCTTTACAACTCCAGGGTCCCAGCTTTGATTCCCGGCTTGGATCACTGTCTGTGCGGAGTTTGCACTGTCTCCCCCTGTCTGCGTGGGTTTCCTCCAGGTGCTCCGGTTTCCTCCCACAGCCCAAAGATGTGCAGGTTAGGCGGATTGGCCATGATAAATTGCCCTTAGTGTCCAAAAGGTTTAGGTGAGGTTACTGGGTTACAGGGATAGGGTGGAGGTCTGGGCTTAAGTAGGGTGCTCTTTCTGAGAGCCTGTGCAGACCCGATGGGCCGTATGGCCTCCTTCGGCACTGTAAATTCTATGATTCTATGTTCGCGCCAGAGTTATCCAAGGCGCGGGACCTAACGGCCGTGCTTTGGAGACCCTGAGTGGGTGTCTCTTAGGACTGGTTTCCACAAATGTGTGCCAGCATATTGGCACTTGGAGGGGTCTCCCAGGTGATCGTGGAACCCTGGCTGGTCAGGCTCTGGGCTGGTGGTACCCTGACATTCCGAGTAACACCCAGGGGCCTTGGCACTGCCAACCTGGGCACCCTGGCAGTGCCACCCAGGGGCCATCCTGCTAATAAATCCTGCCATAGTCCAGGCTGGCGGTGCCAATGTGCCCAGGTGGCATTGTGCCTGTGCGGGCGATCAGGCCCTGAGGGAGCCTGCCCTTAAGAGCTGGTATACGGGGGGCTCATTGGCTGAGCTCATTAGTGCAGGAAAAGAGCCGAAGTGTGACCTCGGCGAGGCGTTCGTCTCGCAGGCCCAAGAGTGAGCAGAGTCCCATTTAATAGCGGGGTCATTCTCAACGTTGCAAGCATCGGGAAATGCTAAACGTGCCTGAAACAGGATTCTGTTTCATTTACATTAAACTGTGTCCGGGGTCTTTGCTGATTTAGCTTAATTCAACAATTCGAAAGGGTGCTGCTGCTGGCTGGCTTTTCTTCTGTGTTACACACCCTCTGAAACCTCCAGCACTAGTTTTCTCTCTCACATGTATACACGCCCACATACACGCACGACAATATTTGAGAGCTACAGATAAGAAAATTGTGGAACATCTGCTTTCTTTAAATGCTTGGTGAAATTCATTTCAAAACTGTTCATGTTTCAGTTGTGTGAATGGGTGATCAGAGCCATTTGCTTGCTTTTTTCAAGTTGTTATTTTATTTTTGTTTATTTTTTTCCTTTATGAATTTCGAGTACCCAATTATTTTTTCCACTTAAGGGGCAATTTAGTGTGGCCAATCCACCTAACCTGCACATCTTTGGGTCGTGGGGGTGAAACCCACGCAGACACGAGGAGAATGTGCAAACTCCACACGGACAGTGACCCAGGGCCGGGATAGAACCTGGGTCCTCAGCGCCGTAAGCAGCAGTGCTAACCACTGCGGCACCGTGCCGCCTTGTCAAGTTTTTATAATACAAACTGATCCATCCCACATCCTTCATTGTAAACAGGCAGCATGGTTCTGTTTTCTTCATCAGTAAATACCTCTGCTGCAAGATTTAGTTTGTGTTGGTCTGCTTTCCTTTATCGTGCCCTTAAGCACTTATAAAGTGATTGAGCATTGTAATAGGGTGGGAAGAGGCTGACTATTTGAAAGGAGACCAGTACTTAATAGGAGGGAAGGGAAATATTATTATTTCAAACTGTTGTCCTTTTCCCAACTAAAAATGGTTTCGCAATGGCGCGCTGTTTTTAGCCTCTCCCTGAATTTGGCGAACATTCATCTAAGCCTCCTAGTCCTGGCGGGAATTCTCTGTTTGTCAGGATTCACTTTTCCCGCTAACAGCGCATCCCCGCCAGTGGGTTTCGCGATGGTGTGGGGTTGTTTCAATGGGAAATTCCATTGACAAGCGACGGGAAGATAATATCCTGCCGCCAGCGCACGGCCGAGAAAGCAGCGACTGGGGAACTGGAAAGTCCCGCCCCACATGTCAACAATCCTTGTTGAAAAGTGGGTATGGATGCCTGTTTTGAGAAGAACCAGTTTGAGCTCAGCTGTGATGCCACCAATATTGAATAGCCTGTCAGCATTGCCTCATTCATGACGAGTGGTCATGCACGGTAGCATTGTGGATAGCACAATTGCTTCACAGCTCCAGGGTCCCAGGTTCGATTCCGGCTTGGGTCACTGTCGGTGCGGAGTCTGCACATCCTTCCCGTGTGTGCGTGGGTTTCCTCCCACTGTCCAAAGATGTGCAGGATAGGTGGATTGGACATGATAAATTGCCCTTAGTGTCCAAAATTGCCCTTAGTGCTGGGTGGGGTTACTGGGTTATGGGGATAGGGTGGAGGTGTTGACCTTGGGTAGGGTGCTCTTTCCAAGAGCCGGTGCAGAATCGATGGGCCAAATGGCCTCCTTCTGCACTGTAAATTCTATGAGGTATTGGATGAAAAAAATGAAATGAAAATCGCTTATTGCCAAAAGAAGGCTTCAAATGAAGTTACTGTGAAAAGCCCCTAGTCGCCACATTCCGGCGCCTGTTCGGGGAGGCTGTTACGGGAATTGAACCGTACTGCTGGCCTGCCTTGGTCTGCTTTCAAAGCCAGCGATTTAGCGCTGTGCTAAACGAGCCCTCAGCTCTCCGCATTCAGCACTCGGAACCCAGCAGCAAGAGACTGTGTCTTAGGAAGGAGCCAGAGGAAAATTGAAAATGAAGGTAAATTTGTTGAACATTTGCACTCCTCACTAGTAGAAATGTCAAAATCTTGCAGTCTTATTGGTTTGAAAATACTGGGGGGATAATGCACTCAGTGTGTCTGGCTCCAGCTGATTCTCTGGAATTGGCCTCCTTCCTGCTCTCGTGATGATCTCACCATTGCAACACAATTTTAACAATACAGTATTGGCTCATAAAACTATTAAGGAGAAGCCTAAGGTTTAATTTCAAATGGACTCTTACTTACAGGAGAATACTACTTGCTGGTTCACTGCTCTCCAGCCCTGACAGTGCCTGATTTCTGTAATTCCTCAGTTTGCACTCTTGATGGCTCTGTACTAGGGGGTCAGTATCTAAACTCACTGCTTCAGCCACGTAATTCATTTTATTGAACTACCAGCTGGGATTTGAGTTTTGTTTTTTTGTGGCGAAGGCTTATTTTGAGAGACACAGAATTAGCCATTATGTACCCTTTTCCCTTTCACAAATCAGCCTGGAGCATTAGACCTGGAAGCCATACTATGTGCTTTATATCCATTTCCCTTAAGCTTTACATCTCTGTGATGAATGATCTTCGGAATAAACCCCTGGTGTTCTGAGCTCAAACTTGAGAGGCAAAAAATCTTCTTTGTGCCAACGCAGAGTTTTTAGCCAACTTTCCACCAAGAATGCTAGCAGCAAAAAGAAAAAAGGGAACATTTCAACTTCTGTGCATCTTGCAGACATGATTATCTGAAACAGTAGCTTTAGGACTTAATTTTCAAAACTTATCACTATTGAAAGTTAGACACATTGGATTGTCATATAATTTAACCCATAACTTTACAGTTTGTGAAAACTATGGAACTCTTTATCTCCCTCAGGCTTTCCTGCTTTCTAGATCTGCAAGTTTTTAAAACTCAAGTTCAATGCAATTTAACTTGCATTGTTGTTCTAACGTTTTAGTCCACTCTTTTCAAACTTGGTGATGTTTTCTGCCATGAGTTTTGGTCCTGTCCTTATGTTGATCGATGAATAATTTAACTTTTGAAGTTAGCTGAAGTCGGACATCGAGAAACGCCATGTTGTTTATTTTTATTCTTTACGAAGAAGAGAGCGAGAGAGCATTTTGTCTTGTTCCAAGAGTTGAAATCAGTGTTGAATCACACTGCTTTGTGCCTACTTCAGCCTTGTTGAGTGAGAGTTTCAGAATCTGTTTATGTTGAGGATAACAGATTGAGGGCACCCTGCCAACTGTATACAGGCTTCCAGCTTGTAGCTGTTTGCTCAATCAGCAGTAGGTTCAGACTTGGCACCACGGTAAGGGACAAGTTCCTGATTGTATTTGGCAGATTGCAAAATAGGTTAGCCTCGGAATATATATGTATTGGGGATTCAGGTTACACCCTCTTCATTTTATACAGTATTCATATTAAACATAATTATTTATTGCACTATAAATTGGGAAGAGTACATGTATCGCATGGTAGTTTTGTAAATAAAGTTTGATTTTTTTAAAGAGCATAAACATCTGTAAGTTAATAGGAAGGCAGATCGCTACACCAACTTTGTAAAATTAGCCATGCTTTAAAAGAGAGAATTAAGAAGATTTTTAATGCACTGTGTATAATTCACTGGAGCTTTCACTAACCAAAAGTTTACAAAGAATTGAAATCTTTGACCCTAATTCTCAGGAGGCTGGCTAAAGTTTTTCAGGACTTTCCACTGATGATGGACAAGTTACAGGCTTTGTTGAAATATATTTGTGAAGCTTATGCATCAAAGAACTCTGTTCTTGGTGATTCTCTGATATATTCCGATTAATGAGCTTATAATCGAGAACAGTGGGCTTTTAGATCTGGGTTAAAGTTATCACTGAGGGAAAAATATATCAAATGTATTCTATTTTGAAAGACACAGGTTACCCACGTTGATCAGGAACTATTGATTCTAATCTTCTAAGTTAGAATAGATTGCACATCATCTATGGAAGGAGCAGGATGGTTGGATTTTACTCAATCAGTACTTGCGCAGTGATTCATCAAGGCTTGTCCCTTCACTGGTTCCTTGAGCATCATCGAATTATGGCTTGCTGTGAGCATAAACCATTTTAATGAATTTTAACCAACTTCAGTTTCCCTGTCTCCAGTCCCCAGCCTTGTTCCAATAGGTATTTCAAATAACTCACCTGGCTATCTATGTTTAATAGTGACTGATGTTTCAGGATCATTTGAGTAGATGATATGGGCAATTTTCAAAATTTAACCTGGGATGTATCCAAATTCCACCATGCTCTTCATGTATTTAATATACAGCAATAAAAAATGTCTCTGCCGTTCATGCCCACTCTCCAAAGTAAAGTAGTATAGAAAAAGGCTCAAAACATTATTAACCAGCCAAATTGTGATTTAGTAAGTTGGTTGTCACCAATGTATGCTCATTCCATTCATCAGATCATGTGTGTGTGCCCTGCAAATTTGATTGTGTTTGACATGAGACAGGCTCAGTCTCTTATTGTATGCTCTGATCTGGGGAAAGCCGAAGATTCAGACCAAACGTGAATCGATACTTGCTGTTACAGTTGCATTCCAATGTGAACATTTGCACAGTAGCACAGTGGTTAGCATTGTTGCTTCACAGCGCCAGGGACATGGGTTAGATTCCCGGCTTGGGTCACTGTCTGTGCAGAGTCTGCCGTTCTCCCCATGCCGTTCTCCCCATGGCTTTTCTCCGGGTACTCCGATTTCCTCCCACAAGTCCTGAAAGACGTGCTGTTAGGTGAATTGGACATTCTGAATTTTTCCTCTGTGTACCCAAACTGGCGCTGGAATGTGGCGACTAGGGGATTTTCACAGTAACTTAATTACAGTGTTAATGTACGCCTACTTGTGACAATAATAAAGATTATTATATTATTATTTATTAAGATTATTCTCATTTTACCTCCTTACGTGGCTTGCTGTCTAATTTTGTTCTGCCACATTCCTGAGCAGAATCTTCAGACATTATGCTGCATAAAAGGTGCTATATAAATATTGTTGTTTTAATTCTCAAGGAATCTGTGTTCTTCAATATCTGTACTTCGCGATATGATTATGCCTTCCTTTAATAAATTACTTTGTTGATAACTTGGTGCTCCCTGTGCAATGGAGTCATGCAGACCAGGAAGGGCAGTGTCTTTGATTTGGTTTTTGCTTGGATAACTGATCTGAGGTGTTGCAATTGTCACCTCCTGATCTAAGAGAAGGAGAAAAAACAATTAGCAAGGGTTCTTGCTCCTTACTGACATCCAAGCGTCCCTGCTGGAAAGTGCATCTCTGGGTTACTGGTGAAGCCACATTTATTGTTGCCATTCATTCTCCAGGCCCATATATAACAAACAGTCACTTGGACAACATATTCCAGTTCCTTCAAGAGAAAAATGTAAGAGAAAGAACATTTTGAAAAAATCAGAAGATGACTGATCCCATAAGTCCTCCCACAGCCATGCACAATTAATTTCTCCTCATGCCCCAAAAACCTTTGTCGAAAATCTCTGAATGTTTACCAATGCTTGCATCGCCATTATTCAGCTCTGTTGGTTACTTTTCCCAGACAGTCCAACCGGCTGCATGGAATATTTTCTAATTTCTGGGAATGCACATCTTTATGTCGGACTGTGCGCCCTGAAATAGATTATTGCTGTATTAATGCCGGGCATCAGTTGCCATGCTTACTTTAACAGCATTGTACTGCTTTTTCTCTATTTTTGAGAACTGTTGTGTTTTCCCTTGGAGACTGTAGTTTTCTCCCCTTTTCCTTTCCTGAATTGTGACCCAAACAATCAGCAGACCGTTGTCTCTGAGGCCCAAACAGCAAAGCACTTGTACCCTGGTGCTGCTTACGTCCCTCCAGTTTTCCTTTCATAGAACATAGAACAGTACAACACAGAACAGGCTCTTCGGCACTCGATGTTCTGCCGAGCTTTGTCCGAAACAAAGATCAAGCTATCCCACTCCGTCATTCTGGTGTGCTCCATGTGCCTATCCAATAACCGCTTGAAAGTTCGTAAAGTGTCGGACTCCACTATCACAGCAGGCAGTCCGTTCCACACTCTAACCACTCTCTGAGTAAAGAACCTACCTCGGGCAGACCTCCTATATCTCCCACCCCCTTGTAACAGGTACATCCACCCGAGGAAATAGTCTCTGAATGTCCACTCTATCTATCCCCCTCATCATCTTATAAACCTCTATTAAGTCGCCTCTCATCCTCCTTCGCTCCAATGAGAAAAGCCCTAGCTCCCTCAACCTTTCCTCATAAGACCTACCCTCCAATCCAGGTAGGTAAATCTCCTTTGCACCCTTTCCAATGCTTCCACATCCTTCCTATAATAAGGTGACCAGTACTGCACACAATACTCCAAATGTGGTCTCACCAGGGTCCTGTACAGTTGTGACATAACCCCAAGGCTCTTAAACCCAAGCCCCTATTAATAAACGCTAACACAGTGTAGGCCTTCTTCACGGCTCTATCCACTTGAGTGGCAACCTTCAGAGATCTGTGGACATGAACCCCAAGATCTCTCTGTTCCTCCACATTCCTCAGAATCCTGCCGTTGACCCTGTAATCTGCATTCAAATTTGTCCGACCAAAATGAATCACCTCGCACTTATCAGGATTAAACTCCATCTGCCATTTTTCGGCCCAGCTCTGCATCCTATCAATGTCTCTTTGCAGCCTACAACAGCCCTCCACCTCATCCACTACTCCACCAATCTTGGTGTCATCAGCAAATTTACTGACCCACCCTTCAGCCCCCTCCTCCAAGTCATTTATAAAATTTCTTCCTCGATGATAGATTCCAGCATCTTCCCTACTTCCGAAGTTAAGCTAACTGGCCGATAATTACCCACTTTCTGCAGAATGCTTGCCTTTGTTGAACGGGGCATAGAGTATAAAAACTGGCAAGTCATGCTAAAGTTGTATAGAACCTTGGCAAGGCAGCTCTTGGAATACCGTTCACCTGGACATCCCTAATTCTACCCAACCGTGATCGGCAGCCTTCATTTCAGGTAGGGTCCCCAGCTGCATTTTGGGGGTGGGGTAGGGGGGAATGGATTGCGGGGCTTAAAGATAATAAGTTGAGCTTGACCTCTGCCTCAATTGGTCCGTTTTAAATATGGTATTCAGCAACGTTCTCAAAAAGAACATTTGGTCCCCCGAGGGTTCGAATATGCCAATGAGATTAGCAATATCCGTGAGTTGTGTCATCGTGCAAGACACATTAGGGTTCTGTCCATCCTGTCTGCAGGTGGTGACTGGATACATCGGGTCGGGAGCTGGATTGGATGATGCGGCCGATTCCATTTCCTGGAACAGAGGTGGGGTTCCGCAGTCAGAGTGGAATTGAGCAAGAGCAGCATAGGACGTTGTGAATAGTGTTCTCACAGGGAACAGATCAGTCCGAGGGAGAATCATTGAGAAGTCCAGTTGCTGCGAGGAAGAAGCTGTTCCTATGTCTGGATGAGCTGGTCTTCAGACTTCTGTATCTTCTGCCTGATGGAAGGGTCTGGAAGAGGGCAAAGCCTGGGTGTGAGGAGTCTCTGACAATGCTGTCTGCCTTCCTGAGACAGCGGGAGGTGTATACAGAATCAATGGGAGGATGGCAAGCTTGTGTGATGCGTTGGCCGGAGTTCACCACACTCTGCAGTTTCTTGCGATCTTGGGCCGAGCAGTTGCCAGACCAAACTGTGATGCAGCCGGATAGGATATTCTCTGTGGCACATCCTCCCTGTTGGGAAGTCCCACATCTGTTCCTGGTCCAATTAGTGCTGCTGCAACCAGGCAGCCACCTTGTTCGGAGGTAATGTCACATCTTACACGTCACAAGGCCCTAAAACATAAAAGCAAAATTGTGCAGATGCTGGAAATCAACGCCCTATGCTGCTCCCGTTTGGCCCTTGTTCCGCACGCTGTAGCCAATCACTATTTGTTGATGTACCATTGTCAATGCACTCTGTCGATTATTCTTTTGTCTACTATGTACGTACTGTGTATGTTCCCTTGGCTGCAGAAAAATACTTTTCACTGTACTTTGGTACATGTGACAATAAATATCAATCAATCAATCTGAAACAAAAAAAGAGACTACTGCAAATGCTCAGCAAGTTTGGCTGATTCTGTGGAGAAAACAGACCAGTCATTACAGTGATGGAGTCTTCTTCAGAACTAGAATGTATTAAAGGAGAGCAGCTTTTAAAAAAACAACAAAACTACCTGCACACAACAAAGATAGAATGACTAGTGAAGTGTTTAAAGAAGTGAAGATAATTAAATGGAAGATATGATATTAGCATGAGACATTATGAAGCATTTAAATGAAATCAAAGAAATAAAAGACATATTGGGCTGAATTTTCCCAGATCCATGGAATGTGGTTGGAGGTAGGGTGGGCTGCAAGGAAAATAGGGACAGAGGCATGTTGGGTAAGTTCCTTGATGCATTCCTGCCTAGAGGCGTGACCGACAAACATCATTTGTTGCTGGAGGATCATAAACTCGGTGGAAGACATTCTTTGGTCTGCCAGAAACCAGTTGGTCTTCCAGAGCAAAGAATTGTCCCCGACCCAGTGTTGCAGAATGGCACATTCCAAAGCTCAGGACTACACGCTGAGCGATGCACTAAAGCTTGGGGCAGCCAACGCAGCGACGCAATGTTGAAAGGTCGCTGTCGAAGACCTTTCAGCCATCGCGAACTGAGTGGAAGGGAATTGCATAGAACCCCTTTGGGCTGTATGACTTACATTGAATGTATACAGTGAAGATTAGGTGCCGGTTTAACTAAATGGGAATAAAGTCCCATAGTGAGCGTAGCGCCGAGAAACAATGCAATTAAACATCATTTGGGTTAGATAGCGTGCCTCAGCAGGGAATGCACGGCTGAGACTGCACATAGCCCCGTTTTCTGCACCATGTAAAAGTAAATATCAAGCATGACCCCTGTAAGGTTACCAGGTTGTGCAGGAATGATGACAAAAGGACTACAACTTAAATGGTTGACTAAAGGACCTTCAGCAGCTCTTAGATGCCATGCCTGTAACCACACTGGTGAGAACTCCCGTGCTACTGACACGTTACTTCCTGTGCACAGGTCCTAGCAATATATACATGAATACACCGACCCAGCTCCAATCCACCTACTTTCCGTTTAATAGAGGCGAGTCGAGGGGCAGGTGACCAATCTGATGTAATGAGGTAGTTGGTCATTGATATATTTTAAGGACGGTACATGCTTCCTTTTTTGCAAAATGTTTATTTTTAATGGACATCAGGCATCCTAGGAGGTGAAAATAGGCAAGAAGGGTTGTACCCATGAGATAAGTGTCTTTATGGCACTGCTGTGCGTCATGAGGAGCAGGATGTTCCCTTCTGCCCCCACGAGCTTACCTGCACACAATCAGACATATGGCAATTGCTATTTCTTTCTTCTGGATGTGCGGCTGCCCCACTGTAATATCTTATTCACCCCTCCCACCTTCCCCTGCAATGCCCAATTTTTCAATCCTCTCCCCTACCTTTATTCATTTCATCAATTTCTTTCATTACTTTAAAGATCACAACTAGATCACCGCTTAACCTCCACAATCGCACAACTGTATTGCAAATTTACCCAGGTGCTTGTATAGTTAAATTTCTTTATCCTGGATGTCATCCTGATATCTTAAATACTTAAATATAATTGCAGAAACCTTAATACAGCTTTATGGGATCTTGTTTCATTCAGAGAAATCTGACATCATATATGTTGTGTTAATTTGTAAAGTGAAACATTTTATAACACACAGCGATAGTCATCCCAACCAACAGGTAGCTTACATTTATTGGACAAAACTAGCTCATTCTCACAACTATCCCCTGTGGCAGCCCTGAAGCTACAAGGGGATTATCTGGATTACAGAAAGGTGATGCAATTTATTTTTTAAAATAATGATTTTTTATGTTTTAGTAACTTTAGAAGGGATGAGTACAATTCAGTGCCATCAAAACAAGAGTTGAATACAAACTTTCATCTATTTTCCAGTTTCACATAGTGACCATTCAACTGTGCATCAGTTTGTAAAACATTAAACTATGCAAGGTTAGAATTTATACTTCTGATTGTAAAGGATGAACACTTTTTCCGACTTTCCTTTGTCCATTTAACAGAGATAATAATAAAAACATTAATGTTGCCGTTAACATATTGGACAAAGGAATGCCGTATAAAAGTGTTAAATCTTTGACCTCTGTTCTGGCCAACCATAATTTTTAACCTTTATTCCTCTTTTGATTCTGTCAGAAAATAAATGCAAATCACAGCACACTGCAATCCTTTGTTTTTTAAAAGTGCAGAACTGCACAAATATGTGGTTTGAGGAACTAGATATTGGGGAGGAACTTTGGTCACTCCAGAAGACGTGGCTGACAGCCTGTCATTTGGAATTCACTATCTATTATACCCTCATTAGTATCACCTTTTGCATTTCCCTGGGGATGTTGATTACAAATCATAGATTCACAGCACAAAGGGAGGCTGTTCAGCCCATCGTATTTGTTCTGGTTCTTTGAAAGGTTCCTCCTTTTTAAGTGTGCGTATGTCAGTACATTCTCTTTTGAAAGTTACTGTTAAACCTGGTTCCATCACACTTTCAGGTAGTGCATTCCGAGTCAGTATGGGCAGCACGGTAGCATTGTGGTTAGCACAATTGCTTCACAGCTCCAGGGTCCCAGGTTCGATCCCCGGTTTGGGTCACTGTCTGTTCGGAGTCTGCACATTCTCCCTGTGTGTGCGTGGGTTTCCTCCGGGTGATCCGGTTTCCTCCCACAGTCCAAAGATATGCAGGTTAGGTGGATTGGCCATGCTAAATTGCCCTTAGTGTCCAAAATTGCCCCTAGTGTTGGGTGGGGTTACTGGGTTATGAGGATAGGGTGGAGGTGTGGGTTTGGGTAGGGTGTTCTTTCCAAGAGCCAGTGCAGACTCGATGGGCCGAATGGCCTCCTTCTGCACTGTAAATTCTATGATAACTGGCTGCATTTTTAAAAAATTTTAAATTTTCCACCGCCCCCCTCTGGATATTTGCCAATGAACCTAAATCTGTTTTCTATGGCTCCCCTGCCTTTGGAAACAGTTTCTCCCCATCTTTTTTGCCAAAATCCCCTATTAACTTCCAATATATTTATTAAATCTAACAAAGGACCTTTGTCTGGATGCTATAACTCATCCGTACACAGGCTAATAATCTGCATCACAGAAAAGTTGGGTGTGCCCCACAAGGTTTATTTGAGGAAAATTAAAAGTTCTTAAAAGCCACATTTATTTTTTCAGAATGAATACAAAATAAACCTAATTGTAACTGCAACTCCCAGAAACCACCAAGTCATGTTAAAAGTCTTCATCTTAAAGTCACTGTCAAGGTACAGTGAGAGTGACTGCCTTTGAGCAGTGAGTGTGGCTGTAGTCAATGGGAATGAAATGCACTTCCAAACCCACATCCTCTACCACCTAGAGGTACAAGGGCAGCAGGTGCTTATCGGAATACAACCATCTGCAAGTTCCCTTCCAGGCCACCCACCACCCTCACATCAAATTTTATCATCATTCAGCAGGGGGGAGGGTGGGGGGAGGAACAATATTTGGGGGATTATCTGGTGCCGGGGCGAGGGCCACCAAGCTAGCTAGGCAGGCTAGCTTACGGAAGCGTAGTGGGGGGTGAGCAGGTGTTAGGCTTATCAAAGGGGTTGATTTAATTTGTGCTGCACTAGAGGGGGGAGGGGGTAAAAATGTTCTGCTGACGAGGGAGGGAAATTTGTTGAGGGACAGTGAGGAGACATCATGTCCACGGTATTAAAAATAAGGGTGGCACCAAGTCAGGAGGTGGCAATTTTCGGCTTGTCTGAAGATCCGGGAATCCAGGAGGTGAAAGAGGCAGACGTTCTGGCCTTTGCCTCCCTGGTAGCCCGGAGACGGATATTATTAGCATGGAGGGACTCAAAGCCCCCTAAGTTAGAAACCTGGCTATCTGACATGGCTAGCTTTCTCTGTTTGGAGAAAATCAAGTTCGCCTTGAGAGGGTCAATGAGGGTTCACCCAGAAGTGGCAACCGTTCGTCGCCTTCTTTGCAGAAAATTAAACATCAGCAGAAGGGGGCGAGTGGGGGGTTAGTTTAGTTTAGAGTAGGGAGTTAATAAAGGTGGGACCTGTAAGGGAGAGAGCGGGCTTTTTGCACTGTTTATAGACTTATGTATATTGTTTATTTTGTCGTTGCTGTAAAACCAAAAATACCTCAATAAAATGTTTATTAAAAAAATGTTTTTATCAGCATTCCTTCACTGTCACTGGGCCGAAACCATCCCTTCCTAACAGCGGTGTACATGTACCTACACGGAACCACAGTAGTTCAAGAAGACAGATCACCGTCACCATCTTAAGGGCAATTGGGGGTGAGCAATGAATGCTGGCCTAGCCTGCAGCACCCATATCCCATGAATGATTTAAGAATCACAGTTAAAATGAGCTGCTGAGATAAAGGAAACAAGAAATATTAGGGATCATAACTAGATTCTGCTCCCCCCCCCCCCCAAGTCCTTCTCAAACAGCTGTAAAACACTGTCACGCCACCTTTCTAATGTAAAAGAACCATTAAACCATCTACTGTGTCTAAGACTCTTATAGTTCAGCCAGTCTGACAGTGTATCTCAGATACATACTTGGCAAATAGAATTGTTTAAAACAGATAGTTGGTATGGCGGGTGGACTAGACATTTATGTAGGACAAGAAAGCATGGCAAAATTGACAGCATATCTGAATGATCACCCAAAGATGTTGGTCAGAGCTTCACTAGAAATCAGGCCTCAAGTCCCATGCTAACAATGTTACCCAAGTGTCTGAATGCAGTATACCAGATACAAACTTGGAAAATTGGGCTGCAGGTCAATCCTCGGAGTAGACCAGCAGCAACACTCAATCATTTTGTGTAGCAAGGAAGCCCATTCCCGCTCCTCCTGGCGTCTCAGAATAGAAGAATAATCAGAGAATCCCTACAGTACAGAAGAAGGCCTTCAGCCCATCGAGTGTACACCGACACTCTGAAAGAGTACCCTACCTAGGCCTACTCCCCCACCCTATCCCTCTAACCCCATAACGCCACATAACCGTTGGACAATCAGGGGCAATTTAGCATGGCCAATCCACCTACCTGCACATCATTGGACTGCGGGAAGAAACCAGAGGAAACGCAGGCAGGGGGAGAATGTGCAAACTCGACACAGTCACACAAGTTGGAATTGAACCCAGGTCACTGGTGCTGTAAGGCAGCTGTGCTAACCACTGTTCCACCTTGCCGCCCTTTGAAGTTAACCTTATAGCGCGTGCCCTTTTCATTCATGGTATGTGAGCATCGCTGGCAAGGCCATAAAGTATTGCCATCTTTAATTTCTCTTGAGAAGGTGGTGGTGAGTCGTGTTCTTGAACCATTACAGTATATGTGGTGTAGGTACACCCACAGGGAGGGGTTCTTGGACTTTGACTTCCTGTGAAGGAACAGCAATATATTTCCAACTCCGGATGATGTGTGACTTGGAGGGGAACTTGCAGGTGATGATGTTCCCATATAGCCCTTGTCCTTCTCGGCAGTGACGGTCACATGTTTAGAAGGAGTCTTGGTAAGTTGTTGCTGTGCATCTTGTGGATGGTATATACTGTGTAGTGAAGGGAGTGAATTTCTACGGTGGTGGATGAAGCATGCTGGGGTTCAACTTCTTGTGTGTTGTTGGGGCTGCACTCATCCAGGCAAGTGCAGAGTATTCCGTCAAACACCTGGCTTGTGCCTTGTAAATGGTGGACAAGGGGATCAGAGGTTATGGTGAGAAGGAAGGAGAATGGGGATGATGAACATATCGGTAATGATTGAATGGTGGAGCAGACCCGATAGATCAAATGGCCTAATTCTGCTCCTATGTCCTAGGGTTTTATGGGTAAGCTTTGGGGAGTCAGGAGGTGAGTTACTCACTGCAGATTTCCTAGCCTCTGACTTGTTCTTGTAAAAATAGTGAGTGGGCTTCTCCGGCCTTCCAGCCCCGTGTTTCTTGAAGGCGGGAGATGGTGCGTTGTTCTCTGCCGTCAGGATTCTCTATTCTCGCTGCTGTGAATGTGAATTCCAACTGAAGTCACTCCACGCCACTGGGAAACCAGCGGGTGGGGGTGAGCTGCCGACAGGAGCAGAAAATCCCGCTGTCAGCAAACGACTGGAGAATTCCGGCCAATCCTTTTATGGCTGTTGCTGAGAAGTTTTTGATTAATGTTAACCCTCAGGATGTTAGTGGGAGATGATATTTCTCCAGTATCATCCAGTCATCCAGGTCTTGGTGCATATGGGCACGGACTGCTTCAGTGTCTGCGGAGGTGCAAATAGTGCTGAACATTATACAACCATCAGCGAACATCCCCATTTTCTGATGGAAGGCAAGTCATTTATGAAGCAATTGAGGATGGTTGGGCCTAGGGCACTCGCCTGAGGAACTCCTGCAGTGATGACCTGGGGCTGTTGAGAATGCCTGCAGCCTTTTAGTGCGATCACATTTATTTCAGATGAAATATCCTTTCCTCAAATACATTTTGATTCCATTTTGGAGGACGTGGGGCCAGTTTCTCTGCCCCGCCGTGGCACCTTTCTGCCTCGACCCGCCGGCGGGATTCTCCGTTATGCTGGCCGGTCAATGGGATTTCCAATTGTGGGAAACCCCCACGCCATCGGGAAACCCCCAGGCACTGGCAAAATGGAGCATCCCGCCGGCGGAGAATCCCGCCTGCGATTTGCCATATTGAATTTGGGAATGATTGTTCATTCCATGTTGGTTGGATATGAGTCAGTTCCTTCCCAAATTACAACCTTTTCTGTAAGCGGTTTTTCTGTGTGGTACTTTCAGTTGTCTATGAATTATTGGAATTTTGTGGTAGGCTTTTCCCAGGATTTGTAGGTTACTATAAGGATATTACATAAATACAGAGTTCATGAAAGTCACTCCTAAAATGTCTTCAGTTCTGATGGTAGCAATGTGAATCACATGGCTAAAGCAGCTAGTTTAGATGCTGCTGCCAAGCACAAATCAATCTAGCGAGGTATAATTACTAATTACATTGTACATATGTTTACAGTGGTGCTTTTCAAGCTTTTCTTGTTGGGAACCAATGCCTTTTTAACAGCAGTGTGAGCCACCCACTGGAAACTCTGCCAACATTGCAGGAAATTATATTTATTATATTTAGAATGGTTTCAGTATGGAAGACAAAAACCACACCAAAAACAAAAAGAAATTTAAAGACTTCAGAGGCAGCATGATCTATTGGTAGATTTCTTGGGATTCTGGAGTTGCCAGCTTGAAAATTGGTATGGCATCGGCCGCGAAGGTATAATGAATGTGTCTCTAATGCTCTTAATGCAAATACAATTCACTAACAGAAGAGCTGTTTAATGTCCTCACCGCCATCTTCCCATCTCCACCCGATTAAGTCTATTGACGGCTTATCTCTCTCACCATCAAATAAAGCCCTAAAGTGGGCAATTAATGCCCATTTAAAGACCTCATCTTAGTGCCACTGTTATTAACAGCGGGTGGGGTGCCTCACCCATGCAGGGAACATGACAGGCAAACCTGTGCCGAGTTGCTTGCAGCACTGGGGTGGAGCTCAGGGAAGTTCCTTGTTCAAAGGCGCTTGGTGCCTGATCAAGAGACCCAGTATCAGTTAGCAGGGGAACATGCTTCGAGCCAACCTCTGCCCTTGCTGCTGACCCCACTACTCTCGGGTGGGTGTAGAGCTAGCAACAGGCATTGCCTCCTCAGTGGAGCTGCTAGTCAATAGAACTGCCAGCCTCTGATTGGCTGACAGCACTCAGCAGGCAGGATTTCCTCAAACTTAGCAGAGGCCTGCCACTGTCCAGTTAAATGCCTGAGAGGCACTTAATTCAGCAGGCTTTCTCTGAAAGTGATGACAAAGGGCTCTCACCACTTTCCGACCAGTGGGAAACAGCCGATCTCCTCCTTTAAATACTCTTGTAGCAGTGCCTGGGATATTAAGACCCCTTAGTCCATAACTTGCCAATTCTTCATCGTAGCTGCATGACTGGGAAGAGTCATTAAGCAGAGACAAGGGTCGGTATTTGAGGAGGTGATGTAGGACTCACCTGCCAGCTTTCCAGTTTGCAAGAGTCCTCTGTTGCCTCTTTTAGGGACCCACCATATTAAGTGCACATAGTGACCACAATGGGTCTTCCCTAGGATCTAGGTCCACAGGAGGCAGAAGCCCCCCCCAAGAGAGAGCTGCCAGACAATCAGAGATTGGCAGCTCTATTGACCGATAGCACCACTGGGAAGCTCGTGGCTTCTACAGTTACAACACCCACCCAAGGCCTTGGCTTGTCGCTGGATCCGAGACCGTGAGTGAGTGGTGGTGGAAGCACTTTCAGGAGGAGTTCGCAGTGAGGGGGGGGGGTTGTTGCTAAGTAGCAGAGGCAGGAAGTGTGGCTCTCAGCGGGCTCTCCCTTACCAATGTCAGGTCCTTCCCTTCGATACCAGGTCCCACACTTATCAATGGCAGATTCCTCAATCAAGCCATGAATGGCTTTGAACGAGGAGCACCCGCACCCCCAAATGGACCATGCAAGCAACCCCACATGGGTTTATTTGTCAAGCTCCATGCATGGTGAGCACCCCCTCCCGGCCCCTAGGTTAATACAGGCAGCAGCAGGACGAGGCCCTTAAGTGACCATTAATTTGCCACTTAAGGGCCGCAATTAAGGTTGGAGCATCCATGAGTCGCCCTGCCACAAACTTACTCAAGGTGGAGACAGGAAGATCATGGGGTTCCCACCCGTGAACAAACTCTCCACAGGGAAAGGTATAACATTTAACTGAAGATATTTTGTCACAAGGAGGGAGGAAAGATTAGCAAAATGTAATCACTCTTATGTCGCCTTGCCCTTGCATCTAAACTGGACCAACTCCTAGACCCCAGTCCACATGGCAGTGGCACAAAGATGAAAGCATGTCTCCCAACCAGGTTCAGAACTACAGTGAAAGACAAAGGAGGAAAGAAATAGTAACAAAGCAATAGATTTAATAGGTTGCACAATAAAATTAGATGGATCAGTTTTGTCTTTAGAATGTAATCTGAATATTGTAATTTTCCAATCCTAGTTGGTAAAGGATGGAGCACTAAGCTGTACAGACCTGGAAAGTCTTGAACTTTGATCTGTATGCAGTTAGCTGATCCTCACTGAGCAGGTAATCGAAGTATTCCATGCAGGGTATTCCTTGGTGCAAATGGCCCGGCATAATGTATTTATCTATTAAGCCATTGCAAACTCAACACTGACACATATAACGTTCTTTTAGGAAAATGATTGCCCTTTCTTTATTTTCTCTGGCAGTCGATCATGTCATTCACCGACCTTCCAACCTGAATGTATATATCTTTAAAACTCAACATTATCATTGGCCCCAGGAGGAATAACAAGGGTCAGGATATTTGTTGGTGATTGAAATCCAATGGTCCCAAAAGGAGAGAAAAACATCTTGAGCTTAGGTAGCACTTTATTATGTCTCTAAGAATTGTCTCAAAATGGTTCACACATGTTCCTTCGTGTCCACTGTCTTATTATTTCAACAAACACAGCAACCAAACTGCACAAAGCATGATCTCTGAAACCATAATGCTATAGTCAGTTGGTGTTTGATGATGTTGGCCGAGATACTGGGGAGAGACTCCCTGCCATTGGGTCTTTAATGTTCACCAAAACCGACAGACAGGACTTCCGTTTAATATCTTGCCCAAATGGTAACACCTCTGACAAGGCAGCATATCGGCTTGGATTATGGCTGAAATCTTTCATCCTCCTTCGCGGCTAGGATTTTCCGGTGCCGGTTGAAACCGAATGGTGTTTTGGCTGGAATGCCAAGTGCTCCACTCTCGCTCACAACAAGTCCCGCCTTGGACGAGAATGAAGAATCTCTCTCTCTCTCTCTCTCTCTCCCCCACCACCACCAATGTGTTTATTCCTTGAGAGTGGTCCCAATGGATAGGATTAGGCTTGGCTGTGAATAGCCTGTTTATACCCACTGTTTGGATACGCTCGCAAAGAATTGTCACTTGTGTGAAGGATGCCAGTGCTTGTACTGTACCTGCATTAGAATTAGAGACATCAAGAGAGGTGGAAAGAATAATTAGTAAGAAATAGATGATCACTAATACCGTTGAGCATAAAGCACTGAAGAATTTAGGTTTTTTTTGTGTCAGCTGAAAGAGCTAAAATTAGAAATTCACTGAAGGCCTTTGTTTTTTTCAATAACTTAATTTTTTCAAGATGTTCTTGGATGGTTTTTGAATATTGCAACAAGAAAGGGTTTGAAATTGGTAAAGATGTTTATAACAGTGGCCTCTAGTGGTCATTATGATTCAAACACTTCAAAATGTGACTGGTCTGTTGCCTTTCCTTTCACTCTATAGAGTTATGTTTGAAGAAGATGGCTTTTGTCAGCCTTACAGGGGTATTGCCTGTGCAAGGTTCATCGCAAACAGTAGCATATATGTGGACTCGCTCCAGATGCAAGGGGAAATTGAAAATCAAATCACAGGTATGCAATGTGAATGATGAGCTATTCCTGCATTTGAGCTTTGATGAAGGGGCCGCATGGTCTCAAGCTGTGGTCACACTGAAATTTAGAAGCTTTTACTGCAGTTAGTAAATTATGGGTTCCGTCTCTGGGATTTGCCAAGTTGGTTGAAGTGCTGATTCATAGGGCCACATGATTCCATAGACACTCGTCACCTTCCAATATCCTGCTCAAGAGGCCATTCGAAATGTGTGAACCGATACATTGTTCAGCCATGGTGGATGAGTATTGCAGACAGGTCCAACTTGCTAATGCAACCTCATATCCAAAGATGCATATTTTCCAACACGTTTTATTGAGGAGACATCAGAAGCCGTCTTGCTATTCCATTTGAGATTAGAGAGAACGAAGAACAATACAGAACAGGAATAGGCCCTTCTGCCCTCCAAGACTATACCGGTCATGATACCACCCTTGGCCAAAACCAAATACCCATCCTATCCATGAATTTGTCAAGATGCGTTTTGAACGTTGTTAATATATCTGCTTCCACAACCTCCCCTGGCAGCACGTTCCAGGCACTCACCACCCTCTGTGTAAAAAAACCTGTCTCGCACATCTCCTATAAACTTTGCCCCACGGACCTTAAACCTATGTCCCATGGTGACTGACCCTTCCACCCTGGGAAAGAGTGCCTGCCCATCTACTCTACCCGTGCCCCTCATAATCTTGTAGACCTCTATCATGTCACCCGATATACCGCCGTTGTTCTAATGAAAACGGTCCGAGTCTATTCAGCCTCTTCGCATAGCTAACAACCTCCAGAACAGGCAACATCCTGGTAAACCTCCTCTGCACCATCTCCAAAGCCTCCACATCTTTCTGATAGTGTGGTGACCAGAATTGTGTGCAATATTCCAAGTGCGGCCGTACCAAGATTCTAACCAGCTGTAGCATGGCTTGCCAGTTTTTGTACTCAATGCCGCGTCCAATGAAAGCTAGCATTCCATGTGCTTTCTTGACTACCTTGTCCACTTGTGTTGCTACTTTCAAAGATCTGTGGACCTGCATGCCCGGATCTCCCTGACTTTCTATATTCCCTAAGAGTTTTGCTATTTACTGTATATTTCCCCTCTATGTTAGGCCTACCAAAATGCATAACCTCACATAGCTCAGCACTGACTTGGAATTGAAATTGGGACTTCCAGATCCTTGGTGTATAGGCAGTGAATTTATCCACTAACCTATCAGAGGATCTCTGGGACATTTAAAGGGCAGACTTCTTTACAGTTAACTAATTATCGTAGAATATTTTTCTTGTAATGCAGTGTCTCTTGTAAGTTCATCTAATGATACGTGTTGATGTAATTAGTTGAAGAATCTCTGTAACTTTGATTATCTTCTAAAGTTAAGTTGAGCTGAGTCAAGTAGTTTTATCCGATATAATTATTGCTACTGATTTGCAAAATTGGAACAATTTCAAGCTCTAAGCAATTTAATAATCTTGCTCATTTACCCCGTAGCTGCTTTCACCATGATTGGAACCTCAAATCACCTAACAGATCGGTGTTCCCAGTTTGCCATCCCCTCGCTGTGCCATTTTGCTTTTCCTTACTGCGATGATACCTCGTCAGTACCCAAACCTCGTGACCTTTGCAGAGACGAGTGTGAGATCCTGGAAAATGACCTTTGCAAGACAGAATATATTTTTGCCAGGTCAAATCCTTTGATCCTAATGAGATTGAAGCTGCCAAACTGTGAAGATCTCCCCATGCCAGACAGTCCAGAGGCAGCAAACTGCATGCGCATCGGAATTCCTATGGCCGAACCCATCAATAAGAGTAAGTAAGGACGTGTTCTTTAACTGAAAGAGGATATAAATCAGTCCAGCAGTTTGAGAGTTCTCTCTGGATTTTTTTTTTACATTCTTTTCTCTCCATTACTGAAGGCAGTATCTGGTGCTCAGGAATATTCCACAAGTGTCAATAATTATTTCTTTCCAGTGGTTGTTCTTCATGAATTAACTATTCCACCAGGGGGACTGCAACAACTACACCTGGCTCTGTTGCATGAATGGATACCAGATATACTGCCAATAGTGGCATTACAATCAGCAGCTGAAATCCTGGTTAATTTATTTCCCTTCATCTCTACCCAGGACAATCTTTATTCCAGATAATAAGCTCTGTGCCATTGCCTATGCTGAGGTACGTTAACTCAGAAGACACCTTGGGGCAGTGCTGGTGTGCATTGCTCAGGATAGCGGATGGTGCACTTAGCTACGAAACAACGGGGGAGTCACAATCAGCTTTCATGGCCAACTGGCTTGCTAACTAGAGATGAAACCTGAAGGAAAATATGGAGCTACTTTCAAGCAAGGAAAGATATTTTTGCATTACTGCAGTTTTTCTTGGTTAATATAAACATGGCTAGTGACAGGCTCGCAATTACAAGTACTATGTTTTCATTCTCACCCATTTTCTCCCTTCCTAAAATGCATTAATTCCATGATGGGATATGGTTTCACAGGCAACAATTGGACACCATTCATCATAATGAATGTCAATAAGTTATTTGACCACAAAGGGCATCACAGCTGAGCCCGATTGTTTTGTTTATCCAACATCCAGATGCATATCTTTCCAGTAGGGATTGCTGTAATGATATCGAGAGTATGAACCCCAGCTCATTTTCCTGTTCCTAAACCAGGGCCGCTGCGGCCAGTTTAGTGCTCCACGGGTGGCTCTGGCTGAGTTCAGCTCACTCACTTAACACAAATTAGGAACAGAAGCTGAAATGTTCCTAGTTTATGACTTGGGTACTTGCTAGGAAACTTAATTCATCCATCAAGAAAACTCCTCATTTTCAAAAATCTATTTTTGCTAAATGGAATTTCTGAATGGGTTGCTGATTGGTTGGCAAGCTGGTTCTGAATTGCTGAGGCATTGCCATGGAAATAATTTAAAATAATCAGCCAAGCTCATAACAAGGCTCAGTTACACTTACTAGCAATGACATACATTCACAAACAGAGACCGTTCTCTGCAAACAAAAGGAATATGTTCAAACCTTATGCCTTTTTTTAATTACCTGGGAGCTTGGGGAACCAATAATTCCCCATTGCTTTCTCCATGGCAAGGCTTTGGCCAATCAGAATTGGCTTGACAACCAATCAGCACTCATTTCTGCTGTAGTATAAATTGCTGTGATTGTTTGAAATTTGGCATTCTTGTGTTTGTCCTGATGACAAAACTTTTAATGTGTCTCCTTTCAGCAATGTTCAAGCTCGGTACTATCAAGTGACTGTTTCTGTACTGTGTTTCTTTTCCGCCCTCCAACAGATCACAAATGTTTTAATATTAGTGGTATTGATTATCGGGGCACCGTGAGTGTAACCAAATCAGGCCGACAGTGTCAGCCATGGAACTCTCAGTATCCACACAGTCATTCTTACACTTCAGTTAAATATCCTGAACTCAATGGAGGCCACTCATATTGCCGGAACCCAGGAAATCACAAGGATGCTCCGTGGTGCTTTACTCTGGATGAATCCGTGAAATTGGAGTTGTGTGAAATTCCACTGTGTGGTAAGCACCATATCTTGATATTTTGATAGAGGAAAGAGATGTAGAGCATTGGGTCAGTATACTGTAATTTTACAGAAATATCAGTGAGGGTCAAAATTCCCAGTTCAGGACAATAACAAGATTCCAAAGGCAGGTGAGAAGTCAAAACAACAAGTAATGGTCAGGAACTACACTGTCTGGACTTTAAAAACCTTGTATCAGGAAGAAAAGCTGAGGATGAGCGAGTGTTCCGCACTATTCGGGGCTCTGGGAAAGCAAATATCAAAATGTGGAATGGTGCAGGGACTATGCAATGAGCCACAATAGTCTACAGGTTAGTATCTTTGACATGCAGGAGGAATAATGGAGGAAAGTTTGGCAATTGCCATATAAGTTTTGATGAAATAGAGACAGACAAAAGAAAAATTTTAACAGAGAAAGTAGGTGCAAGAAAGATCACCTGTTCGGATTCGCTTCCGCACCGGGAATGGCGGAGGACCACGGCCTCCGGTGCAGAAAGATAGAAAGCCCCCATGGCACAGGCCCGCCCACGGATCGGTAAGCCCCAATCGCGGGCCAGGCCAAAGTGGGGCCACCTCCTGGGGCCAGATCCCCGCACTCCCCCCCCCCCCCCCCCCCACCCCCCCACCCCCCCAAGAATCCCAGAGCCCGCCCGCGCAGCCAGGTCCCGCCGGTAAGGGACCTACTCCAATTTACGCCGGCAGGACTGGCAACAGACAGGCGGGACTTCAGCCCATCGCTGGCCAGAGATTCCGGGCAGCTCCGGCCCCCATTGAGTCGCGCCAGACCCCGCTATTCTCCGAGACGGGCGGCATGACTCACACCGGGCCAGTTTTTGGGGAGCGGGAGAATTACAGGGATGGAGGAGGCGATTCTCCTACCAGGCAGGGGGTCGGAGAATCCCGCCCCAGGTCACTGTTGAAAGTCGATGGTTACTGGGCGGGATTCTCCGAGCCTCCACTACGAAATCACAACTGGCGCGGGGGCGGAGCATGGGTGTTGACAGCGAAATCCAGCGCGACACCGCTCCCGCGATTGTCCGCGAATTGCGCGCACGTGCGCAGCACGGGTAGGCGGCCATTCACAGAGGACCCCCACCCCGCGCGATTCTCCGACAGAAAACTGGCCACGTTGCCGACGGCAATGGTTCTAACCACGTTTTGCCTGTCAGGAACAGCCAGTGGCGGCTGCAGAGTCAGTCAGCGGCCAACCTCTTGGGGGGGGGGGGGATCCTTCACCAGGGGGGCCTCATGGACGGTCAGGCTAGCAATCAGGGGCCGCTGATCCGCAGGCGCACGTGATCCCGGGTGGGAGGGGGCCTATATTTTCGGGGCCGGGGCCATGCACAGACTCCTGACCGGAAGTGCAGGGCTTCAGGAAAGTCCAGAGTGAAACGCCCGCGTTTTGACTCTGGAGTGGGGACATAGCCCCATTATTGGAGAATCCCGCCCACTGTGTTTAACTGTAGAGAAAACTATTATTATAACTGCAATATGTTGTACTTTTATTGAAATGCACTGTACTTTAAAACAACGTAACTAGTACTTTATTATTGAGATGTATGATGCTTAATAAGGTGGTATTGTGTTTTGTAACATTGGTGAAATGTTAAAGTTCACTAAGTTATATTACTAAAAAAAACAAGAAATTTTATTCCACCAGTAAATTTTCTTGCTTATGTTGTGTTTTTTTATTGAAGGATTAAGGAGTTGGTGTTGATTTTTGTTACTATGGTACTTATATGCTGAAGTCCTTTAGAAATGTGGGGCGCGATCTACTGGCCGCATCGTGCCCAACGGGGAGCGTGGCATGGCCAGTAGATGTCGGGTGAGGCCTCCCGCAGCCACAACGCCACACAGGATCTACCCAAGTCCAACATGGCGGCGTGACCAGAATCCCGCCCAGAATGGGCGGGATCGGGCTGCGCTCACTTAAGTAGGTCTTAAACCTACATAAGTGTACATACCTATGGTCTACCAGCCTCCCGTGATCTACCGGCCTCCCCAGGGAGGCCTCAGCTGGGCGCCATTCAATATTGGCCCACACAAATGTGGACCAGGCGGAACGGCACCAGGGGTGGTCTCCTGGGCCATCGGAGAGCCCTAGGTGGTAAGGGATAGGACAGGGTGGCCCCCTGGCCCTCTCCCTGGAACGTGGGCGCCTTGGCAGACTGACATCATGGCATTGCCAAGGTACCCAGGTGGCACCACAAAGCCAGCGGGACCACTCTCAGGTTGGGATGGCACTGCCAAGGGTCAGGGCCTGAGCAGGGCCATGCCCATGAAAGGAAGGTGGAGGGGGTATGAAGGGTGGGGGTGCAGGACAGATATTTAGGGGCCTCTAATAATAATAATTGCTTATTGTCATAAGTAGGCTTCATTGAAGTTACTGTGAAAGCTGGGAGGTAGGGGGGATGAAAGATAGGGGTCCTGGGAGGGAGGGCCTGATGAGGGGGTCCCTCATGGTCCTCATAGCTGGCTGTCCTCAGCGGTGGAGGGGGGTGGGGTGGAGCGGGGCGAAAGAGGGCGGTTGACAGTGTTTTATGTGCATTCGAGGCGACATTGTCCATGGTGCCCCGATCTCTGACGAGTCGGCCTGTCCATCGATCTCAGCACCCCGGTTACGAAAATAATTCTAAGTATGGACCAAACCGGTGAGAAACTCCCCAAGGCCCAAAAAGGTGCCAAAGCGTGGTTAGATAGCGGTGGGGACTCGCCGACAGAGCCAGGGAGAAACTCCCAGCAAAACCCACCACAAATGACACTTGGAAACCTTTCCGTTACATAATGCCCATGGTGTTGTACTCTTGAAGCCCGATGGAGTGGTGGTTTTCCTTTCCTTTGTTGGTTGTACTTTTGTTAACAATGTGCCAGCTTTGGTTTGGTGGGAGCATTCTTGCCTCCATATCAGTAGGTTGACGATTTCAAAAAACAATCCAGAGATGTGAGCACATAAACTAGACCGACTTCAGTAACATTCTGAAGGATTGTTGGACTGTTTGATGTGCCATCTATTGGCAGAGACAAACTGCGACCCTGGCTATCCCCAGAGGTGGATATAAATAATTCCATTGAACTCTTTGAAGAAGAGCAGGGGAATTATCCTGGTGTCCTTGCCGCCAAACAGCATCACTTAAACAAGTTGTATGGTCATTGATCTGATTGTTATTTGTGGAATGTTGGTTGTTCACAAATGGATTGCTGCATTTTACTGAATTACAACTTCATTGGCTGTGGAACCCGCTGGCATTCCCCACGTTGCGAAAGGTGATGCAGGAATGAATGTTCTTCCTCACTGCGGTATGCTGTGCTGTGTCTTATTATTAAGGGACTAATTTTTTTTTTCCTTTGCAAACCAGACTCCAAAGAAAACAACAAGATGGAGATTCTTTACATCCTGGTCCCTAGTGTGACAATTCCCCTGGCAATTGCTCTTTTGTTCTTCTTCATCTGTATTTGTCGTAATAATCAAAAGTCATCAACACCAGTTATCCAACGACAGCCAAAACCTGTACGAGGGCAAAATGTTGAAATGTCCATGCTGAACGCATACAAACCGAAGGTAAGAAATGGTTGTTGTGTGTTATTTTTTCCCCCATTCTGATTGTGCTTTAGGAATTTCTTTATATCCATGTTCTAAGTTCCTTATGCAGCAATATTGCATCAGCAATGCAGTGAAAGCTCTGGGGAAGGATTTTAGGCACACAGCAGAAGTTCCACCAGCACAGCCTGACTTGGGAGACATCTCAGCCAACGGCAGGACCCAGAAAGGCATCTTCCTGGCAATGGCCAATTAATTGGGTTTGCTTGCTCAATCAGAGAATTGTTGAGAATGCAGCTGCAGAATGATGGCTGGTACCATCAAATAATGGTAAGTGGGGTTGCGGGACACCAAGCACAGGCAGGCAGGCTACAATAATCGTGTGTTGGGTTGATGGATTTGAGGCACAGGGGGCCACCATTGTGAGCCATAGAGCACCAAAAAAAAGGGCATCCCCTTATTTCCACACACATGTCCTCACCCAGCACCCCAAACCTTTTCCCATCACCTCCACCGGGAGGTTGCCAGGAATCGTTGGGGGAGGTTTCCTCCCATGCGGCTCCCCCACACACACACACACGCCACGCGCAAAATGCCTGCAAAGGCAGAACATAGCCTTTGGCTGGCCACTTAAGTGGTTCAGTTGTGTTCCCGGTGGGAGGCATTTTTGCTTCTGGCAAGTTGGCATAGTGGCAGGAAGAAGCTGCCCCCCCCCCCCCCCCCCCCCCCATGCCTTCCTGTACCGTTTTGCCTTCACTCCTCCCAACCCATCCCTCTGATTCTGATAAAATTCCAGTTGATGCACAGGTTTCTGCTGTACCACAGAGAAAACAACCTTGAGGAATTTTCCTCCCGTCGCTGAGTTGCACCATTGTAATCATCATCTATTACATGCACTACATTTAACATGCATTCCCTCCACGGCTGACACTCATAAGTGAGGCATACATGGGTTTTGGACCCATTTTCCTGTGCCAAATGCTGTGGGGATTATTTTGCCAAAGTATGAAAGTGGGCAGGAAATAGGTACAGTGCTACCAAAACTAGCCTGTTTGCAAGTTCAGATCTGGCACGCAATTTTGGTCCTCACTGCAGATTGCCATCAATTGAACTTGCATGGAGGTGCTAACCAAAAACCCTGCCGGTTTAGCTCTAAGGTGCTGATAAAACACAATTTTTGTGGACTACCATATGTGGGTTCCTCATGCCTACTGATGCCGAAAGGTGTAGGGAGTGCTGACTGGCACACAGTGGCATATTTCAGAATGGCTGAGGAGCTAAGGGCGTGAGCACAGGTTCTGGAGATCCTGGTGGAGGAGTCCAGAAGAGAGGGATATCCTGTGCCCATGGTGGGAGGGATGTCACCTCGAGCTCCTCATTCTCCTGTCCCTTTCTCCTGCAGCAACTGCTGCTGTTCCTCATACCCTCATGCCCTCCTCCCATTCCTTGTCTAGGCCAAAGGGAAACCCCTAGCAAGACACCAATGACTATCCACTCCTTTTCTCCTGGTGACTCCTGCAAGGTGTCCAATAAGGTGGAGTAGCACAGCACTTACTCTTTTTAGGTGAAGTCCTCAAAAGAATTTCTGGAATAAATCTTGCTCGACTGTTGGAAAAGTCTTTGCAAAGTGTCCCGAAAGACTCCTGCTGTGTTACAGACGTCCTCTTCACTGCTCCAGCAGCAATGACCATTAAATGTTGAGTATCCCTTTAAGTGGTGAGTATCCCTTTAAATAGAACTTGCAATCAAAATCAATGCTGTGTTTATTCCCAAACAGTTGGGCGCTGTTTGGAGAGGGCATTAGTTGAAGCACTAGCCATTGAATGCCATACAGCCTCTTTAGTGAGCGTTAGAGGGCATTTAAAGTGTCAACCAGTTGTTTCATGAGTCTGTGAACAACCCTTCAGACTTGACGTCATTGGCTTTGACTCCTTTACTAAGAAAGCGCCTTGCACTAAACATGGGCTAAACTGACATTTCAGCTGAAGACCCTATCTTGGCCACTTCTTCATTCTTTAGTTCTTCAAGTATTTGATGAAAATTATTCCATGTGTTTATTACAAATAAAGTTACAAGATTATCATGTGACCACTGGAGGGCAATATCTGCACTGTTACATTGAAAATCTTGATTTATGACAGTGTTGTCCAATAGGATTTCAATGCTCACCAAATGTGTTGCGATCATATTCCCACTTGACATGGAATATGTGCAGTTTAGAACAAATACGGATTCTCCGGCCCTCCGAGCTGAAATTGCGCGCGCACGATCGATGCGGCGCCGGTCAGGGGCCGTTGGAAAAGGGTCCCCCCCCCCCCACCGGCGATTCTCTGCGCTCGACAGGCCGAGTGCCCACTGAGTCCCGCCGGCGTGGTTCTAATGTGGTTCCAACCAGCTAGAACTTGGAGTCGAGGCTGATGTGGGCGTTAAGGTGGTGAGGCGTGGGGATCGGACACCCGGGGGGGCCTCGACGATGGGCAGGCCCGCGATCGAGGGCCACCAATCAGCGGGCCATCGCGATCCGGGAGCGACCCATCTTCCTCCGCGCAGGCCCACTGTGTGGCTCTGCCATGTCGGCGGCACCCGCGCTGAAGTGGGCCACCACGTGCATGCGCGAACCCGCTTGCATGCGCGGCTGCATGGTCTGTCTAGCTGGGCCCGCCGGCAGCCAGAGCTCTAGGATGCACGCTGGAGGCCTGCCAGGCCTCTGGAGAATGGGGAAATCACCCCGGACTTTTGAGGAAAAAGTCCAGAGTGATTCTCACCTGTTTTCCGGCGGGCGTGGGGATTTAGTCCCCCGAAGCGAGAATCCCGCCCCCATCTTTTGAAATTAGGTTTTAAACCATTGATCAAGATTAATACACTCGTTAGCGGAGTCTGGATAACAGCTTCGAAAGGGCTTGGCAATCTCTTGGTTCTGCAAAGCAAGCCAGTTGTACCCATCCGCAAAGGGTGGTGACAATCTGTTAACTGAAGTGTTCTGTTTCTGACAGCGTGCTGCAGTTTGTTTCAAGAAAAGCAAATGTTTTTGAGAGTAAAATGTCTCTACTTTATCAGAATTGATGTATTACAAGTCTCTGGGGAAGGGAAGAAATCAACAGAACTCTATATCCAGCTTTGACAAAGAGTCATCCGGACTCGAAACGTTAGCTCCATTCTCTCTCCATAGATGCTGTCAGGCCTGCTGACATTGTCCAATATTTTCTGCTTTAGTTTCAGATTCCAGCATTTGCAGTAATTTGCTTTTATCTAAATATTGACTTCTGTACTCTGAACCTTGTTTTGCTTACACTCTGTCGTCTGCCATTTCTGAACACAGCATTCGGACGTTTCATAGATCTTTGGCTTGTGGCCAACTTACTTTAATCTCTCTTTTTTTTAAATATAAATTTAGAGTACCCAATTCATTTTTTCCAATTAAGGGGCAATTTAGCGTGGCCAATCCACCTACCCTGCACATCTTTGGATCGTGGGGGCGAAACCCACGCAAACACGGGGAGAATGTGCAAATGCCACACGGACAGTGATCCAGAGCCGGGATCGAACCTGGGACCTCGGCACCGTGAGGCAGCAGTGCTCTCCACTGCGCTACTGTGCTGCCCCTTTAATCTCTTTCTTTGCACTAAACGGGCCCTATTCCTTTCGAGCGCTCTCTTCAATAGGTCCGTGAAGATAAAGACTGAACATATTTGGATATGGCTGCATTGCCCCAGCTTGCCAAAACTGCACATTTCAACCATCATTGGCAACCATGCAGTCCAGTCCATAACTCAAGCCCCACAACTGTTTTGTGAACAAATGTCAGTTAAACAAAAGCAAGGCCTTTAGTTAGCATCCCCTGTGACACTAGATTCCCCAATAAAATTTCGAGAGCAATCAGACTGCTGTCCTAAAAGCCAAACTTGCTTTTACCGCACTTCATAAGAGTGCTTAACAACCTGATGGCCGATCCTTCCTTGCTCAAGTAGTCAAGGGAGTGAGTCCCATCCTTAACACAGCTCAGTATTGTTATGGCTGTAAAACTGAACAGCATTAACTGGCTACAAGTCTGTGACTGATTCACCATGTGGTGATTCACCATGTGGTGATTGACAAACTATTGAACAACACTGATCCATGTGGATCCATTATTTCTTTCAGTTGACCGTTTCCTGTATGTAATCAACATTTGATCATTTGCAACTCAATCCTTTGGCCTAGCTGGCTTAAGTGATGATTTGCTGATGGTTTGTAGCTTTTTGAAAGGATTGGTATTAATGGTCACGATTTAATGGTCTCGTCACACCCAACTTGGTGATGCAGCAAGGCAATTGAATCATGTGAGAGGCCTCTAAGAGATTCACCCTGATGTGTTGGGTAAGCTGGGTCTGCGAGGACTGCGTTTACTGCAGTGGTGAGACAGGCTTCCAACACTTGAAGAAATGCAACTCAATTTTATTGAACTCTTAACTATCATACATGCTTTAACTGTGGTTTGACACTATGCTGACTTGACTGGAGACCTGAGGCTAACCTGACCAGACTATCTTACTACCACATGGTGTTTGTTCTAGTTGCTGCTCACAGGCTCTGACTGTCTCAGAGGCTGGATCCCGAGAGAGCGGGAAAACTAGTGCCCTCTGGCTTTATAGTGGTCGTGTCCTGTCTGGTGATTGGCTGCTGTGTTCTGTGTGTTCACTGGTCATCCTGTGCGTCAATCACTGCCTGTCTGCACTCCATCATATACCTGGATATATATTATGACACGCCCTGCTCAAAACGCCTCCCAAAATTTAACGGAATCTCGCAAGACGTCGCAATCTGGATCTTACCCTTGAGATATTTAAGTGAGCCATTAGGTTCATTTAAATATGTCTGTGCTATATTCTGCTGGCGCCCTGGGACTAACGGCTGTGCCTTGGAGACCTCACCATGGCGCCATTTAGCACTAGTTTCACAAACGAGGACCAGGTGTAACAATACATGAGGAGGTCTCCTAGGCCATTAGAGACAGCCAGGTGCTCGGGCTCTGGGAAGGGCGATACCCTGGCACTCCAACTGGCAGCTTGGCACTGCCAACATGGTCCTTTGGCATTATACCTGGCACTGTGGCATTGCCAGCCTGGCATTGCCAGACTGCTTAAGAGCTGGGTTGGGGAGGGGGGGGGGGGGGGGGGGGGGCCTCAAGGACACTGTAAGAGTTAAGTTGGGTGCAGTGGGAGGGGGGGTCCAGAGGCCACAGTGGGGTGGTTGAGGAAGGTCGAAAGATATGGGTGTAATTTAAAAATGGCCCCTCAATCCCCAAATGCTCTTCCTGTACTGCCAATCTGAGCTCGTACCGTCTAAACCACAGTGTGTATTTAACCCGTATACGATGTACAAATGATCACACAAGTTGCTTAATACAATAATTGTATTAAATAATCCTGTCGTCTGGCAGTGCTGGATGTCTGTTGCTGGTCATCTGTGTCCTCGGTTCTGGTCCCTCTGTGGATGGAGTGGATGGTCCCAACCTTGGCTGGTGAAGGGTTCACCGTTGTTGTTGGCTGTTGAAAGCTGCAGTTGAGAGAGCGAGTGAAGGCCTACGCAGCACCTTTTATCCCTGGGATTTTTGCATGCTTCTGGGCGGTCCCAGGTGAAGATCCAATGGATCGATCAGGTCTCAATCACCCTGATCAATCTTAGCCAATTGGGGTGGACGCCTTGATGGCTGGACGGGTCCCGGTCGACTATATCTCTGAGGCACGTAGGCCTCCCCAAATAAGGAAAGCAGGCACCACTGAGTCTGCCACTTATCAGTTTCTGCCTGGTGCCCATTGTCCCGAGATGGCCTTTTGACGGCATTTTTCCTGTGTCAGTTTCTGCATAAGTCTGAGCTGCAGCCTTTTGTATATTTGCAGGCTGCAACCTGTCTGTGCTCCGGTTTGGCCACATTTCCCATCGATCCCTTCATGCAGCCATTTTAGGTGGCCACAGTTCAGGAAATTATGTAAGTGCGGCCTCGGCAAGGAAGAACAAGGCAAAGTGCTATTAAATAGCGGTGTCTTTCTAAATGCTGCAGGCGCCAAGAAACACTACGCTAAACATGTCTGAAATGGGACTCTATTTCTGTCCCATTAATTCATGCCCAATATTTTGACAGAAGTATTTCTCGTAATTCTCCAAGGTTCATTTATCAAACCAACAATAGTGACCCCAATGGGAGAATGTTGGATAATGACTGTCATGAAATCTACCACACGTATTAGTTAGAATAATGATTTCAGACTCGACCCATGGCTGGAGAAGTACCAAGGCAGTGTAGGTACCTTTCCTCTCTTAGCCAGCATCACTGGCTAAAGGTATGGGCGGTATGGTAACACAGTGCACTGTTGCTGCACAGCGCCAGAGTCCCAGGTTCGATTTCCGGCTTGGGTCACTGTCTGTGCAGAGTCTGCATGGGTTTCCTCCGGGCGCTCCAGTTTCCTCCCACAAGTCCGAAAGACGTACTGTTAGGTGAATTGGGCATTCTGAATTCTACCTCGGTGTACCCGAACAGGTGCTGGAGTGCGGCGACGAGGGGATTTTCACAGTAACTTCATTGCAGTGTTAATGTAAGCCGACTTGTAACTTTAATAAAGATTATTATTATGAGTAGGCTAAAGATATAACTACTTTAGTGATTGTGCAATGTTACGCTTGTACCTACAAAATTCACAATGCTAAATTCAAATTGGGCAGGTAATGCACAATTGGCATAGTACAGACAATGCGAGGTCAGTTTATTTAAATATTTCAGTGGTGCTAGCAGTGTATGATGTACTGGGACCAAGTGTGGGTTGAAAGCAGGAATGTTGGGCACCAGCACTAAAGGGCTCTGTTTGCTGAAATCTGGCGATACTGATTTTGCTTTAACAAGGGTTCTCTTGCTAGTGTTTGCCCATTACAAGACAAAAAAAGGTAACAAGAAAATAATGTTTGACCTTGTAACAAGGAGAAGACTACTGGATTAGTCTTAAAAGGTCTTGTAAAACGTATTTTCCAAAGCATTTATTGCGAATGGATGCTGTGTGTCAAGAACACTGCATGAATGCTTCCATTCTCATTATGCTAAGGCCTCCCGAAACTGTGTCTTGTTTGGGAGCTACTTAATGAGCCTCGTGCACAGTTTGCGTCCATTGCTGGTTGGTCACGTTTTGGAAGTGTTCAGCATCTCAGGGGGATGATAAGTTGTGGATCTCTGTGCCACATATTGTAGGGTGTTTGCCACCAAATTAGCAGCTAAATGCTGTGTCAAACGATGACAATTGCCATAAAACAATGGGAAAATAATTATTAACCAATTGGTTTATCAACCAATTAATAGATTGTCCACCATATCGCTCAGAATTTTAAATAATTGAATGGTGTAAGATTTGCAACAAATTAATTGGTATCAGCTTCAGTTTAACTGAACTCATGTATGTGTAATGGATGGATTGGTTAATGAAATTGTTATCTGGAAACCTCTATAGGTCAGTGCACTGGTCATATTCTGCAGTATCTCGGAGCAATTGGACGATTTGATGCTTTTTTGAAAAAACTTTCTTCCCTCTTTACCTGAAATCATTCACCCGCTGCTTGAATATAGTTTCACAGGTGCTGCCAGTATTTCTGTACCACCATGGTGGGAATTCTTCATACTTGAGCTTCGATTGCCAGTGATGCTTGGCACTTTAACTGCTGAGGTGGCTGTCGCAGCTGCGTGCAAAGCCTGGTCGTGCCTAATGTCCAGGCACATGAATTTTCCTAGCAGTAATCAGGAATGGAAATGCTGGCTGATATCATCGCTGCTCTCCTGAAGTGCGAACGCTGCATGAAGCACAGGTGCCATTGCCCCACCTAAATTAACCCTCAAAGCTGATATTTTCCAGCTCGGTCTAACTCAGTGACACACTGGGCAGTCCACTCCAAGGAAAGTTGGTGAGCTACATATTTATCATATCCAACAGTTCTCTGATATGGATGATCAGTTCTCTCCAATTGTTGGCCCACATGGGAAGGAGCTGTTTGTTTTAATAAACAGACATCACACAGTGCTGTCCTTTCAGTCACAGCCTGTGCTGCCTTGCTTGCATTGTTCAATCAGAGCTGGAACCAGGACTGCTATGCATCAACTGCTCGTATGTGTGTGTACACACAATTCTCGATGCGGCAGTGCCTCACTCGCTTCAACTGTGAGCTGCCTCTGGGGAATAGCTGACATTCACTTTATTTGGAGCCTAACTTGCACTAGACTTGACCCAGGAATGCCTGATGCTGACACTGGATTGCGGAATTGAGAAGCAGTCCCATTTCCCAGTCCTGTCACCCCTCACCTTGATGAGCCCAACATTAAAAAATAAATCCGCTTCTCAGATGGCGATGAAATAGGCCACTCATTGTCCGCATAAATCTTAAAATTTCCAGGAGGAGATAGCAGAATTTTTAAAAGCAAACTACGACAGGCTTTGCCTGACAGAATTTGTCTGAGATTCTGGCAAATATCACTGGCAGTGTATCACGGAGTACTATTAAGAGTTCAGACAATAGTGCAATTAAGTTGAAATGCAAACAGGATGGGGGAAGTATGCATTCCCAGGTAGGAGGGGGAGCTGCTCTTCCTGTGTGGGCCTGGGTTGTATGCCCAGTTCGGTCTTGCTTGAGATGAAAATCATTCTCACTGTGTGGTCACTCACTCACATGCAAGCAGTTGAGTGTCAGATTAATATTGTTGTGGCATTTTTCCAAAGAAAAATAGTCAGCAAGCAATCTGAAAGGAACTTCTATAAGATGGATCTGATCCTAATGGTTAAGTATTATGTTTCAACAATATAACATGGTTTTAAGTACGTCTCTGTGTGTTGAGATTTTGGATCAACACTTGTGTTATTATGGCTGCAACATAAATCAATTAATCTCTGCCAATATAAATTATCCAGACATCTTTTGCTTTTAAATTTTCTACATGGCATCACTGATGTGAAATGGAGTCTTCTAATAATACCTATGTTGTGCAACTTTACAGGATGTTTGCGTAAATACGTTTGTACACTGTGGGTTGCCATAGTCATGTGACCTCAGATGCCATCATATGTAATTTAATGTTTTAGGGTAGTAACCATTTTACCCACCACATGGAACATGGTGTCAGAAACAACCACGGAAGTGTGCAGCTGGGGTTTTGATAGTTGTAAGGGAGCCAGCAGTTGTAAAGAAAAAATTGAGAAAAATTAAAACTATGGCCGACAACTTTGCACAGGACATCAACAGCTGAATGAGTCATTATGGCTTTGCATTTTCCTGTATAAATACTCAGACAGGAAGAGAAGTTTGAGAGGGAATTGTCAATCATTCCAGTTTGCCAGAGTTGAACGAGAAACCTGAAAATATGAGAGTAGCAACAATGTTTTCAGTGATGGCAAAGGAGTGCTACAAGCTCGTTTGCACCATAGGCCACACTGAGGAGCAGAAAAACCGGCCTTATGAAATTTTGGAGTACTTGACCTGCTTTGAGCCCTCTACTAATAATATTTATGAACACTGTGTGTTTAACACTAGAATTCAGGAAGGATGGGAGAATATTGATCATTACGGGCAGCACGGTAGCATTGTGGATAGCACAATGGCTTCACAGCTCCAGGGTCCCAGGTTCGATTCCGGCTTGGGTCACTGTCTGTGCGGAGTCTGCACATCCTCCCCGTGTGTGCGTGGGTTTCCTCCGGGTGCTCCGGTTTCCTCCCACAGTCCAAAGATGTGCAGGTTAGGTGGATTGGCCATGCTAAATTGTCCTTAGTGTCCCAAATTTGCCCTTAGTGTTGTGTGGGGTTACTGGGTTATGGGGATAGGGTGGAGATGTTAACCTTGGGTAGCGTGCTCTTTCCAGGAGCCGGTGCAGACTCGATGGGCCGAATGGCCTCCTTCTGCACTGTAAATTCTATGTCTATGTGACTGCACTGACATGTTGAGCCTTATCTTGAGAGTTTTGGCAACTGAAGGACGACCTCATCAGAGATAGGATTATCTTAGGAACAAGGGAGTCATCTGCTGAGAAGATGAACTTGCTCTTGAGAAAACAATTGACATGTACAGAAGCTCTGAGGTGGCTGATTGTTAGCTGAAGAGTATGAATGGAGACTTGAGGAGGCTTTGCACTACACTGGGAGACAGCCCAAGCTTTCCAAGCTCAGGTCAATGAAGAAAAGGAAAGCCAAGTTGCAGAAGGACCAGCAGAAAGATTAAGGCTGGACTACTGGATGTAAATACTGTGGAGGTGACCATAAGAAGGAAAAGGAAGCATGTCCAGTGTAGAGAAAGCAGTGCACTAACTACAAGAAGCAGAACCACTTTACACGTAAGTCTTTTACTGGAAGAAGAACAGCAAGCCTATAAAGTTGAATGCTGAAAATATACTGAACGATGATTGTGACAAATCACACAAAACCCTAAAACAGGTTAGTGTCTTTAAATCCTGAAGTAAAAAATAGTTTGTTACTGTTGGAATGATGAATACAGCAGGGGAGCATCACGTTAATGTGAAGTATCAGTTAAACACTGGTACTGCATGCAACGTCGTGAGCTTCACAGGCCCGTGTGAAGTTGCTCAAGGTGGTGACTTAAAAATGAAGTCAACTAAGATCAAATTGAAGCCCTATGATGGAAAGATGCTCCCTCAAAGTGGACAAATTTAACTGTGAACCTAATCCAATGGGAAAAAAGATCTCCAGACAGAGGACACTAGGTAGAATTTCCTCATCAACTGAAACTGTCAAACGTTCGGACTGGTAACCCTTCATGTATCAAAAAAGACTTGCAGTGTTAGCATGATACTGGCCATTGACTGTTTAACACATCCTGACAGACAAGCTTTTTGCTCTGATCAAGCAAACTATACAACATGATGTAACTCTACAAGTGCGACAGGATGTTGTGATGAAAGAATGGCCTGAAACCAACAATACCATGCCTGTTGCAAGAAGAAAGTATTGGACATACAGAGATTAAGTGGTTGGCCAAGGTGGCATCTTGTACAAAGGGACCAAGTCATTACCGCTAAAGAGGTGAGGAAATAAATGTTGAAGTGCCTTCACGCAAGCCATCAAGGAATCAATTTGAGTGCGAGGTGCTCTATTGGCCAACCATAAGCAATTAAATCAAGCACCACATGGCCGGTGCAGTTACTTGTAACGAACATCAAACTAAGCAAACTAAAGAACCGTTCATGACTCATGACATCCCAGACAGACTATGGATGTAGATCTCTTCCCTCTCACTGGAACTGATTGTTTCATTACAGTTCCTGTTCAGAGTACTGGGAGTTAGACCAGCTGATGGCTTCCTGGGCCACCTAGTTTGAGTCTAGTCTTTGCTAACCCAAGTGAGTCTAAACAGTAAGTGGAAAAGTGCTGTCCCACCAAATGGAGTATCACAGTCAAGCCTGGTCATCAAAGCCTGATCATCAAAGCCTGATCTTCAGTCCAATATTTGTAATATCACTGTTACAAAACACAGTACAAATGTTGAACTATGTCCCTGCAATCCCCCTAATAGATATCATAAGTGCTGTTTTTCCACCTGACTTTAAGTGAGCACTCTGTCCCTATGTTTCCTAGTCTAGAAGGGAATTTGGATACTGAACTAATACAGGAAAAGGTTTCTTTCCCCATGCTCTGAGCCGAGGATCACCCTATCCCAGCCCTGTGCTGCAAGCGTATTGCATGATTTTAATTATAGAGCATACATCAAAACATTATTAACTTGACATTGATTTATCATTTTCTTTTCAAACATTCTGGGATTTGACTCGTAGTAACTCCTGATGCTGACTGTTTGGGAGTGAGTTTCATTAACAAGATGCCATCATTAATATCAATGACCCAGTCATTTCTCAACAACCCAGTCATTTCTTGCGGCTCTCAATTCATCTTCCTAATGTCAGAAGCATGTCATCTTCCAGATGATCCTTCCAATCATGTCATCACCACTCAATAGTTAACTTGAACCATCTTCCCTCTTCCAATTCCCATTACATTTGCCACTCCAACTTGCAACCCTGAACAGGTTATGTATGTTGTTCACTTTGACATCTCAACTGTTTGCCTTTGCTACTTTACATCATCAGACACATTTGCTGTGGCTTTAAATGTCTTTCCTTCACTGCACTAAATTAATCAATTGTCTCTATTGAGCAACTAATAATAATTGTCCGTATTTCAAATTTATTATCAAGCAAAATCAAATTGAATATCTCTCCATTGGATAGAAACCATCTGTTTCCCTAATTTGCCATAACAAACCAAATCTGTTCCTCATAATTTTTGTGAATCCTTTTTTTCATCTTCTTTCTTCTTGTCATTAATTCTTCTAAAGAGAAAGATCATTACTTTAACCCATATTTCTTCTCCAACTCTAATCTTAACGATCTTGACAAAGAACCTCCACCCATTATTCCTACAAACATTAAAGCCAACTTCAATTTTGTTTCCCCTGTCAGGAGAATCTTTCTTTACTATCTACAGCCCTATGAGGTCTAGTAATTGAGTTAACATTTTTCATAATATGCCTGCCTTAAAATTTACCCTTGTTATATGTCTTCTGTTCAATCTTCTTTACCCCATTCCTTTGTTTAGAAATTTGTTCATGCTCAAACCAATTTCTCTGTTCCACTTAGAAAGTACTTTCTAATGTCATCGGAACTGTTGCTAACTTTCCATGCAGCGTATAATTTGAGAGTTCTGACCTAATGACCATCACTGATATGTTTTTTGGCATGACTGTTCCATTCATGATCTTGGAGACTATGTTATGCACATGCAGAACTCTGTTCTTGCATAATTGGGTAAATTGCAAACTTACATACTGACATACAAATTAGAAGCAGGAGTAGGAAACTCAGCCCTCGCCTGCTCCGCCATTCAATAAGATCATAGCTGATCTGAATATAACTTCAACCCCATATTCCTCCCTGCCCCCTATAATGTTTTACTCACTCACTTCTCAAGAATCTATTTATCTCTACCTTGAAAATATTCAAAGACTCTGTTTCCATCACCTTTTGAGGAAGAGAGTTCCAAAGACTCTAGTCCAGTAAATCTTCTCTGAACTACTTCCAATACATTTACATCCCTCCTTAAATAAGGAGATCAATACTGTGGCCTCACTAATGCCCTATAGAATTGAAGCATAACCTCCCTACTTTTGTATTCAATTCCCCTCGCAATAAATGATGACATTCTATTAGCTTTGCTAATGACTTGCTGCAGATGCAAACCAACCTTTAGCAATTCATACATTAGTACACCTAGATCCATCTGCATCTCCGAGCTCTGTAATATCGCACCATTTAGTTAATATGCTTATTTTTATATTTTTTTCTGCCAAAATGGACATTTTCATATCTTCCCACATTCTACCCCATTTGCCAGACCTATGTCCCTTTGCAGCCCTCTTGCATTCTCTTCACATCTTAATTTCCGATCTATCTCTCTGTCATCAGAAAATCTGGCAGCTATGTCTTTAATACCTTCATCCAAGTTTGAGGCCCCAGCATGATTCTCGTGACGCACCACTCATTACATCTCACCAAACAGAAAAAGACTCTTTTATGCCTACCCTCTGTTCCCTGTTAGCCAGCCAATTTCTATCCTTGCCAATATGTTGTCCCCCTACACCATGAGCTTTCATTTTTAAATCGTTGATATGGCACCACATCAAATCGCTTCACGAAATCTAAGTACAGTACATCTACTGGTTCCCCTTTATCCACAGCCAATATCACTTCTTCAAAGAACTCCCAATAAATTGGTTTCACGTGATTGTCCTTTCATAAAATCATTGTGATTCTGATTACCTTGAAATTTTCATGGTTCCTTGCTATAGCATCTTTAATAATCACTTCTCTGTGATGTTTTCTCAATGGCAGAGGGTAAACTAACTGGCCTGCAGTTTCTTGCTTTCTGTCTCCCTTTTTGAATAAAGAAGTTCATTCACTACTTTCCAACCTTAAGGAACCTTCCCTTAACTTAGGAATTTGGAAAATTAAAACTGATGCATCAACTATCTCACTAGCCACTTCTTTTAGGACCCCAGAATGGTCCTTCAGGACTAGGAGGCTTGTCAGCCCACAGATCCATCAATTTACTCATTACCACTTCCCTGATTGTAATCGTCGTGAGTTCCTCCCTACCTTCCATTTCCTGATTTACAGCTATTTCTGGGATGTTATTTGTATCCTTTATAGTGAAGACCAATGCAAAGTACCTGTTCAATTCATCTGCCATCTCCTTATTTTCCATTATTAATTTCTCAGACTCACTTTCTATAGGACCAGCATTCACACTGTTAACTCTTTTTTAAAATATCTGTAAAAGTCTTACTATCTGCCTTTATATTTCTGGTTTCTGTGTCCCTGGACACCTGTAATGTGTTCCTGGATGGGACGGACAATCGGGTGTCGGGGCAAAATCTGTATTGGTGCCGGGAACCAACCGGAACACCATGCTCCGACCTCCCACTGGCAGCGTGAAGGGGTTCCACGCCGCACCAGCGGGAGCATGTAAATAAATGTAAATGGGTCAGAATGACCCATCTGCATCAATTTAACGGGCCCGTCGCCCAATGCTCAGTTCCTTCTGTGATTCTCCGTGATTTTTGCATACTTATTCCCTCCTTATTAATCTTTTTTATATTCTGTCCGGTTTTCTGACCTGTCACCCATCTTTGTGCAATTATCTGCTTTTTCTTTAAGTTTGATACTTTTTTTTTAGTTAACCATGGATGGTGGGTCATCCCTTGGTATTCTGAAATATCCCCTTGTATGTCACTGCATCCCTATTGACCTATCACTTAACCTAATTTGCTAGTTCACTTTAGCTAACCCTGCTTTCATGCCCTCATAAATGTCCCTACTTAAGTTTATAACACTAGTCTTAGACCCACTCTTCTCCCCTTCAAACTGAGTGTAAAGCTCCTCCTGATCGCTACTACCTAGGAATGCCTTCACTATGAGGTCATTAATTAAGCATATCTCATTGCACACTACCAGGTTTGGTATAGCTTGCTCTCTGGTTAGTGTCAGAGTGTGCTGTTTAATTAACTATCCCAGAAACATGCTATGAATTCCTCATCTAGACTATCTGACTTTTCATCAATTATCCATCATTCCCTCAGAATTCCCAAATGGCGATATAATTCTTCATATGATACAGATCAAAATTCTGTTCTAGCTAGTCTACTTTCCTGTCGATCAGCCTATATGTACTGTTGACAGACTCTTCCCCCCCCCCCCCCCACCCCCATTAACTCAGGGCTTCATCAATGCTCTTTCTCATCTTTCCCATTATTCCTTCTTCATCCTGTCCTCACTCACTATTCACCTTTTTCATATAATTTCACTATACATCAGTTTGTTTTTAGGTAATGTGCCCTCAGACCTCAAAGCTTTCCAATATCTCAAAACATAATAGGCTGGTTTCTGCATCTTGGGACACCTGCAATGCGTTCCTGGATGGGACGGAGAATCGGGTGTCAGGGAATCGGTATCGCCGCCGGGCACCAACCCGAACACCGTGCTCCAACATGCCACTGGCAGTGTGAAGGGGTTCCACGCCGCACTAGCGGGAGCATGTAAATGAATGTAAATGGGTCGGAATGACCCATCTGCATCAATTTAACGGGCCCGTCGCCCTATGCTCAATTCCTGCCATGATTCTCCGGTCCCTGGAGCTGGGAATCACGTGGGCGCGGTTCACGTAAGGTTTCTACAATCGTGGTCCTGGCAAGGTGGACCTGGAATGGTAGACCTCATGGTGGGCAAGGGGGAAACCGTTGGTCCGCCACGCTAAGGCCGCAATGGTACAGACCATCCGAGGCCCAATCCCTGTCCCCGCACCGCCTGATTCAGACTCCACCAAAGAGATGTAAGTTGCACTAGATGCATTCCAATTATTCAAGCGTGTGATTTCACTGCACTTGCCTCTCTTTGATGTGATCAATGTTTACAAACATTGGGGTTCCACCACTTAGGCCAGTGAAGTGTGAAAGGTTATGAATGGATCAAAGCTGCAGATGGTTTTTACTAGCTGTCAATCACAGACCACTCTGAAAGCTATGAATGGCCTGCAGATAGTGGATCTGTGGGAACCAGATGCAGGCACAGTTACTGTCCTTTGAGGAATAGACACGTGGAACTGCAAGTTAAGTACTACAGCTATGGAGCGGGATTCTCCCAGCCCCACGACAGGCCAGAGAATCCCTGCAACTGTGCCGCGCCGGCACGCGATTCTCCTCGGAAAGGAGAATTGGCGCCGGCACGATTGGCACGGCGCCAATCGCGGGCCGCCGATTCTCCGGCCTGGATGGACCGAGCGGCCACTCTAAAAAGGCAAGATGCCACCAGCACCGTCCACACCGAAGGGTCGGGCGGTGGCCTGTGGGGGGGGGGGGGGGGGGCGGAGGGGGGCTCCGACCCCCGGGGGTGGTGCCTCCGATGAGGCCTGGCCCACGATCGGGGCCCACAGATCAGCGGGACGGCCTCTCGCTCCCTGGGCCTATTTTCTTACGCACTGGCCCCTGAACTCCCACGCCATGTTGCGTCAGGGCCAGCACGTTGAACGATCTTTCTATTGCGCCACAGCTTCAGATGGCAGTCCGATAACAGGATTCCCTGGGAATCCCTCATATTCCACGCTATGCATAAATTTACATGGCATGGAACACTGAATTGCATCCCGCTTTACAACCGCAAGGAGATTGTAAAACTGGTGCAATTCAGCTTCAGCGGGTTAACACAGTCACGCAAACAGAGAATCCAATGTTTGACTCATTAAATCGTGATCTCCTCTGTCCTCTGAAGTGGAAAAATTGAAGTCTTGTTTCTTTCAGTGGTTCAAAAACAATTTTGTGTACTGATGCACCATCAATTGGACACGAGACGAAGATGAGATCCAAACGATAGGCTTTAATGCACAAGATGTGTGCCCGGCAGCAGACGTACAGAAGAATGGCCGACTGCCGGGAAGCACGGGTTCTTATATCCTGCCTTGTAGGCGGAGCTACCTACCTCTCAGCCAATCGGCTGAGAGGCACATGACTTACCCGGGCCAATGGGCAGTGAGTCCCCTGCACCAATAGCAGCTCACTTCTAAGGTACTGTAATACCCCTAGTCATACTACCACATGTACCGTTTACTCTAACCAACAGCAGTCACTTTTTACCCTTGGTGGATCCACACTAACATTAGTAGATTCGATTTCCCCGACTTAAAATAGAATTCCCATCTCCCCCACTGCTAAACATGCCTCCAAGAAGCATGGTTCCTTCCAGACACTTTCTTTTGCATCAACAGCTCTTCATTCTTTATAAAGTTCAGGTTTGACCCAAAACTTGAATACTGCTTCCATACCTGAGGTTATCTTGGTGCCTGTCTTACACGTGGACAAAACATAATGAAAAACTTGTCATACGATGTTGTCAGAGAGCGGAGGAAGGAAAGCTTGGGGGAGAGGAGGCCCATAAGAAAGAAATAAAACATTCTGACATCAGATATATCTGGTATATTGAATAGTGGCCTCGGTTATAAATGCATGGACTTTGCTTGACAAGTTGTCTTTGTTTTACATTCTCCATTATTGGATACTGTAAATGTAACCCCCTCCTCCATAACGTTAAATAACCCTACTCCCGAAATGATGGAATGAGATTGATCTAGAATTTTGTTGGCAATTTTTATTTACTCTTCTCCTGAAGACTTGATTCATACTGGGAAGTTGTTCTGTAGGCCGGCAGCTATCTCATTCAAACCTCATATTAAGAGTCATCGGAAAGTGTGGACAGCCTATTTAACTGAAAAGGCATATCACAGCTGAGCCTAGCTCTCTGCTTGCCCAGTGACAAAATAGTAAGTTTTCCGGCGGAACAACTGAATTATGAACAGTAATTTGGACTGATTTTTGTTTCCCCTCTCCTCTCTCGCTTCACTGTGAATTGCAGGCAGTAATTGTATCACGTGACAGTTGCTGCCGCTGAAATCGGCTAACTCAGCACACACACTGCGAGCGAATTCTAAGCTCCTTCCTGGTCTTTAGGTTTCAGCTTTATGCCACTTCATGCACTTACCTACAGGACTCTGGATTCCTGTGTTAGGTCAGAGAAGAGAACGGTGTTTATTAATTACAGTTATGCATGGAAAGTTTTCATTTCAATATTTTACAAAAGGAATTTGGCAGGGTCCAGGGAACAAATAAAAAGCACGAAGAATAGGGTCTCTTTAATTGTTTCTTTTTTGAAACATGGTAAATGAAACCCAGACTTGCCTGGTACTTAACATAAGTGGTTTTTTTCAGAAAGAGGGAAAGAAAATGCGGAAATCTGGCCTGTCTGGAGTCAGTTGTTTTTCTTCCACTGGGTTCAGTTTATCTTGGCTGGAACCCGAGCGTGTATCTTACATTTGCTGTACAGTTTGATCGGCTGGGTACAAGACCAGTCTGTCAAACAAAAACAAGCAGATTTATAGCCTCCTGTCGTGTTGTAAGCTGTCCTGAATCTCTAAAGTTATGGCTCCTCTTTTCTCTTTTGATAGTCATCCAGTATTGGTGCGAAGAGAGAAAAATAAAATCCGCCAGGAGTCATGCAGAGGTCAATTTTCTTTTATTACTCGGTATATAATATAGTGTATGTCAGCTTAAAACAACCTTGCCCTTGAGGATTTGCTCTTAATACAGACCATCTGTGCATTTATAATGAAACTTTATTTCCTGCCATTGCCATGCAATGCATGGGTTCATTTTTCAAATCTGTTGCAGCTTTGGAAGGATTTTAATGGTGTTTATTAAGTGGTAGAGTATGCAGTGTATTCTAAAACAAGATCCTGAGTTATGAGGTGCTGTAAGAAGCACAGAATGTGTTTTTCATTTTAACAAAAATCATCTATTAGAATTTAGTTTTATGCAGGACTATTTTGGAAAAAACGCACACAGTCACAAGAGAAGTTAACTAACATGCTTGCTTTCCTTTTTTTCCTGACGGCACTGTGGCGCTAACAATTGTACACAAAGACTCGCGTGCAGTACAAGAGAGGCTTTATTACAGTGAGATGCTATTCCTCCGGCGGCAGCTGTAGAATGGCATCTCAGTGAAACTTACAAATATTTATACTGCTCCCTGTGGGCGGAGCTAGCCGGCAGGGGTTTACCGGAGAAACCTGTAATACAGGTACAGCCATACATCCCCCTACTGCAAGCACACATATATACAGTGGTTAGATCACCACATTCACCCCCTGTAAAAAATGAGTCCGGCGGGCGTGACGTGGAACTATAATACATAAAGTGATCTATTTACGAAAGGGCAAAACAAAAGAAAACCAAGAGTCCATCAGGCAATCCGGTTACAGGTTGAGTCGGATCGGCGGTCGAACGTTCCATTGCTGTGGTGGCGACGTCGGAATAGGCGGCGTTGGTGATGACGGTGCAGGTGCTGGCGGTGTTGGTGCTGGCCAGTGGCGGGATGACTCCGGGAGCGAGCCGAAATCTTCCATGTCCTCCAGCGTGGGCAGGGGAACGAGGGATGGACCTGGTGGGGACGAATACGGGGGCGCAGGGGATAAGGAGGGTGGTGCGGGGGGCGGGGGCATGGGATCGGCACCCGAGGGAGCCAGGTCCCGGAGCGAGACTGTGTCCTGGCTGCCATCGGGGAACTCAACGTAAGTATACTGGGGTTCGCGTGGAGTAGGCGTACCTTGTCCACTAGGGGTTCCGCCTTGTGGTGCCTGACATGCCTACGAAGAAAGACTGGGCCTGGAGCCGTGAGCCAAGTCGGGAGCGACACCCCGGATGTAGACTTCCTAGGGAAGGCAAAAACACGTTCATGGGGTGGGTGGTTAGTTGCGGTGCACAGCAGTGACCAAATGGAATATAGCGCATCAAGGAGGACCTGCTGCCAAAGAGCGGCTGGGAGGTTCCTGGACTGTAGGGCCAACTGGACAGCCCTTCATACCGTCCTGTTCTCCTTTTCTACCTGCCCGTTTCCCCAGGGGTTGTAGCTGGTCGTCCTGCTGGAGGCGATACCCCTGCTGAGCAGGAACTGACGCAGCTCATCACTCATGAACGAGAATCCCCTGTCACTGTGAATATAGTCGGGGAAACCGAACAGGGCGAATATGGAATCAAGGGTCTTGATGACGGTGGCAGACATCATATCCGGGCATGGGATGGCGAAGGGGAACCTAGAAAATGCATCGACCACACTAAGAATGTAGGTGTTGCGGTCGGTGGAGGGTAGGGGCCCTTTGAAATCCACGCTGAGGCGTTCAAAGGGGCGGGACGCTTTCAACAGGCGCGCGCGGTCTGGCCGGTAGAAGTGCGGCTTGCACTCCGCACAGACCTGGCAGTCTCTGGTGACTGTCCGTACTTCCTCAACGGAGTAGGGCAGATTGCGGGCTTTGACTAGGTGGTACAACCGAGTGACCCCGGATGGCAAAGGCTCTCATGCAAGGCGCAGAGCTGGTTCACTTGTGCGCTGGCACATGTACCTCGGGAGAGGACGTCTCGGGGTTCGTTGAGCTTGCCGGGGCGATACAAGATCTCGTAATTGTAGGTAGAGAGCTCGATTCTCCACCGCAAGATTTTATCGTTTTTGATCTTGCCCCGCTGTGTGTTGTTAAACATGAAGGCTACCGACCGTTGGTCAGTGAGGAGAGTGAATCTCCTGCCAGCCAGGTAATACCTCCAGTGCCGCACAGCTTCAACGATTGCCTGGGCCTCCTTTTCAACAGAGGAGTGTCGGATTTCGGAGGCATGGAGGGTGCGGGAGAAGAATGCCATGGGTCTGCCAGCCTGGTTTAGAGTGGCGGCAAGGGCAACATCTGAAGCGTTCCTCTCTACTTAGAAGGGCAGTGACTCGTCTACTGCGTGAATCCCGGCCTTGGCTATGTCTGCTCTGATACGGGCGAAGGCATGTTGTGCCTCGGGCGTGAGGGGAAATTGTGTGGACTGGATCAGTGGGCGGGCCTTGTCCGCGTATTGTGGGACCCACTGGGCGTCGTAAGAAAAGAACCCCAGGCATCGTCTGAGAGCCTTGGGGCAGTGGGGGAGGGGAAGCTCCATGAGGGGGCGCATACGGTCGGGATCGGGCCCCAGTAGTCCGTTTTGGACTACGTAGCCGAAGATGGCCAAGCAGTCTGTGCTAAAAACGCACTTCTCCTTGTTATAGGTGAGGTTGAGGAGAGATGTGGTGTGGAGAAATTTGGCACGGTTGGTGTCATGGTCCTGCAGATGGTGACATTGTCTAAGTACGGAAACGTGGCCCGCAGTCCGTACCGGTCAACCATTCAGTCCATTTCTCGTTGAAATACCGAGACCCCGTTAGTGACACCGAAGGGAACCCTAAGAAATTGGTACAGGCGACCGTCTGCCTTGAAGGCAATGTAGGGACGGTCCGATTTACGAATGGGGAGCTGGTGGTAAGCAGATTTCAGGCCGATTGTAGAGAAGACACGGTACTGTGCGATCTGATTGACCATATCAGATATGCGAGGGAGGGCGTCGAGCTGCGTGTACCAATTGATGGTCTGACTGTAGTCCACGAGCTCTCCAGGGACTGTTGCTGGCCTCGATGATACCCTCCTGAAGCAGCCACTGGACTTCGGACCTGATGAAGGCCTTGTCCTGGGTGCTGTACCATCTGCCCCTGGTGGCGGCGGGCTTGCAATCTGCGGTCAGATTGGCAAAGAGGGAGGGAGGTTCAACCTTGAGGGTCGCGAGGCCGCAAACAGTGAGGGGAGGTAGGGGTCCGCCGAATTTGAGGGTGAGGCTCTGGAGGTTGCATTGAAAATCCAGACCCAGTAAGAGTGACGCGCAGAGGTTGGGGAAAACGTACAAGCAGAAATGGTCGAATTCCACGCCCTGTACAGTGAGTTTAACCAGGTAGAAGACCCGGATCGGAACAGAGTGGGAACCGGAGGCTAGGGAGATCTGCTAGTTGGCGGGATGGACCGCAAGGGAGTAGCAACTTACCGTGTCCGGGTGAATGGTGCTCCCATAGTCAATGAGGCAGGAGGTCACGTGGCCGTTGACGAGCACCGTTGTGGAAGAGGGCGCCAGGTTGCGAGGACGGGACTGGTCGGACGTCACGGATGCGAGTAGCGGGCGATCAGCCGACGAGTCTGACGAGTCCGACGAGTAGCGGCAGCGACCTGGGTCCCGTGGTCCTGGCTGAGGGGAGGACAAAATGGCGGCGTCTGGAGTACCTGTGAGGAAGAAGATGGCGGCGGACAAGATGGCGGCAGGCAAGATGGCGGCGCACATGCAGCGCACGTTGTGGGGGCGGGACAAAATGGCGGCGGGCAAGGTGGCGGTACCCATGGAACGCACATGGAGGCGGTGGTTGAAGATGGTGGCGCCCATGGTGTGCACATGGCGGGGGCAGCGAAAGATGGCGGCGCCCACTGATCGCACGTGGGGTCGGGTCAGCGGATGGCAGGGCCCATTGTGCGATCGGCTGAGGCGAGGGGGGGTTTCGGGCACAATAACGGCAACCGTTCAGGACTGGCACACCTCTGCAAAGTGGCCTTCCTTGCCACAAGCTTTGCAGGTCGCGGTGCGGGCCGGGCAGCGCTGGCGGGGGTGCTTCTGCTGACTGCAGAAGTAGCAGCGGGGACCCCAAGGTGCACGGTGCGGCGAGCAGCGCAGGCGTAGTGCGCGGGGGCGGCTGTCGGGGGGGGGGGGGGGGCGGCTGCAGAGTCCACGAGGGGTAGGACGGGTGGGCCGAGTGGCTAGCGGGGTAGGATCACGCATTACAGGAGGCGGCCGTCATTGATAGTGCCAGATTCTTTGTAGCTGCGAGATCGAGAGCAGCCCCTTCCAGCAGTCGTTGACGGATGGTGTCTGATGTAATACCCGTAACAAATGCATCCCGCATGAGTAAATCGGAACGTTCTGTGTCCGTGACGGCCTGGCAGTCGCACTCTCGTACTAGAGGTATAAGGGCCCTCCAAAAGTCCTCAATCAACTCACCCGGTTGTTGGACGCGAGTAGAGAGTAGATGTCTCGCAAACAGGGTGTTCGCTGACTGTGCTTAGTTCTCTTTGAGCAGTTCCATGGCCCGGACGTAGTTAGACGTGTCTTGAATGAGCGGAAACACGCTGGAGCGGAGTCTTGAGTAAAGAAGCTGTCATTTTTGAGCCTCCGAAGGTGGAGTGTCCGCTGAAGAGATGTAGGCCTCGAAAACTGCAAGCCAGTGAATGGAGTCTTTCCTGGCGTGGGGCGACTGCGGATCCAGCTGCAGGCGGTCAGGTTTAATCCTGATGTCCATGGTGTAAGGAAAATCTCACTGTAATAGATTGTGGTGCTAACAATTGTACACAAAGACTCGAGTGCAGTACAAGAGAGGCTTTATTACAATGAGATGCTATTCCTCCGGCGGCAGCTGTAGAATGGCATCTCAGTGAAACTTACGAATATTTATACTGCCTCTGTGGGCGGAGCTAGCCGGCAGGGGCTTACCGGAGAAACCTGTAATACAGGTACGGCCATACTGCAAGCACACATATATACAGTGGTTAGATCACCACAGGCACGGCATTCCTGAGTAAGTTGTCAGCTTCATCTGGGGACATTTCTAACTACGCATCCCCAGTGCAGCATCTCAATGTGCCAATAGTGCCGATCAGGAAATGTCTCTCATTAGAACATAAGAACTAGGAGCAGAAATAGGCCACCCGACCCCTTGAACCTGCTCCGCCATTCAATAAGATCATTGCTGATCTTTTTGTGGACTCAGCTCTATTTACCCGCCCGCTCACTGTAACCTTTTATTCCTTTACTGTTCAAAAATCTATCTATCTTTGCCTTAAAAACATTTAACGAGGTAGCCTCAACTGCTTCACTGGACAGGGAATTCCACAGATTCATGACCCTTTGGGTGACAAAGTTTCTCCTCGATTCAGTCCTAAATCTGCTCTCCCTTATTTTGAGTCTCTGCCCCCCTAGTTCTAGTTTCAAACTCCACGTAGCTCACAATTTTCCTCCTGTTTATTCAAATGAATGGAAAATTGTTTGCTGTTAGTGTCCTTTTCCTGAGATGCACTCCAAAGGGGTGAGGGTGCATACAATGAGAAAATGTCACTTCCAGTGTTTTCAATATAAATCAGAATCTTTGTTTTAACAAACATAGCAATTCTTGATGGCTGAGGTGTCAAGGATGGAATAATGTGGATTTGTTTTTGTAAAATCTCAATGTTTAAAGTTTAACATGGCCATTGCAGCCTCCTTTGTTGGCTCAGTAGATATAAATATTACCTGATGTTAAATTGTGTTGTACAGACTAAAAAGGCGTTGGGAGGCCCACAGCCTTTGCTGAGCCAGCTGACCTTATTTGGTGTTTTCTTGGTGCATCTGGTCCAGGGAATGGAAAATTAAACCAAGTTTGCAAACTCCTGATTGCCATTCAGTGACTCTGCCTGCAAGTGTGACCATGGGGATCAACTGAGGGCGGCGTTAGGCTCTGTTGTGATGTAATATCCTGGCGACACAATCTGCTTGGATTTACAAATGGCTACTTGGTAGGATATCATGGGCACTAGTGCAGCGTCCCCAAAATGAACGGGAAAGTAAGGGAGACAATAAGAGTGTTTATAGTTCATAGAATTTACAGTGCAGAAGGAGGCCATTCGGCCCATCGAGTCTTCACCGGCTCTTGGAAAGAGCACCCTACCCAAGGTCCACACCTCCCCCTATCCCAATAACCCCACCCAACACTAAGGGCAATTTTGGACACCAAGGGCAATTTATCATGGCCAATCCACCTAACCTGCACATCTTTGGACTGTGGGAGGAAACCGGAGCACCCGGAGGAAACCCACGCACACACACGGAGGATGTGCAGACTCCGCACAGACAGTGACCCAAGCCGGAATCGAACCTGGGACCCTGGAGCTGTGAAGCCATTGTGCTATCCACAATGCTACCGTGCTGTGATGAGGAGATATTTGTTGCAAACTTGCATATTATTATTTGAAGTGAAATTTCGCATTTCTTGCGGCTGTATACTTGAAACAAACTGCTCATTAAATAATTTACCACAATACATGAAACAAAATTCTTAAAACCATTATGTCGTAATATCAATGAAATGATTCAGATATTTTGTTTTGAATTTTATTTTACTTTATTGACCCTATAACTTAAAAGGTTTTGTTTTTCTTTCATCCAGCAGTGTAAAGCTAAGGAGCTGCCGCTTTCTGCTGTGCGTTTTATGGAAGAGTTAGGAGAATGTGCCTTTGGAAAAATCTACAAAGGCCACCTTTACCTACCAGGAATGGATCATGCCCAACTCGTTGCTATAAAGACCCTGAAGGACTTCAGTAACCCCCAGCTTTGGGCAGAGTTCCAGCAGGAGGCATCTCTGATGTCAGAACTGCATCACCCCAATGTTGTCTGCCTCCTTGGGGTGGTGACACAGGAACAGCCGGTGTGCATGCTCTTTGAGTACATGAACCATGGTGACCTTCATGAATTTCTCATCATGAGATCTCCCCATTCTGACGTCGGATGTAGCAGTGATGAAGATGGAACTGTCAAATCTAGCCTGGACCATGCAGACTTTTTGCATATCTCCATACAGATAGCAGCAGGAATGGAATACCTGTCGAGCCATTTTTTTGTTCACAAAGACCTCGCAGCACGTAACATCATTATTGGAGAACAACTGAGAGTGAAGATATCTGATCTTGGCCTTTCAAGAGAGATATATGCAGCTGATTATTTCAGGGTTCAAAACAAGTCCCTCCTCCCAATTCGCTGGATGCCTCCCGAAGCAATACTGTTTGGAAAGTTTTCCAGTGACTCAGATATTTGGTCTTTTGGGGTGGTTTTATGGGAGATTTTTAGTTTTGGACTGCAACCATATTATGGGTTTTCTAATCAAGAAGTCATAGAAATGGTACGGAAGAGGCAGTTACTCCCATGCCCAGAAGATTGTCCTCCTAGAATATATGATTTAATGACAGAAACCTGGCATGAGATTCCAGCCAGAAGACCACGCTTTAAGGATATTCATGTTCGGCTGAGGTCCTGGGAAGGGCTATCAAGTCATACCAGTTCTACAACACCATCTGGAGGGAATGCCACAACCCAGACCACATCTCTCAGTGCAAGTCCGGTTAGTAATCTCAGTAACCCAAGGTATCCTATCCACATATATCAAGCACAGGGCCTACCCCAGGCTCAAATCGGAGGCCTAATTGGTCCAGCAATAGCCCAGCATCAGAGATTCATCCAAGTTAACAGTTATCCTGTACCTGCAGGGTACGCTGCCTACCCAGCTACCCATTATCAACAAGGGCCACCGCGAATGATTCCACATGGTCCACCACCAAAGAGCCGGTCACCCAGTAGTGGGAGTGGATCAACAAGCACTGGTCATGTGACGAGCTTGCCTTCCTCAGGATCAAATCATGATGCGAACACTCCATTGCTATCTCATCATCTATCCATGTCAAGTCATCCTAGTGGAACTATCATGCCAATCTTTGCACATCTGTCCCATAAAACAATGCAGATGGATCCAATACAGACAACACTATTGGGGGACAGTGATGGGCAGTTGGCAAATGAATCTGTTATTAGAGCAGAACTGTAATATATATATATATATATATATATATACATACACGTAGAACTTGTTTTGACAGTTTTTATAATTGAGTATAATCTAATTTTAGAAATAAAATAGGGAATGAAAAGATGATTTATATACATGACAACACATAAGTGAAGCTTTAATGTGACCTTTCAGCCAACTACCATCCTGATTCTGACCAAACTGTGAAAGGGTGTTTTCTGCACCATTGCAGCAAGTATTTTTTCCTCTTATTTTCTGCCTTCTTAACCTAAAGGTGCTATTTTTTGTTCTCGGCTGTGTGTCAGACATTAGCAGCCTTTCAGTGGCTCTTTCAGGTGGCCACTCAGCATGGGTACGCCTGCACCCTGTGTAAACGGGGAGTTTGACAATTGAGGAGATCATCACTGTGACATGTGTCAAGTGATGTTCACGCACACACTCATCATGCACACACACTGAATAGTGATCAGCAGCAAGTACCATGATTAATATTTGTTTCCTCTCTTGCCGAGCTGCGAGTGCTAAAAGCGATTGTAGTGCCTCAGCAGCCTGCGGGCCTGGATGAGAGTAGGGAAGGAGCTTCAGGGTCTTAAGTCTCTACCATACTGGACAGTGCCTTTTCCCAATAGACCATTGAGAGAACCACACGGATTTTTGAAATAATTAATTATCTATTTCAGATATTTGTTGTTCCATAAGAAGAATCAACACATAACAATAAAAGTAATTAATATATGTGGTTTGGTCAATAAAGTTGCATACCGTGCAACAAATGTGATATTTAATAGGAAAGCCTAAATTTCTAACAAAGTGCAAGAATAAATTAAATTTTCAGATTTTCTTTGAAGTCAATGCTTATGACAATAACTCCTTTTGGAAGCAGAGCTCCGAACTGCACAATTGTTTAAACTTTCTTTTACCAAAACTGAATTGGACGTTTATGAAATGCACAAGTTCTGGTAAAATATAAATGGTGACATGGCAAAGGACTACAAGTGTAACATATATCTACTTTAAGATGCATTTTAAATTAGAATTTTAAATTTATATAAATAGCAAGTTTAAATTTCACTTATATTTGTTGCTATGCAACTATTTAATATAGATTGGTCCAAAATGCAAGCTTTGAGATGACAATCAACGTTTCTTGTCGGGGAGATATTTTTGTGTTAGGCAGTTCGACTTGGTGAACAAACTGAGGGAGGTGAGGGACTGTGAGGGCTTTCTTTCAGTGATACATTGCTGAATTTGATGCTGAAGGGAGGGTATGCGAGCAGAATATTGCAGCCTTTCGTAAAACAAGGCGAGGGACGTTTGTCCTTCTGTCTCATGTATCTAAACATCTGGCTAACAGGATGATCCAGATGAACACCGACTTGTTCCATTATGAAGAACTGGACACTTTTTCTGTTGTTTGAGTAAATGAGCTGTCATTCATACAGACACTGAGGATGTATAATTTTTTTTTAGAATGGAAACACGACTAGACCAGCAATTCCAACTCTCAGTTCCCTTTGTCCCTCTGGCAGATGTTTTCATTTTCACAACCAATTCCTACAAATAATTTGTGACGAGGTGTGCTTTATTCTTGTTTTATTTTTGAATATTTGTTGTATGTATATTTTATGTGGACACAACCTTATTGATACGTTTGTAACCAAAAGGCAGGCATTGTACTCAGTGTGGTTGTTTTGTAACAGGACTTATTTCTCCACAAATGTTTTTGCACAAATGTTTTTTTTAACTGTTTTGTATGAAGAATTTCAAATACATCCCTGCATTGTATCCTTCGTGTATTTTACTGCTACATTAACATTAGTGGCATGATTAGTAGGATTTTTTGTTTTATTAGCACCATGGAGTCATAGAGCACAGAAAAGGCCCTTCGGCCCATTGAGTCTGCACTGGTGAAAAATAACCTCTGAGCCATTCAAATACTATTTTTCAGCACTTGGCCCATAGCCATGTGTGCCTTGGGATCGCAAGTGCACATCTAATTACTTCTTAAATGTTCTGAGGGTCTCTACCTCCACCGCCCTTTCAGACAGTGAGTTCCAAATTCTCACCACTGTCTGGGTAAAAACGTTTTCCCTCACGTTCCCGCTAAATCTCTTGACCCTTACCTTAAATCTATGTCCCCTGGTCATTAATCCCTTCATCATGGGGAAAGGTAGCTACCTGCTAATCTATGCCCCTCATAATCTTTATTATTACAAGTAGGTTTACATTAACACTGCAATTAAAAGCCCCTAGTTGCCACATTCCGGCGCCTGTTCGGGTACAGAGAGAGAATTCAGATTGTCCAAATTACCTAACAGCACATCTTTAGGGACTTGTGGGAGTAAACTGGAGCATCCGGAGGAAACCCACGCAGTCACAGGGAGAACGTGCAGACTCCACACAGTGACCCAAGTCGGGAATCGAACCTATGACCCTGGAGCTATGCAGCAATCACAATCACGTCCCCCCTCAGTCTCCTCTGCTCCAGGGAAAACAGTTGTAACTCATAACCTGATTAATACAATGCTTAAAATGGGGACTTCTTTTATCAATTTAAAGTGCCCAATTCTTTTTTTCTCAATTAAGGGGCAATTTAATGTGGCCAATCCACCTACCCTGCACATCTTTGGGTTGTGGGGGTGACACCCACGCAGACACGAGGAGAATGTGCAAACTCCACACAGTCAGTGAGTCGGGGCCGGGATCAAACCCAGTTCATCAGCGCCATGAGGCAGCAGTGCTAACCACTGCGCCACCGTGCCGCCCTTATCATCTTCTATTTCTTAAAATTTATGGAATTTTTCTACTAAGAATGTTTATTGGGGAATTGAGAGCATGATTGAGTTTTGGTCTATTAAAGTTAATGTACAAAAATCTCTAGGCTGTATTTTACATGCCCATGGGCAGGATTCTGATGACATACCCCATCACATTTTCACCCACTCCTGAGCTTATCCCATAACAGTGTAGGGTGAGTTGGCCGGTAGCTCCTATGGATGGGACGGAAGTCCCACATAGCTCTTGCTTAGCCCCCCCACACATGTTACAGCTGTAGTGGAGGCCCTGGGAATGTAGAAAAAGTGAGCAGGAGGAAGCCATTCGGCTCTTCAAGCCCGCTCCACCATTCATTGCGATCATAACTGATCATCCAACTCAATAGCCTGACCCTGCGTTCACTCCCTATTGGGGGCAGCACGGTAGCATTGTGGATAGCGCAATGGCTTCACAGCTCCAGGGTTCCAGGTTCGGTTCCGGCTTGGGTCACTGTCTGTGCGGAGTCTGCACATCCTCCCCGTGTGTGCGTGGGTTTCCTCCGGGTGCTCCGGTTTCCTCCCACAGTCCAAAGATGTGCAGGTTAGGTGGATTGGCCATGATAAATTGCCCTTAGTGCCCAAAATTGCTCTTAGTGTTGGGTGGGGTTACTGGGTTATTGGGATGGGGGGAGGTGTTGACCTTGGGTAGGGTGCTCTTTCCAAGAGCTGGTGCAGACTCGATGGGCCGAATGGCCTCCTTCTGCACTGTAAATTCTATGATACCCTTTGGCCCTGTATAATTTCTCGCTATAAAGGCCAACATGCTATTTGCTCCCTTTACTGCCTGCTGCACCAGCATGCTTACCTTCAGTGACTGGTGTATGAAGACACTCGGGTCTCATTGCACATTCCCCTCTCCTAACTTATGGCCATTCAGATAATTTGCCTTCCTGTTTTTGCTACCAAAGTGGATAATGCCACATTTATCGAAATGAGACTGCATTTGGCATTCATTTCCCCCACTCACTCAATTTGTCCAAATCAAATGAAAAAAATTAAATGAAAATTGCTTATTGTCACAAGTAGGCTTCAATGAAGTTACTGTGAAAAGCCCCTAGTCACTACATTCCGGCGCCTGTTCGCGGAGGCTGGTATGGGAACTGAACCGTGCTGCTGGCCTGCCTTGGTCTGTTTTAGCCCTGTGCTAAATCAGCCCCTTCACACTGAAGGATCTCTCCACACTGATTTTCTTTTCAATTTTACCAGTTGAGAGGCAATTTAGCGTGGCCAATCCACCTACCCTGCTCATCTTTTAGGTTGTGCAGGTGAGACCCACACAGACACAGAGAGAATGTGCAAACGTCACACGGACAGTGACCTGGGACTGGGATCAAACCAGGGTCCTCCGCTCCATGAGGCAGCAATGCCAACCACTGCACCACAGTGCCACCCTCTCGCCACACCGATCAGCTCCACACATACTTTGCTTCCGGTGGTGGGGGAAGAGAGTGGAGCAAGCCCCACCAACTGTGTAATATTCAGAACACGTGTTCCTTTTTAAATGAAATGAAAATGAAAATCGCTTATTGTCACAAGTAGGCTTCAAATTAAGTTACTGTAAAAAGCCCCTAGTCGCCACATTCCGGCGCCTGTCCGGGGAGGCTGGTACGGGAATCAAACTGTGCTGCTGGCCTGCCTTGGTCTGCTTTCAAAGCCAGCAATTTAGCCTTGTGAGCTAAACCAGCCCCTGAACATGAAGTTGATCTGGCCAACACGGTTTGCCTCACAGCCCCTGCTCAGCTCATCAGTCACCTCTATGATATAAAATGTCACCACTCTACTGCCAATATCTTGTCTTCTATTTAATGCTGAGTTTTGCGAACTGCTTCCTGAAGTACAGGGCAGAATCGAGGGCCGAAGGGCCTGTTCTGTGCTGTACGGTTCTATGTTAATTCTCCGGTCCTGTCTGCGGCAGGTTTCGTGGCAGATCGGATGGAGTGGAAAATGCAGGAGAGGCTAAAAGTTGGATTTCCACTGGCAGAACATCAGTTTGAAGTTTTACCCTCACCAGTTTCATGGCAGGTCAGGTTTCCTGCTGATCCAGGGTGGGAATGTCTAACTGCTGTGGAGACGTGTCAGTGATGTGTTCTCCAGAATATGACCCTGAGCCTACTCTATAACTCTGATCCACTGGGGTATGTGTCTCTGAGCTGGTGGAGGGTGCAGGTGCACACAGTGGCGGGTCATCTTCAAATAGCTCTTCAGCATCCTCTGAGGTGCCCTGGGGTTTGGGGTTTATGTTGGCTCTGGTGGTCTGGACCTGCTGGTGCCTGCAAGAGAGAACAGGTAGAGTTTGTTCATGTACAGGCTGAGCACAACGTTGCATGTCATTCAATGACAGGATGTGCTCAGCTCATGGAGGGCTCACCCGTACTGGCTTGCTGGGAGAGGCCAATCTCACCTTCTCCACAGGAGTGATCCCTGTGCTCACCCACCAATTTCAGTGATATTTGGTCAATCTAGGATGTTGACCGTCCCTCCTTCAGTCTGGGGTCTCTCCTTGTAGGAACGCTTGGCCTGCATGAAGACAATTTGTTGGAATGTAAGAAGGAGAGGTCGGGAAGCATGATAGATGAGATTCTGGTGATGTTACAGTACCTGTGAGACAATCAGTGTGATATCGCCCCCGTTAATATTGTGTGAGACCCCAGAGTAACGTAACCCTTTTGAGTGCATGCTGCTATAATGAGAGCTTTGAGATTGAAGTGAGCTGAAGAGTGACTTACCCTGGTGACGCAGGTGAAATCATTCATCATCTTCCTGCACTGGATTGAGTTTCTTGGACAGGTGCTGATCTCCTTCACCCCGAGGTGAAGCTGTTGTGCCTCCTGGAGCTATCCTTTGGGTAGAGAACATCGGGGTGCTGGCGGCATCCTCAACGGAGTCAGTGCTGAACCTCAGTATACTTCTTAGACGCAGCCATATCAAGACATTCTCCACACAGCTGGCCTGGTGTGAATGAATATGGCGCCGGGTCCTTCAATCCAACGTAGTGGGGTAGACAAATCAGTTCCTGCCAGTATGTGATTTGGAAAGCTATTTGCTGCTGCATAATTAATGAGCTTCCAATCAGGAAATTGGGTGTCAGTTCCTGCATGCCGCCAAGTGGGGAATTGCTGTGAAACCTGCCTGCCACCACACTTGGGGCGGGATTCTCTAGCTGTGCCCATCTAGCGACTGGAAATTCCGCCCGAGGTCAATGGACCTTTACATGGCCCACGTCCCGCCTGTAGCGATCTTGCGGCGGGTGGGCCAGAAGAATCCAGCCCTTAGTCTCAAAAATGGAAAAATTCCACCCACAGTCGTCTTCCCATGAGGAGTCTCTGAATGCTGCCCTGGCTTTAAAATGTCCGTGCTTTCTTTCTCCAGAATGACTTTGAACCTAATTTTTTTCTTTATTTTCATTTTCCTCCAAAGTATTTTCTGATTCTCATTACCACTATTTCCTCTCCAGCCTATCCCTCCAAAACACTCTCTGACTGCCGCTGATGAAAAGAGTTCCTTTGAAAGTCTTTGCACATGCCTAACTTACCCACATCTCTCACATGTATGATCATAGCACTTTGATGTGCCCAAAGGGAAACTATGGCACTTCACAAAAAGTCATTATAATTACAGTTTAAAAAGAATATATACTTTTATTTGATATTTAGCATTTTATACATAAAACAAAACAATGCAAAGATCAAGAACAACAGAAATCACCCCCCCCCCCCACTCTCAACCAAGACCCTAATAATTCAAAGAAAACCTACCCCTTACCCCCAACCAACCCCCTCCCCTTAACGGCTAGCGGTACCCAATTATTTTAAAGTGTACAATAAACAGACCTCTTGAGAAACTCCCTCCTCAAAGCAAACTTAACCTTCTCCAAATACAGGAACTCCATCAGGACCCCAAGCCACACTGAGGCACAGGGCAAATAAGCTGATCTCCACCCTAACAGTACCCGGCTGCGAGCAATCAAAGAGGCGAAGATTAAAACATCTGCCCCCCTCCCCCCCCCTGCTTTCGCTGCAGATCTGGCAAGTCCGACACCCCAAATATAGCCCCCAGGGGACTGGGCTCCAAACCCACGTGCCAGATCGCCGATGTGGTGCTCCAAAGTTTCTCCAACTTCAGGCAAAACCAGAATATATGTACATGATTGGCCGGACCTCTCCCACACCGCTCACAAGTGTCCTTCACATAATTGCAATTTAAATATAATACGAACAGGCCAACAAATTCTAATATAAATTGTTAATTGAATTTCAATACAAATACATAACAATAATCAAAATTGTCAATCTTCCTCAGTGAAGAGGAAACATCAGGTAGAAGGCCCAGTTGTTGGTGGCCAGTAGCATATCAACAGGCCTTTTCATCTGCCCAGCATTCAAGACCAGCAAGTAGGTAGGTCTGGGTTATGTAGAGTCTTAGGTAGTAGAAATGCAGAGGCAGCTACTTCGCCAAAGGTGATACACTTTTGGGAGCCATGAGGAAAATCTTGTGACCAGCCTTTGTGCCCATTACATCTCCAGCACCCCACTTAATATGTAAAGCACGTATCACATTTGCTTGGTTAAAATGTCAAGAAGATACAAATGACAACTATGGAGGTCAGGAACATACCAAATATTAAATAGCAAATAGGAACAAAAAGTGCCAATCAAAGATTCTGAAGACTGTTCATTGAAAAGTGACAGCGAACAGCGACTAATAAAACAAAGCAGATGGGGAACTAATGTGGCCATTCTCTAGACTTGCTGAAATTTCCTTCTGCCACTATCTTGTCCTAATCCAAAATGAAGGCAATAAAATATAAATATTGCCCCCTGAGCATTAAAAAATGAAAGAGATACCAATCCGCAAAGTGCCACATGTCAGCAGCATTTAAAGGGGATGATATATACTTGAGAGAATGATAGAGCTAAGGCTGAGAAAATGTGTCAGAGATAAATGAAAAAATGCAGCTGACTGCATTTCTCCTACATAAACCCCATTTTCACAGATCAGGCACGGGTCTGCCACCTGCTGGCTTTGTGACTGAACACTGGGAAGCTGAAAACTCTTGGTTTGCTACCGGTCACCAAGATCTGGAACTTCCAGCTGCCTGAATTATTACTTTTCTCTCTTCACCGAAGGAAGAATAACAGTTTAGGTTATTGCAAGATATTTGTACTGGAATTTAATTAACTATTTCTATTGGAATCTATTCAGTAATTTTCTATTAGAATAATAAATAAATGGAAACACACAAAGGCAACAAGAGAATAGGAGGCTGAGAAAATGGAAGAGAGAAACGAGGAGAAAAGGCAGAAGTCTGGGTCAAACTTTGTCTTCACTGGCTGTGCGGTGATCTGTCAGAGCGGACTCTTTATAGAACCTGGCCCATGTTCATTCTATTTGTTTCACGAGGACAAACTCGTGTTGTACAACGAATGGGGATCTGCTCCATCAGGTAACCACACAGGTGCTGAACATGAAAACTAACCCTCCCCAATTGTCGACATTTGAAGTTTTGTCCTACTCAATACAGCAACAGATGTTAGTTAATTATACATGTTTTTAGAATAGAGTTAATTCAATTTTTTTTGTTCAAATCAAACTACAAGGTTCTTAAATTGTGAAAACAATGCACAATATTGTAAAAGGACAGCAAAAGAGTGAATTGAAGAAAACAAACAAATATATAGATAATTTTCTTATGAAACTTTGTTTTGATAAAACAAAAACAACATTGGGATTAAATCCCCAAATTAAATTTAATCTCCATTTATGAAGTTGAGGTTAAATCTCTAAAACTGTAGGGCAGAATCCCCCCCCCCCCCCCCCAGGCGGGTTCTGAGGCAGGTGGAGTATAATATTACATGGACAGGACTCCCCCAGGATCCCACTGTGACTCAGGCGCAATTTCACGGTTAGGTGGGCAGGGCCTCAGGCAAGAAACCTACTCTTTCCCCTGTTAAGGTCCTTAAGTGGCCACTTTACGGACACCTAAGGGTCCTTTTCCCACCGAGCCTCAATTTTGAGGTTGGCGAGCACAGGTCAGAACAGGGCGAGAAACAGAAAAGGGAACAAATTTCTGTCTCGGGAAGGAAGTGGAGGGACGGGGGTGTGCAGCGAAATCTGATTTGGACATCCTCCCCTGCGGGACCAAGGTGCTCCAGCCTTCCCTCTTTCCTACCTCCCAATGCCACTTAGTTCCAGGTGGAATGCTGCAATATCTCTTCCGGCCACTCCAGCGCTGTGTCTGGATGGATTGGAGATTGGCTGACAGCCCTCCAAGGCAGGACTTCCTTCCAAGGATGAGCTCAATTGAATGTGAGATGGCTTCTGAGAGTTGGTGGGAGCGCATTACTTGCCAACTCTGAATGGTGAGTGCTGTCCTGACAATTCCGGCATGGGAATTAAACAAACCTGTGCATCCAGTCTCATAAACGTAAATAAAAATTCTGAAAATGTAAAAAAAAGACAACGTGATACAGTAAGAACCTTTTTAAAATATTTGAGTTTATTATGGATAGTGCTCAGGCACTAAATACCTTGGTTAGTGGAGGTGGGGAGAGATGGGGGGTTGGCCTGAATGGATCATTTCCCAGTATCTGATGGAAATGTCAAGTGAGGACAGCATTGGACGCAATTATGCTGCCCCCTACATTCAAATACTCTGCCAACACTTTCTATGCAGAATCGGACATGAATAAAGCAATGTTTGAGCAAAGTACCAGATGACAGCCAGCACCTGTGCATCTGTATCCTAGTGATGAGTCAACCACCTTCAGGAAAGGAGTAAGGAAACTAAAACAATCTCTTGCTGTGCTGGAGTGCTACATCACTGAGGTCACAAGACCACTGATTGATACAGGCATGTCCAAAAAAATAAGTTGTTGAGGGCACCCTTAATTGTGAAACTGCTCATATACCAGCATAGGAAAATGCTATGGAGGCACCGATTATTGCGATTTTGTTCTCCGCTGACCACAATTCACCTAATATATCCATATGAGTGTAACAGTAGCAGAGAGGTTAGTGAAAATAGTTCAGGCTTGTTATGGTGGTCACAAAACAGGATCAGCATCTTCAACCTAGAGTTCCTTGCAATAGTAAAAATTAAAAAGGACTGGCATTCATTTAACAACTTTCATGACCTCAGGTGTCCCAAATCACTTGGCAGCAAATGAAATACTTTAAAAGTATAATTGTTGTTGTGAAGCGGGAAATACAGCCAATTTTCACACAGCAAGCCCCACAAACAACTAGGAAAGAATGGCCAGGTGATTAATTTCGATTGAGGGATACATTTTGGTCAGGATACCAGGAATAACTGGGGCGGCACAGTGGTTAACACTGCCGTGTCACAGTGCCAGGGACCCGGGTTCATTCCCGGCCTCTGCCTGTGTGGAGTTTATATGTATCCCCGTGTCTGTGTGGGTTTCCTCTGGGTGCTCCGGTTTCCTCCCACAGTTCAAAGATATGCAGATTAGGTGGAGTGGCCATGCTAAATTGGCTCTTAATGTCCAGGTTCTGGGTTACGGGGATAGGGTAGGATGGACGGGGGAGTGTAAATGGGTAGAGTGCTCATTCGAAGGGCTGGTGCAGACTCGATGGACCGAATGGCCTCTTTCTGCACTGTCGGGATTCTATGAATTCTCCTGCTCTTCTTTGAAATAGCATCATGCAATCTTAAATGTCCACTTGAAAGGGTTGACAGGGTCTCAGCTGAAAGACAGCACCTCTGACTCTACTGGAGTCTAAGTCTAAATTCCCTCCTGGACTTGCTCTCACAGCTTTCTAACTGGCAACTTTCGAATAAGATTATTATCCAAAAGGTTGATCAATCTCATCAGTAACATTTCAGATGAGCTTTAGCAGTCTTCAAAACAGTACTCTAATTTGAGTGATTTATTTAACTTGCATAAAGCAGAATTGCATCAGGCCTTGCATTTGTCCAAGTAGACTTTGCAGCATTATGTATGAAAATAGCTTTAATGAGAGTCTGGGGTCAGGGTCAACTATAAATTCCTTTTGATTGAATTTCTGAAAAACAGCTAAGGATTTGCTCCCTATCTTCAAGTTAATTTAAACATAAACTGAACACACACTTGACTGGGCCGTGCATACAAAAAGATGTCAGGTTCAATTCCTGGTTTATATGAAGTAAGGATGGCATATTTGATGTACAGTCTGTTAGAGCTGGAGATGAGAAAAACCTCTCCAGGTTCCCCACTCTTGATGACTATCCAAGGACTTGCGTTGGATTGTGTCAAGCAAGGACAGGATCAAGCTTGGCTGTGAAGTTCCCCAGCTCTGGTTCCTTCCATAGCCCACAGTTATAAACCTTCCAACACTCCCTGTTACTCAGTGATGAAGAATGGCCACTTTTGCAAGTGAAGCCTGCCTCACATAGAAATGGAGTCAGCATTTTTATGAGGTGAGAAAATGAGGAGGACAGGTTGGAGGAGTAGAAAGCCACAAATTTGCAGCACTTCGCAAGCTACAAATGCAATTAAAATTAGTTTAATTTTAAAAGTACTGACGGCTTCAATAGACAAAATGTAATCAGTCTTATTTGCTGCTTCCTGTTCCGTTTAGTTCTTGCAGTCATTGCACATAAAATATATGTCATCACCTTGCAGTTCACTGGGGTTAGAGAGGCTCACATCAGTTTTTTTAAGTAGCTGATGAACCAGTGATTAATGAGTTGGTGAGGAAGGGTGAGAGAAGCTTACTGAAACCAGGAGGAGAATTTTCCCGGGCAACAATAGTTGGTCTGCACATGGGGGTAGCTAAAACCCCTGGAATTAATTATGGGCCAACATTTCAACACCACCCTGCCCTCTTAGAGGCAAGCTGGGAACTCCCTTAGATATGCACAATACCGTGAATCATGGCATATAAATCAACCCGGCATATAAGTCAACCCGGCATATACGACAACCATATTTTTCTTGCTCCAAATATCATTTTTGTATGTATACAAGCACGTGAGCCAACCCAGCTTTTCAGCCACAACATGCTATATTCACATTAGTAGTCAGCCTCAATTGTTCTCCCCACAATGCTGGCACCTTATAACTGGGCATAAGAGATCATAGAATTTTACAGTGCAGAAGGAGGCCATTCGGCCCATCGAGTCTGCACCGGCTCTTGGAAAGAGCACCCTACCCAAGCCCCCCACCCCATCCCCACAACCCAGTCACCCCACCCAACACTAAGGGCAATTTTGGACACACAGTTCAATTTAGCATGGCCAATCCACCTAATCCCCACATCTTTGGACTGTGGGGGGAAACCGGAGCACCCGGAGGAAACCCATGCACACACGGGGAGAACGTGCAGACTCCACACAGACAGTGACCCAAGCCGGGAATTGAACCTGGAACCCTGGAGCTGTGAGGCAATTGTGCTAACCACCATGCTACCGTGCTGCCCATAATCTAGCAGGCAACAGGGGCTGCATTGCAAAGTTGCTCAGGAGTTTAAGACACACTCACTCTTTGCATCAGAAGTAGATTACTTTTCAAAATGACAACAAACCACACGCACAGCAGCATTTCACTTTTATATTCTGTGAATAAAGTGACCACCATTTCAAAGCTTCAAGGGTCGACTTGCACACTGGCATCGACAATGCGTTCTTAAAGTAATGAAAAAGTCAATTAGAACTATTTTAAAGTTTTATTTCTGGATTTCCCAGCCTGCAGCCTGGCAGCATAGCAAAGCAGGAAATGCTTCTCCACTGGAACTGACAAGCTGGGAAGGCTTTGATCAGTTACAGAGGAGTTCCAGCCATGGGCATTGAGAGACTGCTGTTCAAAACACTTCTTCTCACAGAGTGCTTTCACGACTCGGCACTTCTTGGGAGACACTTCACCTGCTAGAACTTCACTCACCTTCAGCTGTGCTTTCCTGCTTCACCCCTGATGATGGGCAAAAGCAACTCTAACACCACCAGCAGCACCATCTGCTTTCTCCTCAGCCGCATGACATTCTATTGTCAAAGATGATAGATGCCAGCTGGGAAGCAGCAAGACCCCCAACACAGGGTGTAAAGACAGAGGGCTTGATTCTCCATAAAACTTTCTCAGTTAATTTGTGGGTGTTTTTCAGTCGGTGAGTTCTCCATCACTATTCAATGACACAGTCACTTTCTCGGGCCCTGGGGGGTTTCTCACCGGATTCTCCGTTCCTGCGTCTAAGTGCTGATACCGACGGAGGATCCATGGAGTTCCACAACGGAAAAAATCAGCGTTACACCCGCACCGACACCACTACCTGTGAGAGGCTAACACTGGTGCCGTGTGAAACATCTGTGGAATACGCTAAAAAGAAATTTTAGCACCGGGGAGCTGAACTCCGAGATCGGGCCACCAGTGGAGCAGGTGAGCACACATTGAGTGACTGACAAGGTTTCTGTCATTGTAGGGCCAGCCCCTGGGCGTGATTCTCCCAAAGGGAGACAAAGTGCTGACGCCGGAGTGAAAACCGGAGTGTTTCACTCCGGCGTCGGAGGCCGCTCCTCGTCCCCTATTCTCCCACCCCCAGGGGGCTAGGAGCGGCGGCGCGTCGATTTTGCATGCCGGACCTTGGCGCCCACGTCAAAGCCGCGCCACCTGAATGACGCGGCCGGCGGCGCCTAAATGACGTCACCCGCGCATGTGCGGTTGCCGTCCTCCCCTCCGCCGCCCTGCAAGACATGGAGGATTGATCTTGCGGGGTGGCGGAGGGAAAAGAGTGCATCTTTCAGAGACGCCGGCCCGACGATCGATGGGCACCGATCGTGGGCCAGACCTCTCCTGAGCACCCCATTGGTGCTCGATCCTCCTCTTTCCCCCCCCCCCCCCCCCCCCACAGGCCCCACACGCAGCGATCGTGCGCTGTCCACGCCGGCAGCGACCAGGTGTCGGATTAGGCAGGCCGCTCGGCCCATCCGGGCCGGAGAATTGCCGCTCGACCGTTAGAAACGGCGAGCGGCGATTCTCCGAGCGGCCTGTTGTAAAACGCGACACGCCGTTTTGGGGGGGGGGGGGGGGGGGGGGGGGGGAGAATCACGTGCAGGTGCCAGGGCGGCGTGGCATGAATCGCCCAGCACTCCTGCGATACTCCCACCGGGCGTGGGGGTCGGAGAATCGCGCTGCCTGTCTCCCCCATCCCCTCTTCAACTCAGGTCTCTGCCTTTCACCAGGTTGTGTGCAAGGAGCGGAAGCAGGAGGGGTATATGTAATACCGTGAGTGCAGAGGAGAGAAGGACTTTGGTTGTGGAAGGCAATGTGACACATCAATGCAAGAGGGAACAAGAAATCAGACACCAACAGCTCTACTGAAAGGCAGCCCCACAGTCCATCACGTCCAAGCCGACCATCAAGCACCTAATTATTTGAATCGCATTATCCAGCACTTGGTCCGTAGCCTTGTATGCAATGGCATTTCAAGTACTTATCGAAAGACCTCTTAAAAGTTGTGAGGGTTCCCACCTCTAACACCCTTTCAAGCAGCGAGTTCCAAATTGCAACCTCCCTCTGGGTAAAAACCTTTTTCCTCACATCTCCTCTAAACCTACTGCTCTTTACCTTAAATCTAAGCCCCCTGGTTATTGACCCCTCCACTAAGGGAAAAGGTACCTTCCTATCCACCCTATCTATGTCCCTCATAATTTTATACACCTGAATCAGGTTCCTCCTCAGCCTTCTCTGCTCAAGGGAAAAACTCAACTCCTGACTCCCCAAAGCCTGCCCCCCATTTACAAGGCACAAGTCTTGGGGGCAGCACGGTAGCATGGTGGTTAGCACAAATGCTTCACAGCTCCAGGGTCCCAGGTTCGATTCCCGGCTGGGTCACTGTCTGTGTGGAGTCTGCACGTCCTCCCCGTGTGTGCGTGGGTTTCCTCCGGGTGCTCCGGTTTCCTCCCACAGTCCAAAGATGTGCGGGTTAGGTGGATTGGCCATGATAAATTGCCAGTAGTGTCCTAAAAAAGTAAGGTTAAGGGGGGTTGTTGGGTTACGGGTATAGGGTGGATACGTGGGTTTGAGTAGGGTTATCAATGCTCGGCACAACATCGAGGGCCGAAGGGCCTGTTCTGTGCTGTACTGTTCTATGTTCTATGTTCTAAGTCAGGAGTGTGAAGGGATCATCTCTACTTGCCTGGATGAGTGCAGCTCCAATAACACTCAACTGTAATAATCCATTACCCCTGCTGCTGATATTAGCGAATTCAGCACAGACCATCGATCAACTGAGGAATTTCCTGCTTTATACAATAGAGCTTCCTACTGGACAGTGAATTTATCGACCAAATTATTGATTTATTTTTTACATATTCATTGAAAATTTTCATTATGAGCAAAATAATACAAAACAATTAACCCATGTTACAAAATCAAGGAACAAGACAAACAAGCAAAAGCACATATTAACTTAACTCCACAACTAAACTAAACCTCTTAACAACTGACTGTAAGTAACTCTTTAAAGGAAGAAAGAAATGAAAGCGAGGTGTTCCTGATTGAGGCCAGAGGGCAAGAGAGGAGATTATGGGAGTTGCTGTTTAGGGTGGTGGGAGCAAGTTTCAGGTATTTGGGGATCCAGGTGGCAAGGAGTTGGGTGCAATTGCACAAACTGAACTTGGCCCGGCTGGTGGAGCAGATGAAGGTGGACTTTAAGAGGTGGGATGTGCTGCTTCTGACATTGGCAGGGTGGGTACAGACAGTGAAAATGACGGTTTCTGTTTTTATTTCAGAACCGCACAATCCTTGCCCCCAAGTTATTTTTTAGGAAGGTCAATGGGTTGACTTTTGGGTTTGCATGGGCGGGGAAGACACCCATGGGCACGACAGACTTTCCTAGGGCAGGGGCAAGGGGGGGGGGTTGGCGCTGTCGAACATGAACTATTATTGGGCAGCAAACATTGCTATGGTAAGGAAGTGGGCCATGGGAAAGAGTTGGTGTGTGATGGGTAGAGACGGCATTGTGCATGGGTACATGTTTGAGGGCTTTGTTGTTGCCGCCTTTACCATTTTCGTGCTGCCTCGGTGTGTACTCCAATCTGTAATAATCATAGGTTTGCACCGGTGAGGCTGGACATGAGGTGTAGGGGATGGTGGCAGGCAAGGATCGAACGCTTTGGCAACTTGTTCATAGGGGCAGATTCGCAGAGCTGGAGGAAACGTATGAAATGTCCAGGGAAATGGCTTTAAGTGCCTGCAGGTTTGGGACTTTGTAAGGAGAAAGGTGCCATCCTTTCCTGGACTCCGCCCCAGAGGTTGCAGGACAAGTGCCGTCGAAGGACAAAATAGGGGAAGGGAAGGTGTCAGATATCCAAAAGGAGTTGATGGAGTGGTAGGGAGACCTGGTGAGAGATAGTAAGATGAAATGGGGGGGAGCTGGGAGGGGTGGTGGGGGCTGAGATGCGGGCAGAGGCCTTGAACCTGTCCTCGTCGTATGCGAGGTTAAGCCTATCCCGTACCAGCCCCAAACAGTTGCCGGAATGTGGTGACTAGGGGCTTTTCACAGTAACTTTATTTGAAGCCTACTTGTGAGAATAAGTGATTATTATTATTTTGTGGGTTTTCAAGTGAAAATACCCCCTGAAGCTAAGCGAAAGGACTAAAAGTGCCGATTTCTAGCAGGAGCTGCCTCGTGCATGTCTTCACCCTGCATAACGCCGCAAGAGGTCCCTCCACCAAGTTATTGATAGGTGCTCAATGTCCCTATTTTAAAATGTTCTTAGTTTTTTTGCGTAACATTCAAAAGATGATTTTGAGTTTTCGAGATCAAATGCTTTCCACTGTATCATTGGATAGCAGCTATACCACTGAGGTACAAAAATGTTTTAAAATGATTGTTGCAGCAATGCAAAAGAGTTCAAAGTTCCTCCAAATTAGAAATTGGCCCGATTTATATTGCAGTTTTTTTTAATAATTGCTATGCCTTGTTAGATTCTAATAACTTCACATTGGAATTCATTCAACTTTTATGTGATAATTATTTCTGTGTGCTCTTCTTAATGGTCATGCAACTCTTAAAATTTTTTCCTTGTCTTGACCTTCTGCAAACACAACACTCTTGTATTATTATGTCTGCCAGCTTTGACGCATCTTTCAACCTCAAAATTGTTTGTTCACCACATTTACATGGTCTATTCGGTCTAGTAGTTCATAATGATTCGGCCATTTCTGCTGTCATTGCCTTCATTGTGGAAAGAATGAAGGCTGAAGCAACAATTGATTCCTACACAAGAGTCTTACAATGAAACTTTGTATGTCAGCCAACAGAACCTGCTTAAAGGGCTGCAGGTGGATGCAAGTGAGAGGGCTCACTGTCCGTGGATTACAAGATGAGGTTTGTTAGATGATCCTTTTCAGAAACGTAAGAAAATTAATTAATCTGCAACTCATCTATCCTCACTCAATCCCTCTCATTACATACATTCTCCTGCTCATTCACCTTGACATTGACATCTCTCCTCTCGCTAATATTTTGATCACCAACTAGCATTCTGTGGCTATTTCTTGCCACTGACATCGTCTTAACATATCCCAACACTCAGGGAAAAAAACATCCATCCTCAGAAATTTCCCTCAGCTCTCTTAATAATTATCTTTAAAATTGCTGGCTACGTCCTCCATTTCTGGCCTTCTATTGATACCTATCCCACTGTTGACTTGCTAAATTTCACCCTCACCTCTGAATTCAGCACACTCGTACCCATAAAATTATTCACTGCCCATGATATTTACTCTGATGTAGACTTCAATTTCACTCCATCAAATCTGAGAGCTGCAAACTTAAGTGCACCAAACCCATGACTGGCCAGTGATTGTCATAAAGTAATAGAGTCTAGCATTCTGTCTATGATTGTTGTTAGGCTAACTGGCCTATAGTTTCCCATATTGTCCCTCTCTCCTTCTTAATTAGCAGGTATTTGGTTTGCTATTTTCCAGCCCTTGAGAACTATTCCAGAATCTGAGGAATTCTGGAAGATCAAAACGAATGCATTGGGAATTACGCAAGGAGAGTATGTGAGCGGCTGAGTTATTGCAATCTCCAGATCTGCTCATCTTCCAATCTTTATTTCTATCCTTGTGCCCATCTTTGTTCTATCTTTTCTTGGTCTACACAGTTAGCGCAATGTAGTGAATGTTGTTGGTCAGCGTTTCCGCTTCATGGCGTTGAGATGAAAGCTTTAATCCTTGTTGATTCATGGCAGCTTGAAGGAGTTGGGATGGATCCCTGTCTTTGGTGGCACAGCTACCTTTGGAAGGATTCCTGCCCTGATGGTACGGTGCGGTGCTTACTGGCGGATGAAGGCTGCCAGTGATGACGTTGAGCCATCTGAATAGCTTGACTGCGATATGGGTCATTAAAACCCAGTTTCAGGATTTACAAGGTGTCTTTATGAAGGCAGTGGCAGCACATAAGGATGTTCTCGCAATGGAGAGAGCATTGTCTTTGGTGGAAGTCTGCCTCCATACAGACCTGTGCATGGCCTATCGTCCATTCTGAGGGGTGTGCATGAGGATGAAGGAAAGCTGGTTAGGAGCCCTGCTGAGCCTAGTATCTCCAGTGAGATGGTGCAGAGGTTCCCAGCCAAATTTGAGAACTGGCTGCCATGTTTTGGGAATCTTGACCTGGAGAGCGGGCAGCTAAAATGCGATGTGACACATTTAATCCAGTCTTGGAAGCCTGGGGTCGGGGTGGCCTTCCAATCTCTGGTGCTGTGTGGTCCTGTTCCTGGTGCAAGGGTTCTTCCTGGTGATTCCCTTATTTCCTATCTCTTTTTATTTTTGCTGTTATCATTTTTACATATATGTTTAAGTCGATCAGGGAAAGCGTGGAATTCAAAAGTTGCAAAACAGAACACTCTGCCAGCTTTGGACAGCAAAACACAGACTTTTAGGCACCCGAGTGATCAGTGGGACGTGATTCGATTGATTGGCTGGCCAATGAATTGGCCAAAAGGCTGTATTCTGCCCGGTAACAGGTGGTGATTGAGTCTTGCCTCAGTGGGATGATTTTCAGAGAGCCAAGGGATACACAGTTGAGTCCTGGATGGAAAGTAGGGAAAGGACCTGCTCTCTTCTCCCCCTTGTGCTTACTCCAGAAACACTGCTGTATTTCTGAAACTGCAGAGACCTGAGTGAATCTACAGTGAAAAGTATTACAGATGGGAAACAGAAATATCGAACTGAAAGCCTAAATTGAACGAAGCTGTGCTAGAAACAACCGTCTGAAACAAATATCTTGGGTGGGTTTTTCCTACCCCCGCCGGGTCGGAGAATCCCCGGGGGGCGGCGCGAATCCCGCCCGGACGCCGGCTCAGTATTCTCCGGCGCCATTTTTCGGGCTGAGCGGGATTCATGCCATGCCGGTCGGGGGCCGTTCGCAGCGGCCCCCCTAGCGATTCTCTGGGCCCCAATGGGCCGAGCGGTGATCCGTTTTTGGCCAGTTCTGCCAGCGTGAATCACTCAACTCGTATCGGCGGGACCTGGCAGGTAAGTTGGCGGGGACGGTCCCAGGGTGGTGCAGGGGATCTGACCCCTGGGGGGCCCCCATGGTGACCTGGCCCGCATTCCGTGGGGGCACTTCTTCCTTCTGCGTCGGCCCCTGTAGCGCTCCGCCATGACCGGCACGGAGAAGAGAGCACCCACGCATGCGCCAAAATACGCTGGCTGGTTTGTGCATGCGCGGAACTACGACGGCGGTTCCACGCATGCGCGAGATCACGTCAGCCATTCAGCGCATGCACAAACTCGCGCCATCCCTTCGCCGCAGGCTGGAGCGGCGCCAACCCCTCTGCCTTCACCTAGCCCATGAAAGTGCAGAGAATTCCACACTTTCTGGGGCTGTTGACGCCGGGGTGGTTGGCAGCTGTTCTCCCGCTGGCGTGGGGACTTAGTCCCCAGAAGGGAGAAACCTGGCCCTTATCTTTTTACTTTCCTTATTATTTTTACACCCCTCTTCTCTCTGTGTTTGTCTGTCATGTGTGTGTGTGTATAGGGAGGGTGTATATAGAGTACGGGGTGAGTTTTAAGTGGGGGGTTAGGAATTAGATAATAGTTAACCTGTTGTATTTGCTGCATATTTAAATATTGTTACTGTTAAACTTAATTGTATTTAACTTTACAAATCTGGTGACTGTAGTTATTGGGCAACTAAGGGCCAAAGACCTTGGGTGTTTCTCTAAGATATATTTATCAATTTCAATTGTGTTGACTGCATGTCCAGTGGGGCTGGAATTGATTAGCCCAGGGGCTGTCACACTGGCATCTGCCGAGAGTGGAGGAGAACTGCCTAAGCCAGCTGGGCTGCCTCTCCACCCCCTGTGGGAGCCCAGGTTGTTGACTGATTCGGCCTGGTTGAGTCGGCAGGGTGGAAGTAATAAAGCTTAAGTTCCAATCATTGAACACCTTGGAGGATTCTAACGAATGCTCTCCTTATAGATCCTGCGTTATTTGCATGACTGCATTCTTGATGACTGCATTCTTTGCGCGCCAGTAGAGTGATCTTTTATCCTGTTGACCACTTTGCTCCTCACGTGTGATCCTGGCTTAATCCCCTAATAGTGATGTTTTTTTTTACTTTTCAAACAATTTAGAGTACCTAATTCATTTCTTCCAACTAAGCAAAAATCCACCTACCCGGCACATCATCATAGAATTTACAGTGCAGAAGGAGGCCTTTCGGCCCATCGAGTCTGCACCGGCTCTTGGAAAGAGCACCCCACCCAAGGTCAACACATCCACCCTATCCCCATAACCCAGTAACCCCACCCAACACTAAGGGTAATTTTGGACACTAAGGGCAATTTATCATGGCCAATCCACCTAGCCTGCACATCTTTGGACTGTGGGAGGAAACCGGAGCACCCGGAGGAAACCCACGCACACACGGGGAGGATGTGCAGACTCCGCACAGACAGTGACCCAAGCCGGAATCGAACCTGGGACCCTGGAGCTGTGAAGCCATTGTGCTATCCACAATGCTACCGTGCTACCCTCTTTGGGTTGCGGGGGCGAAACCCATGCAAACATGGGGAGAATGTGCAAACTCCACACGGACAGTGACCCAGAGCCGGGATCGAACATGGGACCTTATAATCGTGATGTTGGCTGTTAGTGTTGTAATTCTATCTGCTTGCAGGGAAATAAATGCTTTGAGGGCAACATCTTGCACAGTAAATTATCCTAATTCAATAAGGTTTTATCATGTTCAGCTGGATATTGCTTCGGGATTTGTGCAGTTTATTTATCCTATTGTACCCTTGGGGGGATGGGGAGCCTAGCCGGAGTGGTGAGGGGTGGAGGGTGTCAATGTTTTTTAAAAATATTTTTATTCTCCTCCATTTTCACATTTTCTTCAAATTTTCACCCACCAACAAACAATCAACAGCAGAAAACACAATGTCAATCCCTTTATCAACAACAACAATCCCATCCTCGCCCAAACAACAACCTACATGTCAACACAAACATTAAATATAAAAGGAATCAGGAATCACCCATAGTCACTATCAACATACACAGTCCCCCCCCCCCTTGCTGTTCGATATCATCCATTTCTTGAAAGGGCATAAATGAAATGAAACGCAAATCGCTTATTGTCACGAGTAGGCTTCAATGAAGTTACTGTGAAAAGCCCCTAGTCGCCACATTCCGGCGCCTGTCCAGGGAGGCTGGTAATGAATAACACCAATGAATTGTAGAACCCCTCCATCCTTCCCCTCAGTTCAAACTTCACCTTCTCAAGAGCTAAGGATTCAAACAGGTCCCCCCACCATGCCAGGGCACAGGGTGGAGAGGTTGACCTCCACCCCAACAGGATCTACCTTTGGGCGATCAACGAGACAAAAGCTGCAACATCTGCCTCCGCGCCCGTTTCCAACCTCGGCTGGTCCGACACCCCAAATCTGATCTCCCGAGGGCCTGGGTCCAGTTTCACGTACATCACTTTAGAGATTACCCTAAACAGCTCCTTCCAGTAATCCTCCAGTTTTGGACAGGACCAAAACATATGAACGTGGTTTGTGGGACCCCCGCCCGCAATACTCACTCACATCTTCTACCCCCTCAAAGAGCCAGTTCATCCTCGCCCTTGTAAGGTGCGCTCTATACCCCACCTTCAGCTGTATCAGCCCCAACCTCGCGCATGGGGTGGAGGCATTCACTCTCCAGAGCACCTCACACCAGAACCCCACCTCCATACCATCTCCTAACTCTTCCTCCTACTTTGCTTTGATCCCTTCTAATGGTGCCTTCTTCTCCTCCAAAATAACCCTGTAAACCGCCGGCACTACTCCCTTCTCGAGTCACCCAGTTGTCAGCACCTCCTCCAGCAATGTGGAGGCCAGCTCCACCGGGAAGTTCTGTACATCTTTCCTAGTAAAGTCTCGAACCTGCATTTACCTAAGCATTTCCCCCTATTCCAGCCCATATTTTATTCCCAGCTCCTTTCATCCTGCAAACCGACCCCCAAAAAACAAATCCTTTAATGTCCTAATTCCCTTCTCCTCCCGTCTCCGAAAATTTTTATCCCACTTCCCTGGCTCAAATCTGTGGTTCCCCCAAATCGGCATTTCCCTTGACCCTGCCCCCAACCCGAAGTGTTGGCGAAACTGCCTCCAAATTCTCAATGAAGCTATTATTACCGGACTCCCTGAGTATTTTCCCAGGGCCATCGGGAGCGGCGCAGTTGCTAGTGCTTTCAATCCTGACCCTCTACCCAAATTCTCCTCCATTCTTATCCACTGGGAGTTAACCCCTCTTACCCAGCTCTGCACCTTCTCCACATTCACCGCCCAGTAGTAATACATCAGGCTCTGGAGACCCAACCCCCTGCCTGCCTTCCCCTCTGTAGCAGCACCTTTCTAATTCTGGCCACCTTCCCTCCCCATATAAAGACGTAGTCATTCCCTCAATCTCTCTAAAAAATGTCTTTGGCAGGAAAATCGGCAGGCATTGGAAAATAAACAGAAATTGCGGAAACACGTTCATTTTAACTGCCTGTACCCGACCCACCAGTGACAGAGTGAGACCATCCCACCTTGCCAGATCAGCTTTCACCCTCCCCACCAAACTAGAAATATTGTACCTACAAAGTCCTCCCCAATCCCTAGCAACCTGCACTCCCAGATATTTAAAGTGAGTCCCTGCCCTACGAGACACCATAAAATACTCACTCTTGTATAGATTGAACTTGTACCCCAAGAAAGACCCTGTAGTGATCTGCATATCAGTACATGCACAAGGGGTAATGTAAATACACTACAACTAAGTAATCACTAGAGGGAGCACTAGAGATTTATAAAAAGACAGACCGAAGCCAGGATCAGTCTCTTCACGGGACCAGAAGCTAGTGACCAGCAGCATACAAAGACAGCTCAGCGCAGGCAGCTTACCTCTAGCATTTCTTATTTTATATCTTGATCGTGTAATGTCTAATTTAAGCTCTGGAGAGAGAACGAACTGACTCAATGAAGCATCTGCTTCAACTGGAAGACTACGAGCATTATTCGGACATAAGGAATAATATAGACCCAAACACCTTCCACTATTGACACACTCGGTTCTGACATATGTCTGCAGTATTTTCCTGCTTGCTAGGAGCTCTGGGGTAGGGTCACATGAATACCTGTGGTCCACCTCCAAGATCTCATCAACCAACCTCTGCCATTTTGCCCTTACCTCCCTCTCCATATGCACCTTGGATGATATAATCTCTCCTCTAAGCATTGCCTTCAAGGCCTCCCAAAGCATGGATGGTGAGACAGAATCATTCTTATTGAATTCCACATATTCACCAATGATCTTGGACATATTCCCACAAAACCCCAAACCTGCCAATAAACTAAACAATGGACACCAAACAAGGCCTGACCCCAGAACCAAATCTACCAGATGTGGGGCATTATCCGAGGTGACAATGGCTAAATATTCTGCCTTCTTTACCGAAAGGATAAGAGACCTATCGACCAAAAAAAATTCAAATCCTCGAATACACCTTATGTACTGGGGAGTAGAACAAAACCTCCTTACTCAATGGGTGCATAAACATCCACGGAACTGTTCTTCCGCCACCTGTTCTATAAACACTAATAACATCTTCATCACCCTCAAGAGTGCCAAAGATTTTGGCTTAGAACGGTCTCACTTCGGATCTAGAATGCAATTCAAACCCCCCCCCCCCCCCCCCCCCCCCAAAAAAAAAATAAGTTGGTGTATATCCAAATTCAGAATGGAAGCCACCAGGGCAGCACGGTGGTGCAGTGGTTAGCACTGCTGCCTATGGCACTGAGGACCCGGGTTCAATCCTGGCCCGGGCTCACTGTTTGTGTGGGGTTTGCACATTATCCCCGTATCTGCATGGGACACACCCCCACAACCCACGATTTGTAGGTTAAGTGGATTGGCCATGCTAAATTGCCCCTTAATTGGAAAGAAAAATTGGGTACTCTAAATTTATTTTACAAAAAGAATGGAAGCCACCAAGCTTCCTGATAAATCTGTATCATCACAATTTGGGGCATATACATTAACTAAAACCACCAACCCACTTACCAAAGACCCTGTAATCATCACGTACCTACTGTATGTGGCCGCCACTACCTTGTCCATAAAAGAAACCCTGGGAACCGGGTAAGAAGGACCAAAAAATAAGTACGTTGGCAGGAACTACCTCCCCCTCAGATTTTTCAGACATGATCTCCCCTTGATGAATGCGTGCTGACTCAGTCCTATTTTATCATGCACTTCCAAGTACTCCGCAATCTCATCCTTAATTTCTTACCGACCACCAAAGTCAGGCTAGCCAGCCTATAATTTCCCATCTTCTGCCTCCCTCCCTTCTTAAACAGGGGTGTTACATTAGCCATTTTTCAGTCCTCTGGGACCCTTCCTGCCTCCACTGATTCCTGAAAGATCACCACCAATGCCTCCAAAATCTCCTTGGCTATCTCCTTCAGAACCCTGGAGTGTAGTCCATCCGATCCGCGTGATTGATCCTACTTCACACCTTTCAGCTTCCCCAGCACCCTCTCCTTAGTAATGGCCACTATACTCACCTCTGCCCCCTGACTCTCTTGAAGTTCTGGTATGCCACTGATGTCATCCATCGGGAAGACCAATGCCAAGTACCTATTTAGTTCCTCTGCCATTTCTTTGTTCCCCATTACTACTTCCCCAGCCTAATTTTCCAGTGGTCCAATGACCATTCTTGTCCCTCTCATGCCTTTCCATATCAAAAAAACTCTTGCAATCTTCTTTTATATTACTAGCTAGCTTACATTCATATTTCATCTTCTCCCCTTATTGCTTTTTTGGTTGTGTAATAATGTAGGCTATAGGGGTTATGGTAGTCCTAGGAGCTCGGTCTTTCACGTCTTTACTCTTGTGGTGGTGTTGGGCTATGTCAGGTCTGGTGTCGTGGTCACATCCTGAAGCTCCTCGGTCAGTGGTACCTCTCTTGGGGATGCCGTGGGAGGTCCCGATGTGGATGATCCACATTCGGAGAGATGGGATAGGTCTGAAGGTAGGACCCAGTCTTTATCCCTGGTAATTCCACTAATTCCAGTTGGTTGGTTGGTCTTTGTTTTGTACTAATATGATGGATCCGAGGGCTTAGTTCTACAGTACTTGTTTTTCTTCGTCCTCGTATTGCTTCAGACTTGGTAAAGTGCTGCAGTGTTACTTTTATTCCTCTTAGTTTTGATGCCCTTGCAGGCTAGTGCTGGTAGTGTTGGAAAGTGGGCCTTGGTAGCATGGACAAGCAGATATCGATTTTTGTTGGCTTTTGGGTAGTCAAATCCATCCTTTATTTTGATGGTCTTGGTGGTGGTTGTGGGGAGGGTGGGGGGGGGGGGGGGGGGTGGAGAGGTGTTAGTTTGAAGATTGGAGAGGCTCCCCCAATTCTGGGGAGACCGACAAACCCTGCATTCCAGGATGCCCCCAGTCTCTTCGACGGGACCAGGCTATTTTCCTCTTGAGTCTTGACCCAGGGTTGCCTCTTGCCCTTTTAGAGGTGGTGTTGGTGTTGAGTTTGATGATCTGTTTTGTCCTAGGATCTGGGGCTGGGAAATGTGGTTGTAGGGGCTTGGTGTTTCGCTCATGGCTCTTGTCCGTGTTCTCTTTTTACCTTTTCTATGGTAGACCCTGGGTTGTTAACATGGATCTGATTGTGCCTGGTCCTCGCTTTGCATTTGTCTTTTGTCTTCCTGAATGTGAAGGTGGCTGTGTGTTCTTGTCATCTGGAGAAGAGTTTAAATTGCACTGTAAGAGTTAGCCAAATTCCCCTTCGTACTGGGGTCTTCAGGTATTGCTTTCTTCTTCTGTCATTTTGTTTTGTAGCTATGGGTGAGATGTAGGTCTATAATGCTGCATGTTTAGGTGCCCATCTTTAGGTGCAGGTGGGTCATTTATCCATGGGGAACATGTTGGGGATTTTGCCCCTGATTCATCTGATCATGTTGTTCGTAAAGCTGTAAGGACTGTTGTTTTGGGCTGTACCTGTTGTCCTTGACACCCTGAGCTGCCTTTTTGCTTTAACTTGTTTTGTGTGAATTTGAAACACTCCAGTAAACTGATATTTGAAAATAAAACAAAATACATACAATACCTCTGAAGCTACCTCCTTCAAAACCCGAAGATGCAAGTCATCAGGTCTCAGGGGATCTGTCACCATTGGATCCCATTAATTTCTCCAGCACTTTTTACTTATACTTTTATTAAGTTCTTAATTATTGTTGGACCCTTCATTATTTGTGGAATGTTTTTGTGTCATTTACCTTGAAGACAGATGCAAAGACCATTTCCTTATTCCTCATTATAATTGCACCCATCTCTCCCTTTAATAGGCACGCTTTTACTTTCAGAATCTCTTTCTATTATTATATATTTATAGAAACATTTACAATATATTTTCATTCGTCTTGTTAATCTACTCATATCTGCATTTTTTTCTTGATGAATTTCTTTTGCTGAAATCGTCAGATTTACTGTTCTTTTTGGGCACATCACAAGCCTCTTCTTTTGATTTAATACTGACTTTAACTTGGCTTATTAGCCACAATTGAACCACCTTTTGTGGAGCTTTTTGTGCCTTAAAGGAATGTTTATGGGTTTCAGATTGTGTATAAAGTAGTTTAAGTACTCGCCCACTTGCACTCTGATCTCTATGTGTTGACTTCCTATGTTGTTCTAATGAACAACAAACAGCAACTCCTCTTTCAATTAACCTTCCAGAATCAACACAGAGTCCAGCAATTTTAGATCATAACCAGACAGCAGGTACTGGCAATGATTCCGGTTTTGTTATTTTCTAGATTCACCGTTGGTTTCTTTGTCCCACTATCACTCCCTTTTGCCCTGCATCATTAACAGCCCTTTTGTCATTTCTGTAATGATATGTATAATGTCAGTATAGTAAAGGGTTAATATCTGAATCGATGAGTAAATCGAACACTAGATGGCATCACTAATTCACTGTATATAAGACAGCATCTCAAGGAATTCTGGGAGAATCTGAAGCGAGCAGAGTGAAAGTTGAATCGAGAAATATAGCACAAGGTCAAGTCATGGTGTAGTTTAATAGTTAGATAGAATATTGAATATTGTACTACAGGTTCAGTATCATTAGTTTATTATCTGTAACTCAGTAGAGTGTGCAAACTTCATTGTAGTTCAGTAGTGTAAAATAAATTAGTTTTGATTCAATCTTCTTATTTGAATATTCTTTGTCAACACTACACATCTGGCTATCTTGGAGGAAAAGGCAAGGAATATAACAATTCCATCTCTCTTGCTATCCACTCTCTCACAGTCCTTCCCTCTGTTTGTCCTGCATTCCCACTACTCTGCCTCTGCACATGCTCATAACTTAGTACATCTTCAACTCTTTCCTTGGTTCTGAATGAAATGTTAATAACCAAACTCTAATTGTCTCTCCACAAATGCTACCTGACCTACTGAGTGTTCCAAGCATTTTCTGTGTTTATCTCTAATTTCCAGAATTTGCAGTATTTTTTTTGTTTCTATCAGTTCAATAGACATTTTACACACGTACACACTTATATAACAGGCAAGCTGTTCCTAGCCAGGTTCTTACCTACTTTTAAAATATGAGTTACCATATTAACTTAAGTAGGGTGCTCTTTCCCAGGGCCAGTGCAGACTCAATAGACTGAATGGCCTCCTTCTGATCTCTCAGAGATGGTGAAGGAGCATGGAGAGGTGCAGAAGGGTGTGGAAGCGGCCTTGTCATGGTATGGGGATCAAATCACCTGATTGGAAGCTGAGGTGTTGCTAGTTGAGAAGAGGAACAACAAGAGGGGCAAAGGTGGGAGAATTGGAGACCATGTCGAGGAGACAGAACCTCAGAATTGTGAGGTTGTCAGAGGGGGTGGAGGGCCCAAAGCTGACCAAGTACTTTTCTTCGATGTTTGCCAAGCTTTGAGTGGGTGAGGTGAGTGGGCGTTGGTGGGGATACGTCGGAGGAGGCATGTCGGAGAAGGCTTTTGTCAAGGAGCATGGACTTGGACTTGATTGAATGGATTCATTTGGGACTTTAATGGGGACAGTTGCGAGGGATTAGTTTGAGAGGGGTTGTAGTTTGTATCTGTTGTATGTTTGGGATTGAGGTGGCTAAGGTTGTCAGAGTAGTGGTCATGGCAATGGAATTGGGAATATATGGCCCTCGGGAGTATTTTAAGGGTGTTGGGCTTTGCGTACTCTTCTGTAGCCGGTATGGGTTGGGGGGCATCATTTTTCTTTGTTTCATAGAATTTACAGTGCAGAAGGAGGCCATTCGGCTCATCGAGTCTGCACCGGCTCCTGGAAAGAGCACCCTACTCAAGGTCAACACCTCCACCCTGTCCCCATAACCCAGTAACCCCACCCAACACTAAGGGCAATTTTGGACTCTAAGGGCAATTTATCATGGCCAATCCACCTAACCTGCATATCTTTGGACTGTGGGAGGAAACCGGAGCACCCGGAGGAAACCCACGCACACACGGGGAGGATGTGCAGACTCCGCACAGACAGTGACCCAAGCCGGAATCAAACCTGGGACCCTAGAGCTGTGAAGCAATTGTGCTATCCACAATGCTACCGTGCTGCTAGCTGTAACTTTTCAGTCACTGAAAGTGGTGAGGTAGGGAGTGGGGCTGTGGCTTGTTAGACCTGCGTGAGCAAGGTTCAGTGAGCCTAGCTTATTTGTTTGGTGGGTGGGGCCAGGCAGGAAGAGAGGAGGGAGTTGTTTGTCTGGGAAGCTTATGAGTGGGGGGGGGGGGGGGGGGGGATCTGAATGGGACTAAGGGCTTTTATGTGTCTCATCCTAGAGGTGGGGTTGGTAGCTGTCTTGGGTGGGTCCTGGTCCTGGACCTACCGGAGATGGCGACCGTTGTCTTTTATCTTTAGGGATTGGTCATAGTCAGTGGGTAGGGGAGGGGGGCTTATGATTGGGTTTTTTTCAAGGGTAGGTGTTTATAAATGGTATTTTGTTTATATGGATTTGTTTATTATGTGTTTTATAAAATCGAAACTTTAATTAAAATATTTTCAAGATAAAAGTTTGAATGGTGATTGCAATAACCAAATTTTAGGGTGAAAGCTAACAGTATGAAACAATTTTGCGTTGACTGTATTAGACGCCTCAGGTTATGGAGAAGGGTTTGGTGGGAGATTTTTACGTTGTGCTAATGTTTGTATTAGAGGAATTCAGAGTGAGGTTTAAATGGAGTTAGTCAGATTGGATTAAGGTCAATTCCACAGACTGTTCCTGCAGCGACTGTGTGTAGCCAGCAGGGGGAGGAGGAAGCAACACCGCCTACTCCCACCGGAAACACCATCTACTCGTAACCGAGCAACCGGGGCAACACTTCCGGTCCTCAGGAGCACAGCTGTAGACACCCAATTTTGGGCGAAATTTGCTGGAAATCTGCGGATTGAGCACTCGGGCCAAAACTGAGGGTACTGCACGTTTCAGAAATATATTTCAGGTGCTTAAGTTTTAACCTTTCATTTAAAAGATAAATACATTTGCATTCACTCCATCGCTCCTAAAGGAAGCCGATCTCTGTAATTATTGTCCTTAACTTTTATTAAGTGTTGATAAATCTGTTTTGAGCTCCAACATTTGTGAACAAGCTGGACTGCAACTGGAAATGGAAACTCCCTCTCGATAATGCCCCTAAACGCCGCAGTAATACCCCAAATAATACCTCAATATCCCTTAAAGACTCCTACTCCTATACTTCAATACCCCATTTCACCCTCCCCTCACTATCTCAGACACTCCTTGATACAGACCCCCTCATTACCGTCTACATCCACCCCAAAACTCCTCCATTGCCTCAGTACTCTCGGCACGCTCTATATACCCTGTATACATACATCTACCATCTATGCCTCTCATACCCACCCTCTAGCAACTACATCTACCCTCAGTGCCCTGTACACTTAGGCCTGGTGGCCTTACACCTACCCTTAACGCAATGACTCCCTGCACCCATTCTTGGGATGCTATACACCTCGCTTAGTTCAATTCCCCAAACAGCTACCATTCATACCCCTTTATATCAACCTTTTGGGGGTAACCATTGATGAAAAACTGAACTGGACTAGCCATACCAACACTATGGCTTCAAGAACAGGTCAAAAACTAGGAATCCTGTAGAGGGTAACTCACCTCCTGACTCCTCAAAGCTTGTCCACCATCTACAAGGCACAAGTCAGGAATGTGATGAAATACTCTCCACTTGCCCAGGTGAGTGCAGCTCCAACAACACTCCACGAGCTCAACACCATCCAGGACAAGGCAGCCCGCTTGATTGGCACCCCGTCCACAAACAATCACTGCCTCCAGTGTATACCATCCAGAAGATGCACTGCAGGAGCTCACTAAGGTTCCTTGACAGCACCTTCCAAACTCATGACCACGACCATCTAGAAGGGCAAGAGCAGCAGACACATGGGAACCACCACCTGGAAGTTGCCCTCCAAACCACTCACCATCCTGATTTGGAAATGTCTCACTGGCCCTTCACTGTTGCTGGAACACCATCCCTAACAACACTGTGGACACCACATGGACCACAGTGGTTTAAGAAGGCAGTTCACCCCCACCTTCTCAAGGAAAATTTGAGATGGTCAATAAATGCTGACCTAGCCAGTGATATCCACATCCCAAAAATGAATTTTTAAAAATCGACGTCCGAACAATGCCCATTTCATTCGCCATCAGTGGCCACTACACCTCCCTTAGTTCATACTCTGAACTTCCCCTCAGTGCCTCGTTTACCTGCCCTTAGACTAATATCCACCTGAGGAAGGAGCAGTGCTCCGAAAGCTAGTGTTTGAAACAAACATGTTGGACTTTAACCTGGTGTTGTAAGACTTCTTACTTAGACTAATAGATCTACCCTTAGCGTTCCCTACAACTGCCCTCAGCTCAATGTCTCTACATCTGTCCCTTCTACCAATCCACAGCTCAGTACTCCCCCCCCCCCCCCCCCATATATGCCCTCAGCTCAGTGATCCCTACACCTGTCCTTTCACCAGCTCAGGGTCTTCCCAAATAACTTTCCAACCAATGATTTACTTTTTGAAATGTGGTCACTGTTGTAATATAAACTTAGGATCAGGATGTTACATAGATGATAGGAGAAGGAGGAGGCCTTTTGGCCCTTCAAGCCTGCTCTGCCATTTATCACAATCATGGCTGATCATCCAACTCAATAGCCTAAGGGTAGCACAGTAGCACAAGTGGATCGCACTGTGGCTTCACAGCACCAGGGTCCCAGGTTCGATTCCCCGCTGGGTCACTGTCTGTGCAGAGTCTGCACATTCTTCCCGTACCTGCGTGGATTTCCTCCGGGTGCTCCGGTTTCCTCCCACAGTCCATAGACGTGCAGGTTAGGTGGATTGGCCATGATAAATTGCCCTTCATGATCAAAAAGGTAAGGAGGGGATAGGGTGGAAGTGAGGGCTTAAGTGGGTCAGTGCTGACCCGATGGGCTGAATGGCCTCCTTCTGTACTGTATGTTCTATGTTCTAATCCTGTTAACCTATTACTGGCACAAGCTTGTGTCAAGTGTGTGATGCAAGACCTCAGAACTTCTAGTTGAAACTACTTTTTGAATTTAATTGATAGAGACTTTGAAGATGGGAAGTAATGACCAAAAAAGATCTTTTAAACCTTGAATTAATGCCAGATTTTTATTTTAACTGCCAGACTAAAGGGATTTTCTAGGGAACTTTCAGGAGCTGAATGTTAGCAAGTCACAGACCCACCAAGGATATTGTTGTCAGTTCTACTCTTTCTAGTTTCCCATCAGAGGTGTGTTGTGTTGTGAAGAGCCCACAAGGTGTCAAATCAGGTTAGCAAGGAATGAAATCTCCGTAAAAATGTGTTACGGCTGGGATGGGAGTAGTGCCCGTCTTATTGAGCCCCACGACATCGCATTTAAATTTTAATGTTTAATTTACTCATGAAAATGGGCAATTGTTTAAAACAATTAATAAAAGAGACTTTAACCAGGTACCTTCAATAAACTCAGAACAATTGTTTATTGTAAAACAAAACTCTTTAACAAGTTGCAGGTACTGGTTAACACAATAGTTATCCATCCAGATTACAATCTATCTCTTCCTAAAACAATGCCCCCAGCGCACATACAGACAAACACACACACAGCCTGTAGAAATGGGCTTTAGAGGGTAGGCATTATACAATAAAGGATAAAGTTTTAAGGGTCTTGATGCTGTCCAGCTGGAGTTCCCTCTTGTGAACACGGGCTGTTGGTCTGCGTATATGTAAGTTTTCACCAACAGAACTTTGGTGTTGAGGAAAATGTGGGGCTGGATCAATTCTTCTGGTCTCAGCTTTGCTAGTCCAAATGCGGAAACATTGAGGATTCTCAGGCTACAAGTTAATAACAACACAAAAATTCCAGCAAGGAACAGAGTGAGAGGGTAAGCCTTTCTTTCTCAGCTTATTCCCCAAGATTAACTTCAAAACAAGAGGCCTGCTTGTTGACATTTCGAAGATTAACATCTGACCCTTTTTTTAAAGAAACTCCCCGGTCAGCATCCAAATGTCTAGATAATACAATGGCTTTCCATATTTTAAAAGAAACATTTAGTCTTGAAAGATATGATGCTAATAAGTGTTATATCTTTGGTTTTGGAAACTTATTGGCAGTCAGCTTTATGGGTGGTGATCTCTGAAGAAGCCATGCATCTTCCATGTCACCTGCAGAGGTTGGGCAGAGAAAGGGGATAAATATACAATGGTTAAAAAAAAATCATACTCCAAAATACCCTTCAAGTAAGAAATAAAATAAACCTAGTGTTCACATCATATGGTATAATAGCGTGTCAATTCAGACTGCAGTTTTCCCGATCATCATCACACTAAAACAAGACAAACTCTCAGTGTGAACATATTAAACAGGATAATTTCCTACTGTCAAGAAACCAATTTTGCATTAAAGTTCAAATGGCATCTTGCCTTTCATACAAAATCACTTTTCTTCCTATTCATCCCTCAAAATACGTGATTGGCAATGTTGTTTGGATTTAGATGTTATTTAATTAATTTTGTTTATTTAACTATTGTAGTATATTAAACTGTGCTTTCTGATTTGTTTGACACTACCAAGGTGGAGGAAGGATAAAATGACTTATTTTATACTGATGCGATTAAGCAGATTGTTTCTTTGATGAGGAGTCATCCTGAAAGGCCATGCAATCCAAGGCTTACTTATTACTGGAAAGAGAATATGCACAACTTCAAGAAGCTAGACTCTTTGTAAGTAAGTCTGAAGAGCTTAATATATTAGTTGACCTTCTATGACAGGAAAGACTTTCGCACAGTCTGCTTTGCATTATTTTCTCCCTCAGAATTGACACAAAATCTGGGGATCAGAGCTAAGTGATTTGACCCTTTTTGACAGATCTCGGTTGTCATTTTCCTATTTTTCCCATATTTTGTCAACTTGATGTCCTGAAGTATTGCTCACAGACAAAACAGCTTTATTATATCATCCCAGTCCTGTTCAACTTCCAATCTTGAGTTATTTTTGGTACCTGCTCTATCTTTCAAATTCTCTCTCTCATAGTTGCTTCCATTGATGTCTCTGTATTGTCTGCAGCCTTGTTCTGATTCTTTCTCTGCCGAATTCCTTAGGTCTTTCCTTCCCTTTTCACTGCCACTGCTACCGTCCCAACCTCTTCACCCCCCTGATCATCACTTTCTCTTTGAATCTCCCCGGACTCTCTTCCTCACACTATCTTTCATAGTTAGATGATGAATAAGGTAAGTGAGTTGTTTGATTTTGTGCTGTTTGATATTTTTGAATTGGTCGCATTTAAGTACATAAAAGTTCTTGAGCCAATTTGTGCAATATGGAAATAATTGGCTCAGTTGGTAAGCATTTGATGGGTGAAATTTGAACAATCCGATGCTTTCTGCCATAAAGACACAGAATTCATATTCCCATATTTTACAGATATAGGCTAAACCCAAAATGTTTAAATATAGATGTACTAATGCATAATTTAATAATAATAATCTTTATTGTCACAAGTAGGCTTACATTAATACTGCAATGAAGTTACTGTGAAAAGCCTCTAGTCGCCACATTCCGACGCCTGTTTGGGTACAGTGAGGGAGAATTCAGAATGTCCAAATTACCTAACAGCACGTTTTTCGGGACTTTTGGGAGGAAACCGAAGCACCCGGAGGAAACCCACACAGACACGGGGAGAACATGCAGACTCCACACAGACAGTGACTCAAACCAGGAATCGAACTAGGAACCCTGGAGCTGTGAGGCAACGGTGCTACCCACAGTGCTACTGTAATTTATCTGATTAACAGGAATTTAGATTAAACTGATCAACAGGAATTTCAAAGCTGACGAGGACACTTTTTCTGCACTTTAACTTGATTTCCCTGCAGATAGTGCTTCCTGCTAAAGTACAGTTATGCGGGTGATAGCTGCCCTCTTGGGTGAGCCAGGACAGTATTGGTAGATTAATTTTCCATGGAAGGCAAAACTGAACCCAAATGTCTTCGCTCACCATTCAACTGGGTCACTGGATGTTGCAGTTGGGAGGAGGGCATCCAAATAAATGTGCATGTTTGAAGGTACCCAGGGCACTTCAATAACACAATATACTTTTATGCAACTGTAGGGCATTACCGTGTCCCCAGTCAGAGATGATCTGTTGGAGTGGGTGGCCACAGTTCAGGGATTGAAAGATTCCCTATGGGAAGGTAAGAAATGAACTGAACCGCAATCATTAATTTAATTTATTTCTGAAACTTCATGTGTTGTGGAGAGCAAAAACTGAAATGGCTTGTTCTACATCAGATGTTGGCAATTATTAATTTAAATGAAAAGGCCACAATAAAAGTCTGGCCGTCTGTTTCAAATCTTCAGCTGTTTGATAATTACTCGGCATTTCTTCCTGTCTGTGCACAGTTTTCAGTTCTAATAAATCTGAGCATTTTCACATTCCCCCGTTTCCTTTTTTGAAATTGATAAATGCGATGGTAAATTCACTCTGCATCACGTTGGCGCTAAATGGCTGACAGATGGGGTTGAAATTGCAAAGGAAATTCCATTCTGAAGGAAACAATTTAACAATTAATTTTAGGTTTTCATTGTTTTCTATACAAATTATCATTCTTTTTGCCATTTTTTTTCTTCCTTGTTTTTCTACCAGTTTTACCCCCTGCCCTCCTCCTGTCCTGAATTCATTGATTTCTTGCTGGAGGAGAATTCCATAAGCAACACTTATCACCAGCATCATCTTGATGTCTCTTTCCTTACTCTCTCCATCTTCCCTTAAACTCTGTCTCTGTATGTCTGTCTTCCCTCTTGCTCCCTCGCCCCTCACTCACTCACCCAACTCATATTATTTTCCTGTTGTGTTCCCTCTTTCTTCAAGGTGTTGCTCAATACTGATCACCAGTAGCAGGATCTATGCTTGTGTTCTACTCTCTAATCTCAGACCAGTGAAGGCAATTGTAGCTCAGTTTAAAGTCACTCCAACTGAGAAGCACAAACCCAGCATAGATTGAACCTAGGATCTTTGTAGTTTCAATTGCTCTAAGATTTACTGTTCAAAACAGTTGGACTACCTTACAAGCCCATCTCCTGTTCATTACTTATTTTATATTGAACTTAGTTGTCAAAATGAAGTGTAAAGTTTCAATGGTTGACCTACAAAATGTTGGTCTTTGAAGGCTCACTCATCCTGTCCAGTGTGTAAATAATCTCTATAAACAAGAATGTCTCAGGTAATTGCAATTTAAGTAGAATTAGAGGCCCTGCATTGGTCCTTGCTGCCTTCAAACTCCCGGAAAACATCTCCTGGCATCTGCTTCTGAACATTACTGGAAAATAGACATGGATGTCGGATGAGAAGGGGCGGATCATTGCATAATAGACAAAAAGTCTGTTAACACTTATCCCAGGCACACACACATGTTGGCAAATTATCAGAGGGTAGTCAGTGCCTATTGGAACTGTTGCCTACGTGTGTCAATACCTTCTGAAGAAATAAAATACAAGAAAAGGCTGGGATGCCGTGGGGGCAAAAATATGACATACACCATTTTTGAAAGGTGTGATATAGAATTATACCTGTGACCTATTGCAGCATTAAATTCTCAATCTTCACTCAAGGCCTGATGCTTCTGTACATCAAGGGAGTGTAAAATCTCTTGAAATATATTCAGGAGAGACTTCTATGTCAATATGTGGAAGGTCCAATAAGGGACAGCGCAGTGCTGAATCTAATTCTGGGGGATGAAGCCAGACAGATGTTTGAAGTGGCAGTGGTGAAGCATTTAGTGATAGCAACCACAACAGTATGATTTAAGTTTGTTTTGGAAAAAGAGAAAGTTGGTCTGCAAAAAACGGTTTTGGATTGGGGAAGGCACATTTTATTAGAATAAGGCAGGATCTGGCCAAAGTAGACTGGAAGCAGCTTCTTGTGGGAAAATCTACAGCAAAGCAGTGGGGGGGGGGGGGGGGGGGGGGGGGGGGGGTGTTCAAAAAGGAAACAGGGAGAGTACAGGTCCAATATGTTCCCTTTAGGTTGAAATGTAGGAGTAACAAACCTAGAGAATCCTGGATATCTAGGAATATTCACGACTGGTTAAGAGAAAAAGGCGAGGCTTTTCGCAGGTATAAAGGGAGCAATCAGCAGAAGCCTTAGTGGAGTCTCAAACGTGCAGGGGAACTTAAAGTAATTAGGAAAGAAAATAGGGGCCATGAAAAAGCACTGACAGATACGAATAGGGATAACCCCTCGACATTCTGTCAGTATATTAAGGGGAAGTGGATAATCAGGGAATGAGTAGGGCCCTTTAGGGATCAAGGGGACAACCTGTACCTGGAGCCGGAGGACATTGGTATTAAACAAGTACTTCGCAACTACCTTCACTCGAGAGGAGGATGTAGGTATAGAATTTGGGCAAATGGTCTACTGTGAAATCCTTGAACAGTTTGACATAGGATTTTGCGTGCTTTAAAGTGGACAGATCCCCACGTCTGGATAAGTTGTATACCAAGCTGCTGCAGGAGGCAAGGGAAGAAATTACAGGGGCCCTGACCCAAATTTTTAATTCCTCACTGGCCGCAGGGGAGGTGCCAGAGGATTGGAGGACAGCTAATGTAATTCAACTTTTTGAGAAGGGTGGCAGAGATAAACCAGGGAATTGCAGACCAGTGAGTCTCAATCAGTGATAGGGAAACTACTGGAGAAAGTTCTGAAGGAGAGAATTAATCTCCACTTGGAGAGGCAAGGTTTGATCAGGGACAGTCAGCATAGCTTTGTCAGAGTGAAGTCATGCCTGACAAATTGGTTGAATTTTTCGAGGAGGTGATCAGGTGTATAGATGTGGGTAGTGCAGCTTATATGGATTTCAGCAAAGCGAAGATCCCACATGGGAGGCTGATAAAGAAGATAAAAGCACATGGGTTTCAGGGTAATTTAGCAGATTGGTTCCAAAACTGGCTTAATGGTAGGAGACAGAGGGTGGTGATAGAAGGCAGTTTGTGTGACTGGATGCCGTTATCCAATGGCTTAGCACAGGGATCAGTGCTAGCTCCATTATTGTTTGTGATCCATATGAATGACATGGATGAGAATGTTGGGAGGACAGGAGAGGAAGATAAGTAAGTTTGCAGATGACACAAAGATTAGAAGGGTGGTTAATAGTGAGGAAGAAGGTCTTGGGTTGCAGGAACATATAGACGGGTTAGGCAGATGAGCAGATGAAATTTAAACCCTGAAAAGTGGAAGGAGTAACAAGATTCATTGAATGGCAGGACGCTCGGAAGTTCAGAGGAACAGATGGATCTTGGGAATCTGAGGGAGAGAGCAGGATCAGAGGGAGAGAGCACATCCTGAGTGAGGTAGAGTCAGAGTGAGTGTGGGTGTTGGAAATTTGGGGCACAGTGAGAATTTGGCGCAGAGGGGAAAGTGGTTGTTTTTACTTTTTTCTTTGCTTTCTAACTTTTGAAATCTTCAGAGTGGTCTTGCTCTATTGCAGTAGTGGAGCCTACAATGGAGAGAGCTGATTGGTAAGTACTGGGTAAGGTTGGGTAAGTATTTACTACCTTTATAGCTTATAGTTTGTCAGGTCTTTTTGTGGTTTATAGTTTGTAAGGTCTATATCTGTAGTAAAGAGGACCAGAAAAGAAGGGCCCTAGAGTAATTGATATTATCTGATATTAAACATCTTCCAATGGTTTAATTTAAAGGGATAAATCATGGCAGGAGAGTGCAAAGCCATGGTGTGCTCTTCATGCTCCACACAGGAAGCTGGGAACATTTTCAGTGGCCGGGGCCAGCACATGTGCAGGAAGTGTCTCCAGCCGCAGCTCCTGGAAACAAGGGTTTCAGAGCTGGAACGGCAACTGGGGCCACTGTAGAGGTAGAGAGTATTGTGGATAGCATGTATAGAGAGATGGTCACACCGCAAGCTGCGACCCCACAGTCAGGAAGGGAATGGGTGACCACCAGTGTGAGCAAGAGGACTAGGCAGGCAGTGCAGGAATCTCCTTTGACCATTCCTCTGCAAATCAGATGAATCACTTTGGATACTGTTAGTGGGAATGGCCTCTCAGGGGAAGCATCAACAACCAAATTTGTTGCATCACAGTTGGTTCGACTGCACAGGGGAGAAGTAAAAAGTGTGGAAATGCAATAGTTATGGGGGATTCAATTCCATCGTTATTAGTGTAACAAGTAGGCTTACATTAACACTGCAATGAAGTTACTGTGAAAAGACCCTAGTCGCCACACTACAGTGCCTATGCGGGTACACAGAGGGAAAATTCAGACTACCCAATTCACCTAACAAGCACATCTTTCAGGACTTGTGGGAGGAAACTGGAGCACCCGGAGGGAACCCACGCAGACACTGACTCTGCACAGACAGTGACCCAAGCCGGGAATCGAACCTGGGACCCTGGAGCTGTGAAGCAACAGTGCTAACCACTGTGCTACCATGCCGCACTTGTAAGGGAAATAGGTAGGTGTTTATCTGGCCACAAATGAGTCGCCAGTGTTGGTGTGTTGCCTTCATGATGCTGGGGTCAAGTATGTCTCGGAGCGGTTACAGGACATTCTGGAGGGGAAGGGTCAACAGTCATTGGTTGTGGTATATAATGGTGTACCATTGGGTGGCACGGTAGCACAGTGGTTAGCACTGTTGCTACACAGCACCAGGGTCCCAGGTTCGTTTCCCGGCTTGGGTCACTGTCTGTGCAGAGTTTGCACGTTCTCCCCGTGTCTGCGTGCGTTTCCTCCGGGTGCCTCCCACAATCCAAAGATGTGCTGGATAGGTGGATTGGCCATGCTAAATTGCCCCTTAGTGTCCAAAAAGGATAGGTGGGGTTACGGGGATAGGGTGGAGGTGTGGGGTTAAGTAAGGTGCTCGTTATAAAGGCCAGTGCAGATACGATGGGCCGAATGGCCTCCTTCTGCACTGTAAATTCTATGATTCTATGATTGTATGGTACAAACGACATTGGTTTAAAAAAAGGGATCTGGTCCTAAAAGCAGAATGGAGGGACTTAGGAAGTAAGTTGAAAAGTAAGACCTCGAAGGTAGTGATCTCAGGATTACTGCTCGTGCCACGTGCTAGTCAGAGTAGAAATAGCAGGATATATTGGGTGAGTACTGTGGTGATATATATCACTGTAAATACACAAGGGTTTAATGTAAATACACTACTACTAAGTAAACACTAGAGAGAGCACCAGAGACATCATGACATGCAGACATACAGCTAATGAACACATAGAATAGGACACGACCAATGGGCAGTCAAGACACCCAGTGGTGACACGACCACAAGGGGGCATTACACAACCCATATATAAGGACAGGGCACACATGCTCTGTCTCTTTCCGCAGGCGACACTTGGAGAGTAGGACAGGGGCAGATCAGAAGTATCACACCCAGCATGTGGCTTAGAGCAGACTGGTTGGTTAGAGTGAGTTACTATGGCATAGCAAGATTAGCAGGAGAGTTGAACTCATAGAGAACTGTGCTAATGGTTCAATAAATCACATTGAACTTGCTTCAAAGTCTGGAGTATCTTTGGGTCAAAGCTGCATCGAGTTGCAGCCTGTGTTATCCCAGAGTACATAACATAGCAAATACATGGCTGAAGAGATGGTGCGAGGAGGAACGTTTTGTATTCTTGAGGCATTGGGACTGATTCTGGGAGAGTAGGAGGACCATTACAAACTGGAGGGGTTACACCAGGGCAGGACTGGGACTGATGCCCAAGGAGGAATATTTTCTAGAGTGATTGGGGAATGTTGCAAATAAAATGGGGATGGAAAACCTGTGCAAGGAATCAGAGGAGAGGGAATCAAGAACAAGAACAAAAGACAGAAAGGGGAATAAGAAAAGTGATATGCAGATAAATCAAGTGCCAGAATCAAACAGATGCTACAGTGAAAAACAGTGAATGGATAAGTAATATTTAAAGACAAACCTAAGGCTTTGTGCCTTAACGCGCAGAGCATTTGCAATAAAGTTGATGAACTAATTGCACACATAGATGTAAATGGGTATGATATAGTCGGAATTACGGAGACATAAGAACATAAGAACATAAGAACTAGGAGCAGGAGTAGGCCATCTGGCCCCTCGAGCCTGCTCCGCCATTCAATTAGATCATGGCTGATCTTTTGTGGACTCAGCTCCACTTTCCGGCCCGAACACCATAACCCTTAATCCCTTTATTCTTCAAAAAACTATCTATCTTTACCTTAAAAACATGTAATGAAGGAGCCTCAACTGCTTCACTGGGCAAGGAATTCCATAGATTCACAACCCTTTGGGTGAAGAAGTTCCTCCTAAACTCAGTCCTAAATCAACTTCCCCTTATTTTGAGGCTATGCCCCCTAGTTCTGCTGTCACCCGCCAGTGGAAACAACCTGCCCGCATCTATCCTATCTATTCCCTTCATAATTTTAAATGTTTCTATAAGATCCCCCCTCATCCTTCTAAATTCCAACGAGTACAGTCCCAGTCTACTCAACCTTTCCTCATAATCCAACCCCTTCAGCTCTGGGATTAACCTAGTGAATCTCCTCTGCACACCCTCCAGCGCCAGTATGTCCTTTCTCAAGTAAGGAGACCAAAACTGAACGCAATACTCCAGGTGTGGCCGCACTAACACCTTATACAATTGCAACATAACCTCCCTAGTCTTAAACTCCATCCCTCTAGCAATGAAGGACAAAATTCCATTTGCCTTCTTAATCACCTGTTGCACTTGTAAACCAACCTTCTGTGACTCATGCACTAGCACACCCAAGTCTCTCTGAACAGCGGCATGCTTTAATATTTTATCGTTTAAATAATAATCCCGTTTGCTGTTATTCCTACCAAAATGGATAACCTCACATTTGTCAACATTGTATTCCATCTGCCAGACCCGAGCCCATTCACTTAACCTATCCAAATCCCTCTGCAGACTTCCAGTATCCTCTGCACTTTTCGCTTTACCACTCATCTTAGTGTCATCTGCAAACTTGGACACATTGCCCTTGGTCCCCAACTCCAAATCATCAATGTAAATTGTGAACAATTGTGGGCCCAACACGGATCGCTGAGGGACACCACTAGCTACTGATTGCCAACCAGAGAGACACCCATTTATCCCAACTCTTTGCTTTCTATTAATTAACCAATCCTCTATCCATGCTACTACTTTACCCTTAATGCCATGCATCTTTATCTTATGCAGCAACCTTTTGTGTGGCACCTTGTCAAAGGCTTTCTGGAAATCCAGATATACCACATCCATCGGCTCCCCGTTATCTACTGCACTGGTAATGTCCTCAAAAAATTCCACTAAATTAGTTAGGCATGACCTGCCTTTTACGAACCCATGCTGCGTCTGCCCAATGGGACAATTTCTATCCAGATGCCTCGCAATTTCTTCCTTGATGATAGATTCCAGCATCTTCCCTATTACCGAAGTTAAACTCACTGGCCTATAATTTCCTGCTTTCTGCCTACCTCCTTTTTTAAACAGTGGCGTCACGTTTGCTAATTTCCAATCCACCGGGACCACCCCAGAGTCTAGTGAATTTCGGTAAATTATCACTAGTGCATCTGCAATTTCCCTAGCCATCTCTTTTAGCACTCTGGGATGCATTCCATCAGGGCCAGGAGATTTGTCTACCTTTAGCCCCATTAGCTTGCCCATCACTCCCTCCTTAGTGATAACAATCCTCTCAAGGTTCTCACCTGTCATAGCCTCATTTCTATCAGTCGCTGGCATGTTATTTGTGTCTTCCACTGTGAAGACCGACCCAAAAAACCTGTTCAGTTCCTCAGCCATTTCCTCATTTCCCATTATTAAAACTCCCTTCTCATCCTCTAAAGGACCAATATTTACCTTAGCCACTCTTTTTTGTCTTATATATTTGTAAAAACTTTTACTGTCTGTTTTTATATTCTGAGCAAGTTTACTCTCATACTCTATCTTACTCTTCTTTATAGCTTTTTTAGTAGCTTTCTGTTGCCCCCTAAAGATTTCCCAGTCCTCTAATCTCCCAGCAATCTTTGCCACTTTATATGCTTTTTCCTTCAATTTGATACTCTCCCTTATTTACTTAGATATCCACGGTCGATTTTCCCTCTTTCTTCCGTCCTTCCTTTTTGTTGGTATAAACATGGCTGCAGAATGACCAGGGAAGGTAATTGAACATCTCAGGGTATTCGGTATTTAGGCAGGACAGACAAAAAGGAAAAGGCGGTGGATTTGCATTGATGGTTAAAGAGGAAACTACCAGGACAGCACGGTGGTGCAGTGGTTAGCACGGCTGCCTCATGGCACCGAGGTCCCAGGTTCAATCCCGGCTCTGGGTCACTATCCGTGTGGAGTTTGCACATTCTCCCCGTGTTTACGTATATTTCGCCCCCAGAACCCAGAGATGTGCAGGGTAGGTGGATTGGCCACACTAAATTGCCCCTTAATTGGAAAAATGAATTGGGTACTCTAAATTTTTTTTGAAAAAAAGAGGAAACTACCGTAATAGAAAGGAAAAATATTAGCTCCAACAATGTGGAATCTGTATGTGTAGAGCTGAGAAACACCAAGAGGAAAAAATTGTAAGGTTGATGTTCGGAATGGTATTAAACAGGAAACTAATGACGCCTGTGATAAAGGAACATCTGCAATTATGGGTAATTTCAATTTGCATATAGATTGGGCAAATCAAATTAGTTATAATACTGTAGAGGAGGAATTCCTGGAATGTATGCAGGATAGTTTTCTGGATCAATACATTGAGGAACCAACTGGAGAACAGGCTATCCTAGACTGGGTATTGTGTAATGAGAAAGGAATCATTGAAAATCTAGTTGTGCAAGACCCTTTGGGAATGAGCGATCATAATATGATATAATTGTTTATCAAGATGGAGAATTACATAGTTGATTCTGAGATTAGGATCCTGAATCTTAATAAAGGAGATTATGATGGTATGAGGCATGAATTGGGCAGCACAGTAGCAGAAGTGGCTAGCACTGTGGCTTCACAGCACCAGGGTCCCAGGTTAGATTCCTCACTGGGTCACTGTGCGGAGTCTGCAAGTTCTCCCTGTGTCTGCATGGGTTTCCTCCGGGTGCTCCAGGTTCCTCCCACAGTCCAAAAATGTGCAGATTAGGTGGCTTGGCCATGATAAATTTCCCTTGGTGACCAAAAAGGTTAGGAGGGGCTATTCAGTTATGGGGATAGGGTGGAAGTGAGGGCTTAAGTGGGTCGGTGGCCTCTTTCTCCACTGTATGTTCTATGTTCTATGATGGATTGTGAAACATTACTTTAAGAGATGATGGTGGATACGCAATGGCAAATATTTAAAGAATGCATGGATGAACTACAACAATTGTTTATTCCTGCATGACATAAAAGTAAAAACAGGAAAGGTAGGCAAACCATAGCTTACAAGGAAAATTAAAGATAGCATTGATGTAAGGAAGAGGCATACAAATTGGTCAGATAAAACAACAGGCGGATTAGGGACGGTTTAGAATTCAACAAAGGAGGACCAAGGGATTGATTAAGAAGGGGGACAAAAAGGACTTCCAGTGGCAGTGATGCAGCAGTAAGCCACACATGTGGGAGCTCCCGTTTTAAAGAGATTTTTCGGCTCTTTTGAGAGCCCAAAACGGAACTTTTTCGACGTCTCCCGGTGGGGGAAGGTGTGCTGAACGACTTTCCCTGCAGTCCATGACTCGAACTCGGAGTGGAAAGGTGGAAAAAACAGCAGCAGCTCCTCAGAAAAAACGGGGGAAGGGATCCAAGATGGCCACCGACAGAGCTCCAGAGGAGTGGAGACTCTGGGCCCAGAAACAACAAACTGATCTCCTGCGCTGCTTTAAAGAATTCAAGGATGAAGTACTGAGCTCTCTGCAGGAAACAAACAGAAGGCTGTCAGAGATTCAGTCCACCCAGGGTGCTGCCATCAAGAAGTTGCAGACGCAGGCCATTGAACGAGAGGAGGAGGCCGTGGTCCTCGTGAGTAAGGTGGAGGGGCACGAAGCACTCCACAAGAAGTGGCAGGAACGCTTCGAGGAGCTGGATCACCGCATGAGGCGGAAAAACCTGCGGATCTTGGGCCTTGCGGAGGGGCTAGAGGGATCGGACCTGACAGCCTATGTGGCTGTAATGCTGAATTCGCTAGTGGGGGCCGGGTCTCTCCATCTGCCCCTGGAGCTGGAGGGAGCACACAGAGTACTGGCCAGGAGGCCTAAGGAGAATGAACCCCCGCGTGCGGTGCTGGTGAGGTTCCACCGGTCCAGTGATCGGGACTGCGTGCTGCGCTGGGCCAAGAAGGTGAAGAGCAGCAATTGGGAGAATGGGGTAGTGCGGATCTACCAGGACTGGAGTGCGGAGGTGGCTAAGCGGCGGTCCGGATTTAATCGGACGAAAGAGGTGCTTTATAGAAAAAAGATAAAGTTCGGAATGTTGCAGCCCGCGAGCCTGTGGGTAACTTATTCGGACCGGCACCATTATTTCGATTCCCCGGAGGAGGCGTGGGCCTTCGTGCGGACGGAGAAACTGGACTTGAACTAGGGGTTGGGGGTTGCGAGGTCGGCTGTAAGATATTAGTGCTGGATTCGGCTGTTGCTGTGTTCTCTTTTTCTTCGGTATTTTTCGTCTTGTTTTAGTACTTTTGCAATTTTGATATGGTTATTTACGGAGGGGTTGTTCTGCTATGTTTTTGTTTTTGTGCTTGGGGCATTGTTTGGGCTGTGTATCTTGCGGGGAGGGTCGGGGGGGTATGTTGTACTCTATGTCGGAGTGGGGGTATGGAGGGGGGCTGATATTTGGGAGCTGCGTCAGAAGGGTGTGGTGGGGCAGGGCGAAAGCGCGGGCTTTCCTCTGGTTTCCCGCACTGCGGGGCTGGGGGGCGGAGACGGTGACGGGGGAGGTGGGGCCTTAACTGGTTCTTCCCCGCACTGGAGCGGTGCCAGGAGGAGGGATAGATTGGGGGATGATCCCACTTCGGGAGGGGTCGGGCTATTGGCGGGAGTTTCCGGGGTCAGCAGAAGTTAGCTGACCCACGGAAGTACAATGGAGGACGGTTCGCGGCTGGGAGAGTTCCTAGCCTGGGGGGGAAGGGAGGGGGGGAAAGGGGAATACCGGGTTGCTGCTGGTAGGGGCAAGAAGGAGCTGGTGGGGGCTGGGGGGACAGAGGTGAGGGGTTGTCGCTATGGGGACGGGGTCGAGCAGGGGATGCTGGCCTGGGGCGGGCAGTCGACGGGCTATGGCTAGCCGACGGGGGAGGGGGGCGGGACGCCCTCTGATCCGGTTGGTCACCTGGAATGTGAGAGGGTTGAATGGGCCGGTGAAGCGGTCAAGGGTACTGGCTCACCTGAAGGGGCTAAAGGCGGATGTGGCAATGCTTCAGGAGAGTGGCGATTCTGGTGGGGAAAAATGTGTTGTTTGAGGCATCGGAGGTGGTGGCGGATAAGGGGGGTAGGTATGTGATGGTTAGGGGCAGGCTACAAGGAGAGAAGGTGGTACTGGCTAGTGTGTATGCCCCAAATTGGGACGATGCGGGCTTTATGAGGCGTATGTTGGGACGGATCCCGGATCTGGAGGCGGGAGGTCTGATCATAGGGGGGGACTTTAATACGGTGTTGGATCCTTCACTGGATCGGTCCAGCTCTAGGACGGGCAGGAGGCCGGCGGCGGCCAAGGTACTGAGAGGGTTTATGGATCAGATGGGTGGAGTGGATCCATGGAGGTTTGTGAGGCCGAGGGCACGTGAGTACTCTTTCTTCTCCCACGTACATAGGGCCTACTCTCGGATAGATTTCTTCGTGGTGAGTAGGGGACTGATTCCGAGAGTGGAGGAGGCCGAGTATTCGGCCATTGCAATCTCCGACCACGCTCCGCATTGGATAGAGTTGGAGATGGGGGAGGTGCGAGACCAACGTCCATTGTGGCGGTTGGATGTGGGGTTGTTGGCGGAGGAGGAGGTGTGTAGGAGGGTCCGGGCAAGTATTGAGGGGTACCTTGAGGTGAATGATACGGGGGAGGTTCAGGTGGGGATGGTCTGGGAAGCCCTGAAGGCAGTAATTCGTGGGGAGCTGATATCCATCCGGGCACACAGGGAGAGAAGCGAGAGGAGTGAGAGGGATAGACTGGTGGGAAAGATGCTGGAGGTGGACAGGAGGTATGCAGAGGCACCAGAGGAGGGACTGTTGGGGGAGAGGCGCAGCCTGCAGGCTAAATTTGATTTGCTGACCACTAGAAAGGCGGAGGCACAGTGGAGGAAGGCACAAGGGGCAGTGTACGAACATGGTGAAAAGGCGAGTAGGATGCTGGCTCATCAGCTCCGTAAGCGGGATGCGGCTAAGGAGATTGCTGGAGTGAGAGACAAGAGTGGGAATGTGGTGCGGAAGGGGGTAGAGGTGAATGAGGTCTTCAAGGACTTTTACGGGGAACTGTACCGGTCGGAGCCAACGGGGGAGAGGAAGGGAATGGAGAGGGTCCTTGACAGGCTTTCTTTCCCGAAGGTGCAGGAGGAGAAGGTGGAGGGGCTGGGTGCGCCGATTGAGCTGGAGGAGCTAGTTAAGGGGATCGGGCAGATGCAGTCAGGGAAGGCACCGGGGCCGGATGGGTTCCCGGTGGAATTTTATAAAAAGTTCGTGGACCTAGTGGGCCCCTTGCTGGTGCGGACACTCAACGAAGCGTGGGAAGGGGGGACTTTGCCCCCGACGATTTCACGGGCGCTGATCTCGTTAATTTTAAAGAAGGACAAGGACCCCCAGCAGTGTGGTTCATACAGGCCCATATCTCTCCTCAACGTGGATGCTAAGGTGCTGGCAAAAATCCTGGCCACCAGGATAGAGGACTGTGTGCCAGGGGTTGTGCATGAGGACCAGACAGGTTTTGTGAAGGGAAGGCAGCTGAACACGAATGTGCGGAGATTGCTGAATGTCATTATGATGCCGGCGATTGAGGGGGAGGCAGAGATAGTGGTGGCGCTGGATGCGGAGAAGGCCTTCGATAGAGTGGAGTGGGGGTACCTATGGGAGGTGTTGGGGAGGTTTGGATTTGGTGAAGGGTTCATTAGATGGGTAAGGCTGCTATATGAGGCCCCGATGGCGTGCGTGGCCACGAATAGGAGGAGGTCGGAGTACTTCCGCCTTTACCGAGGGACCAGGCAGGGTTGCCCCTTGTCCCCCTTGTTGTTTGCACTGGCAATCGAGCCGCTGGCGATGGCATAGAGAGGTGGAGAGGCTTGGTGCGAGGTGGAGAGGAACATAGGGTGTCGTTGTATGCCGATGACCTGTTACTGTATGTGGCGGACCCGGTGGGAGGGATGCCGGGAGTGATGGAGTTACTAGCCGAGTTTGGGACCTTCTCAGGTTATAAATTAAACTTAGGCAAGAGCGAGGTGTTTGTGGTGCACCCTGGAGACCAGGAGGAAGGAATTGGTAGGCTCCCGCTTAGGAGGGCAGGGGAGAGCTTTAGGTACCTGGGGGTGCAAGTGGCCAGGGACTGGGGGACTCTCCACAAGCATAACTTTACCAGACTGGTAGATCAGATGGAGGAGGAGTTCAGGAGGTGGGACATGCTGCCATTGTCGTTGGCGGGGAGGGTGCAGTCCGTCAAAATGACAGTGCTTCCGAGGTTCTTGTTCCTTTTTCAGTGCCTGCCCATATTTATCCCCAGGGCCTTCTTTAGGAGAGTGACCGGCAGTATTCTGAGCTTTGTGTGGGCACATGGGACTCCGAGAGTGAGGAGGGTGTTCCTGGAGCGAGGAAGGGATAGAGGCGGGCTGGCGCTGCCCAACCTTCTGGGGTACTATTGGGCAGCCAATGTGTCAATGGTGCGTAAATGGGTGATGGAGGGGGGAGGGGCGGCGTGGAAAAGAATGGAGATGGCGTCATGTAGAGGTACGAGCCTGGGTGCCATGGTAACGGCACCGTTGCCGCTCTCCCCCAAGAGGGTTACCACGAGCCCGGTGGTGGTGGCGGCGACCCTAAGAATCTGGGGACAGTGGAGACGGCATCGGGGGGAAACAGGGGGCTCGATGGAGGCTCCACTGGGTGGCAACCATCGGTTCATCCCGGGGAACACGGATGGGGGATTCAGGGGATGGCAAAGGGCGGGCATCAGCAAATTGAGGGACCTGTTTATTGGCGGGAGGTTTTCGGGCCTGGGGGAACTGGAAGATAAATTTGGCCTTCCCCAGGGGAACATGTTCAGATACCTGCAGGTAAAGGCGTTTGCTAGGCGACAGGTAGAGGGATTCCCTTTGCTGCCCTCGCAGGGGACGATGGACAGAGTGCTTTCGGGGGTGTGGGTAGGAGAGGGGAAGGTGTCTGACATCTATAAGGTAATGCAGGAGGTGGAGGAGTCGTCAGTGGAGGAGCTGAAGGCTAAATGGGAGGAGGAACTCGGGGAGCAGATAGAGGACGGGACTTGGGCGGAGGCCTTGGAGAGAGTCAACTCTTCCTCCTCATGTGCGAGGCTTAGTCTCATCCAATTTAAGGTGCTGCACCGGGCCCACATGTCCGGGACTAGGATGAGTAGGTTCTTCGGGGGTGAGGACAGGTGCAGCAGATGTTCGGGGAGTCCTGCGAACCACGCCCATATGTTCTGGGCATGCCCAGCACTGGAAGAATTCTGGAAGGGGGTAGCGGGGACGGTGTCGAGGGTGGTTGGATCCAGGGTCAAACCAGGGTGGGGACTCGCGATTTTTGGGGTTGGGGTGGAGCCGGGAGTGCAGGAGGCGAAAGAGGCCGGGGTCCTGGCCTTTGCGTCCCTAGTAGCCCGTCGAAGGATTCTGCTACAGTGGAAGGATGCGAGGCCCCCAAGCGTGGAGACCTGGATCAGTGACATGGCGGGATTTATAAAATTGGAAAAGGTCAAATTTGCCCTGAGAGGATCAACACAAGGGTTCTATAAACGATGGCAGCCTTTTCTGGACTTCCTGGCTCAGAGATAGGTAACTGGGTCAATAGCAGCAGCAACCCGGAGGAGGGGGGGGGGGGGGTGCATTATTGTAGTGTTTATTCTGTAACTTTATAGTGTGTTAATTTGCGTTGTTGTTAAAATGCTGGGTTGTTCATGGGGATGGGGCGAATGTATATGATTGTTAATATTATTGTTATTTTTGGTATTTTACTAAGGTGCGTTATTGTTGTATAAAATCAAAATTTCTCAATAAAAATTATTTAAAAAAATAAAAAAAGAAGGGGGACAAAAAGGACGAGAGTAAGCTTGTGGGAAACATAAAAACTGACATTTCTATAGGTACATGAAGATAAAAAAGATCGGTGAAGACAAATGTTGGTCCCTTGAAGTCAGAAACAGGGGATTTTATAATGGGGAATAAAGAAATGGTTGACCAACTAATTACATACTTTGGTTCTGTCTTCACAAAGGAGGACACAAATAATTATCAGAAATGTTAGTGAACATAGGGTTTGGTGAGAGGGAGGAACTGAAGGAAATTAGTATTAGGAGTGATAAATCCCAGGGCCTGATCATCCACATTCCAGAGTAGTTAAGGAAGTGGCCCTAGAAATATTGGATGCATTGGTGGTCATCTTCTGAGATGTTATAGATTCTTTAACAGTTCCTACAAATTGGAGGGTAGCTAACGTAACTCCGCCATTTAAAAAGGGAGGTAGAGAGAAAACAGAATTATAGACCAGTCAACCTGGCGTCGGTTGTAGGGAAAGTTCTAGTGTCCATTGTAAAAGATTTTATAGCAGAGCACTTGGAAAACAGTGGCAGGATTTGACAGTCAGCATGGATTTGCAAAAGGAAAATCATGCTTAACAAATCTACTGGAATTCTTTGAGGATGTAAAGAGAGGGGGAACCACTGGATGTGCTTTATTTTGACTTTCAGATGGCTTTTGACAAAGACCCTCATGATAGATTAGCATGTAAAATTAAGGCGTGTGGTGGGAGCAGCACAGTGGTGGAATGGTTAGCACTGTTGCCTCACACCGGCTAAGACCCGGGTTCGATCCCGACCCCGGGTCACTCTCCATGTGGAGTTTGCACATTCTCCCCGTGTCTGCGTGGGTCTCACCCCCACAACCCAAAGATGTGCAGGGTAGGTGGATTGACTACGCTAAATTGCCCTTAATTGGAAAAAAATAATTGGGTACTCTAAATTTATTAAACAAAAATGAAAGCACATGGGATTGGGGATAATGTCTAGAGGTGGATAGAAAAATGGTTGGCAGACAGGAAACAGAGTAGGATTAATGGGTCTTTTTTCAAATGGCAGACAGTAACTAATGGGATACTGCAGGGATCGGTGCTGGGACTCTAGCTATATATTAATGATTTAGATGAGGGAACTAAATGTAACATCTCCAAGTTTGCAGATGACACAAAGCTGGTGGGAGGGTGAGCTGTGAGGAGGATGCAGAAATGCCTCAGTGTGATTTGTACAAGCTGAGTGTATGGACAAATGCATGGTAGATGCAGTATAATGTAGATAAAAAATTGTGAGGTTACCCACTTGGCTGAGGAGGAGTATCCTTGCTTTAGAGGGAGTGCTGGGATAGTATACCAGATTGACTCCTGTGATTGTGGGACTGACATATGAGGAGAGATTGAGTTGATTAGGATTATATTCACAGGAGTTCAGAAGAACAAGGGGCAATATCATAGAAACCTGTAAATGAGAAAGTTCTTCACCCAGAGAGTGGTAAGTCTGTGGAATTCGCTACCACAGGAAGCAGTTGAGGCCAAAACATTGTTTGTTTTCAGAAAGGAGTTAGATATAGATCTTGGGGCTAAAGGGATCAAAAGGTATGGGGGGGGAGGGGGGGGGGGGGGGTGGAGAGGGAACAGGTTACTGAGTTGGATGATCAGCCATGATCATATTGAATAGCAGAGCAGGCTTGAAAGGCCAGATTGCCTACTCCTGCTCCTATTTTCTATGTTTCTGTGTGCTTGTTCACAGATCCCTGAAGGCGGCAGGATTGGTTAATAGGATAGTTAAGATGGCAGAAGAACATAAGAATTAAGAACAGGAGTAGGCCATATGGCCCCTCGAGCCTGCTTCGCCATTCAATGAGATCATGGCTGATCTTTTGTGGACTCAGTTCCACTTTCCGGCCCAAACACCATAACCCTTAATCCCCTTATTCTTCAATAAACTATCTATCATTATCTTTAAAACATTTAATGAAGGAGCCTCAACTGCTTCACTGGGAAAGGAATTCCATAGATTCACAACCCTTTAGGTGAAGAAGTTCCTCCTCAGCTCAGTCCTAAATCTACTCCCCCTTATTTTGAGGCAATGCCCCCTAGTTCTGCTTTCACCTGCCAGTGGAAACAACCTCCCCGCATCTATCCTGTCTATTTCCTTCATAATTTTGTGTGTTTCCATACGATCCACCTGCATCTCAGGATTGCTACCAGTGCCAAGGTAGTAATCTCAGGATTGCTACCAGTGCCATGAGACAGTCAGAGTAGAAACTCAAGAATAGTCAGAATGAATATGTGGCTTGAGAAATGGTGCAGGAGGGAGGGGGTTCAGATTTTTGGGACATTGGAACCGGTTCTGGAGGCGGTGGGACCATTACAAACCGGATGATCTACACCTGGGCAGGACTGGAACCAATGTCCTAGGGGGTGCTTTTGCTAACACTGTTGAGGAGGTTTTAAACTAATGTGGCAGGGGGATGGGAACCAGATTAGAAAGTTAGAAGTCAGTAAAGAGGCAGCAACTAAAGCCAGTAAGGTACTAGATAATAAACTCAATGTGACTAAGGGGAAGAGTAGACAGGGAAGAGATGATGAATGCAAAGGGACAGGTGGTCTGAGGTGCATTTGTTTTAATGCGAGAAGTGTAGCAGGTAAGGCAGATGAACTTAGGGCTTGGATTAGTACCTGGGAATATGATGTTATTGGTATTACTGAGACTTGGTTGAGGGAAGGGCAGGACTGGCAACTGAATATCCCAGGGTATAGATGCTTCAGGAGGGATAGAGAAGGAGGTAGAAGGGGTGGAGGAGTTTCATTACTAGTCAGAGATAATATCACAGCTGTGATTAAGGAGGGCACTATGGAGGATTCCATTGACCATGGCAGGTTGATGGAAAAAGTGAAGTTGTATGGGGTTCAGGGTTTACTAGCTAGATGGATAAAGAACTGGCTGGGCAATAGGAGAGTAGTGGTGGAAGGGAGTGCCTCAAAATGGAGAAGGCTGACTAGTGGTGTTCCACAGGGATCCGTGCTCGGACCACTGTTGTTTGTGATATACATAAATGATCTGGAGGAAGGTATAGGTGGTCTGATTAGCAAGTTTGCAGATGATACTAAGATTGGTGGAGTTGCAGATAGCGAGGTGGACTGTCAATGCAGCAAAATATAGATAGATTGGAGAGTTGGGCAGAGAAATGGCAGATGGAGTTCAAACCAGGCAAATGCGAGGTGATGCAGTTTGGAAGATCTAATTCAAGAGCGGACTATATGGTCAATGGAAGAGTCCTGGGGATAATTATGTACAGAGAGATCTGGGAGTTCAGGTCCATTGTACCCTGAAGGTGGCAACGCAGGTCGATAGAGTGGTCAAGAAGGCATACAGCATGCTTGCCTTCATCGGACGGGGTATTGCGTACAAGAGTCGGCAGGTCATGTTACAGTTGTATAGGACTTTGGTTAGGCCACATTTGGAATACTGCGTGCAGTTCTGGTCGCCACATTACCAGAAGGATGTGGATGCTTTACAGAGGGTGCAGAGGAGGTACACCAGGATGTTGCCTGGAATGGAGGGTGCTAGCTATGAAGAAAGGTTGAGTAGATTAGGATTGTTTTCGTTGGGAAGATGGAGGTTGAGAGGGTCCTGATTGAGGTCTACAAAATTATGTGAGGTATGGACAGGGTGGATAGCAACAAGCTTTTTTCAAGATTGGGGGCGTCAATTACAAGGGGTCACGATTTCAAGGTGAGAGGGGCGAAAGTTTAAGGGAGGTGTGCGTGGAAAGCTTTTTACGCAGAGGGTGGTGGGTGCCTGGAATGCTTTGCCAGCGGATGTGGTAGAGGCGGGTACGATAGCATCATTTAAGATGCATCTAGACAGATATATGAACGGACGGGGAACAGAGGGAAGTAGACCGTGGAAAATAGGGGGCAGGTTTAGATAAAGGATCTGGATCGGCGCCTGCTGGGAGGGCCGAAGGGCCTGTTCCTGTGCTGTAATTTTCTTTGTTCTTTGTTCTTCTAAATTCCGAGTACGTCCCAGTTTACTCAACCTCTCCTCGTAATCCGACCCCTTCAGCTCTGGGATTAACCTGGTGAATGTCCTCTGCCCATCCTCAAGTGCCAGTACGTCCTTTCTAAGGTAAGGAGACCAAAACTGAACACAATACTCCAGGTGTGGCCTTACTAACACCTTATAAAATTGCAGCATAACCTCCCTAGTCTTAAACTCCATCCCTCTGGCAATGAAGGACAAAACTGCATTTGACTTCTTAATCACCTGTTGCACTTGTAAACCAACCTTTGGTGACTCATGGACTAGCATACCCAGGTCTCTCTGCACAGCAGCATGTTTTAATATTTTATCATTTTTCTGTTTTCCTACCAAAATGGATAACCTCACATTTGGGGTAGCATGGTGGTTAGCACAAATGCTTCACAGCTCCAGGGTCCCAGGTTCGATTCCCGGCTGGGTCACTGTCTGTGTGGAGTCTGCACGTCCTCTCCCTGTGTGCGTGGGTTTCCTCCGGGTGCTCCGGTTTCCTCCCACAGTCCAAAGATGTGCGGGTTAGGTGGATTGGCCATGCTAAATTGCCCATAGTGTCCTAAAAAGTAAGGTTAAGGGGGGGGGGGGTTGTCGGGTTACGGGTATAGGGTGGATACGTGGGTTTGAGTAGGGTGATCATTGCTCGGCACAACATCGAGGGCCGAAGGGCCTGTTCTGTGCTGTACTGTTCTATGTTCTATTTGTCAACATTGTATTCCATCTGCCAGACCCTAACCCATTCACTTAACCTATCCAGATCCCTCTGCCGACTTCCGGTATCCTCTGCACTTTTTGTTTTACCACTCATCTTAGTGTAGTCTGCAAACTTGGACACATTGCATTTGGTCCCCAACTCCAAGTCGTCTATGTAAACTGTGAACAATTGTGGGCCCAACACTGATCCTTGAGGGACAACACTAGCTACTGATTGCCAACCAGAGAAACACCCATTAATTCCCACTCTTTGCTTTCTATTAATTAACCAATCCTCTATCCTTGCTACTACTTTACCCTTAATGCCATACATCTTTATCTTATGCAGCAACCTTAATTGTGGCACCTTGTCAAAAGTTTTCTGAAAATCCAGACATACCACATCCATTGGCTACCCTTTATCTACCGCACTGGTAATGTCCTCAAAAAATTCCACTGAATTAGTTAGGCACGACCTGACCTTTGTGAACCCATGCTGCATCTGCCCAATGGGACAATTTCCATCCAGATGCCTCGCTATTTCTTCCTTGATGATAGATTCCAGCATCTTCCCTACTACTGAAGTTAAGCTCACTGGCCTATAATTACCCGCTTTCTGCCAACCTCCTTTTTTAAACATACGAGATGCTTGCTTTTATCAGTCATGGCACAGATTATAAGAGCAGGGAGGTTATGTTGGAACTGTGCAAAACTGTGGTTAGACCACAGCTGAAGTGTGCACTTCTGGTCACTTCAAAATAGGAAGAATGTGATTATACTGGAAAGGGTGCAGAAGAGATTAACCAGAATGTTGACTGGGATGGATCATTTGAGCTATGAATAATAATAATCTTTATTATTGTCACAAATAGGCTGACTTTAACACTGCAATGATGTTACTGTGAAAATCCCCTGGTCACCACATTCCGGCACATGTTTGGGTACACTGAGGGAAGAATTCAGAATATCCAATTCACCTAACAAGTATGTCTTTTGGACCTTGTGGAAGGAAACCGGAGCATCCGGGGGAAACCCATGCAGACATGGGGAGAACGTGCAGACTCTACACAGACAGTGACCCAAGCCGGCAATCGAACCCGGGTCCCTGGCGCTGTGGAGAAACAGTGCGAACCACTGAGAACAGAGGCTGGATAAGCTGGGGTTGTTTTCTTCAGAGCAGAGAAGACAGAGGAATGACATGATTGAGGTGTATAAGATTATGAGAGGTATGGGCATGGTAGATAGAAAGCAGCTGTTCCCTTTAGAATCAGAGAAGAGTTGCAGTATCATAGAATCCCTATAATGCAGAAGGAAGCCATTCTGCCCATCGAGTCTCTACAGACCCTTTGAATGATCACTCTATCTGTGTCCACCCCATCCTATTCCCGTAACCCTATAACCTAACGTGCACATCACTGGACACGAAGGATACTAAGGGGCAATTTATCATGGCCAGTTCACCTAACCCACACATCTTTGGACTGTGGGAGGAAACCGGAGCTCCTGGAGGAAAATCTCACAGACATGGGGAGAATGTACAAATTCCACCCAGACAGTTACCCAATGCCTGAATTGAACCCAGGTCGCTGATGCTGTGAGGCAACAGTGCTAACCACTGTGCTGCCGTACCACCCACTAGTTGAAGGTCCAATAACAAGGAAGTATAAGGTGAGGGACAAGAGGTTTCGAGGGGATTTGGGGGAAACATTTTTCACCGTGAGAGTGATGGGAGTCTCAAATGCACTGTATGGGAGGGTAGTAGATGCGGGAAACTTCACAGCCTTTAAAAAGTACGTGTATGAGCATTTGAAATGTCATAACATTCAAGGCTGTGGGCCAAGTGCTGGAAAGTGGGAATGTAGATTAAGTGTAGTTTTGTCAGTGCAGGTTCGATGGGCTGAAGGGCCACTTCTGTGCTGTATGGTTCTATGACATTATAATGAGGAGCCATCTCGGTCTCTCTCTCATAAACCGATGAAGTGCAACATCAGAATTTCAGGACTGAGAGCAGGTTTGCTTTCTCGGTTTTGAACATTGCATGAGCAAAAGACCACGTGCAAAGGAAATGCAATTTGTACAATAGTGGCTTACCACAAAAATAAAATTACTGAACGATATTGAACCCATTTTGTTTTGGTCTGAATAGCTAATTACTGTCATATATAATGAGAAGTTGCATTAATTAAAACCATGTTGTTGTGCTTTTGCAGGTGTTCTGAACTAATGCCAACAGGAATAACTTTAACAAAAATTAAACTCTTCAAATAATTGTCAGAATCAAGTCCCATGGGCAGTTCTAGTTGCAACAGTGATTCCCATTCTGCATTTTGTAATCCTTGTTGAAAGAGTGTTGAAATGTTTACTCTGTGCATTTGAAATGAAAAGAAACTTTGATTTTTTTTATGTGATTGAAAAAAGTCATCAAAACTATTGACCTCCTCCTCAAACTATTAATTTCTCCCTCTGTAAGTTAAATTGACTTTAAACATTTCTCAATTATTCAGCTGACAAAGGGATTGACCAGTTTGGAAAATCCTAATATATGCCGTTAGTTGATCTCAGTTGGAATGGCTTTATTCTCTGACTCCTGACCATTTCCCAGTGACCCCTGTCGGAAAGTGTGCATACTGGGTGAGGGCAGGAGTCGATTCAGCTGTGATGCCTCTATAGCTAAATAGCCTGCCGAGGGAATTCTGATAGGTTGCCCTTTGTATCACTTTGTGGAGTTGATTGGACAGTGTGTTGCACTTTCGGCTGGCGGCACAACTCCTTCAACAACATGACATTGAATATGGTGTCTGGGGCTCCTCCAAACCTGTAGGCCCACATGACCAGAAAAGATTGGCACTCAAATAACGTCCAGGTAGTATGTGAGCATAGAGACACAGTGCTACAACCCCGTCCTTCAAGCCTCTGCTTTCCTCCTCCGTGCCAGAAGTTCTTGATTAACTAAAACATTTTTTCAACTTCATCAAGGTGCTTCTCTTCAACTATCCCTGAAGTATACAGAAGATTATGACTCAACCCCTCCAAATGTTACTTTCAATACAATTCCATTTCATCCCAATGGTGAGTATCTGCAAACATTCTCTTAAGGGATGGGTTTGCCAGGAACAACATAATCTCAGCATCTCTTTCAGAATCCGATTGGATGGCAGCACGGTGGCGCAGTGGTTAGTACTGCTGCCTCACGGCGCCGAGATCACAGGTTCGATCCCGGCTCTGGGTGACTGTCTGTGAGGAGTTTATACATTCTCCGTGTTTGAGTGGGTTCGCCCCACAACCTAATGATGTGCAGGGCAGGTGGATTGGTCAGGCTAAATTGCCCGTTAATTTGAGAAAAATGAATTGGGTACTCTTTTTTAAAAAAAAAAACTTTTTAATTATTTTTAAAAATAATTTTTATTAAGATTTTCAAAAACATATTAAAAACATAAAATAACAGCAAGAAAACCGTAGTAACAACAACAAAAAGAAAAAACACAATAACCCCCAAAACCAAACCCCCCCCCCCCCCCCCCAGTAACTACAAAAAGAAGGAATAGATAAGCACCCGGCATATTCAGTAAACACATATGCACATTTCTCCTTTGCCCCGCAACAGACCCCCCCGCCCCCCTCCCCCCCGGTTGCTTCTGCTGCCGGCCCATTTTCCTACCGTTCTGCCAGGAAGTCAAGGAAAGGCTGCCACCGCCTAAAGAACCCCTGTACTGATCCCCTCAGGGCAAATTTCACCTTCTCCAATTTGATGAACCCCACCATATCATTGATCCAGGCCTCCACACTTGGGGGCCTCGCATCCTTCCATTGAAGCAAAATCCTCCGCCGGGCTACTAGGGACGCAAAGGCCAGAACACCGGCCTCTTTCGCCTCCTGCACTCCCGGCTCCACTGCCACCCCAAAATTGGGAGTCCCCAGCCTGGCTTGACCCTGGATCCTACCACCCTCGACACCGTCCTTGCTACCCCCTTCCAGAACTACCCCAGCGCTGGGCATGCCCAAAACATATGGGCGTGGTTCGCTGGGCTCCCCGAGCACCTAGCACACCTGTCTTCGCCCCCCGAAAAACCTACTCATCCTCGTCCTGGTCATGTGGGCCCAATGCAGCACCTTGATCTGTATGAGGCTAAGCCTCGCACAGGAAGAGGAGGAATTCACCCTTTCCAGGGCATCCGCCCACGTCCCCTCCACAATCTCCTCACCCAGCTCCTCTTCCCATTTACCCTTCAGCTCCCCCACCAGGGCCTCATCCACCTCCTGCATGACGTGGTACACCCCCGAGAGCACCCTGTCCCGCACCCCACGTGGGGGCAGCAAAGGGAACCCCTCCACCTGCCGCCTGGCAAATGCCCTAACCTGCATGTACTTAAACATGTTCCCCGGGGGGAGCCCAAACTTCCCCTCTAACTCACCCAGGATCGCAAACCTCCCATCCACAAACAGGTCCCTCAACTTCCTAATACCTACCCTATGCCAGCCAAGAAACCCACCATCGATGCTCCCTGGAACAAACCGGTGGTTCCCCCGTATCGGGGACTCCATTGAGCCCCCCACCTCCCCCCATTCCGTCTCCATTGCCCCCAAATTTTGAGGGTAGCCACCACCACCGGGCTCGTGGTATACCTCGTTGGAGGGAGCGGCAATGGCGCCGTTACCAGCGCCTCCAGGCTTGTGTCCACGCAGGACTCCATCTCCATCTTCTTCCATGCTGCCCATACCCCATCCATTACCCACTTACGCACCATCGCTGCATTGTTAGCTCAATAGTACCCACAGAGGTTGGGCAACGCCAGCTCCCCCCCATCCCTGCCCCACTCCAAAAACACCCTTCTCACCCTCGGAGTCCCATGTGCCCATACAAATCCCGTAATACTCCTTTTGACCTTCCTAAAAAAGGCCTTCGGGATAAGGATGGGGAGGCACTGGAACATGAACAAAAACCTCGGGAGCACCGTCATCTTGACGGACTGCACCCTGCCCGCCAGCGACAGCGGCACATGTCCCATCTTTTAAACTCCTCCTCCATTTGCTCCACCAGCCTAGTGAGGTTAAGTTTGTGAAGGGTCCCCCAGCTCCTAGCCACCTGGACTTCCAGGTACCGAAAGCTCCTCCCTGCCCTTTTCAGTGGGAGCCTACCAATCCCCTCCTCTTGATCCCCCGGGTGCACGACGAACAGCTCACTCTTACCCAGGTTGAGCTTGTACCCCAGGGCATGGTCCGAAATAACTGTGGCCGAATACTTGGCATCCTCCACCCTCGAAATCAGCCCCCTGCTCAGGACAAAAAAATCGATCCGGGAATAGGCTTTATGCACATGGGAAAAAAATGAATACTCCCTGGCCCTCGGCCTCGCGAACCTCCACGGATCCATCCCTCCCATCTGGTCCATAAACCCCCTCAACACCTTAGCCACCGCGGGCCTCCTGCCCGTCCTGGACATATATCGATCCAATGGGGGATCCAGCACCGTGTTAAAGTCCCCCCCCAGTATCAAGCCCCCCGTCTCTAGATCCGGAATGCGGCCCAACATGCGCCGCATAAAACCCGCATCGTCCCAATTTGGGGGATAGACATTCACCAGCACCACCCGCTCCCCTTGCAACTTGCCGCTCACCATCACATACCTCCCTCCACTGTCAGCCACCACCTTTGACGCCTCAAACGACACCCTTTTTCCCACCAGAATTGCCACCCCCTGATTTTTTGCATCCAGCCCCGAATGAAACACCTGGCCTACCCAGCCCTTTCTCAGTCTAACCTGGTCCGCCACCTTCAGGTGCATCTCCTGGAGCATAGCCACGTCCGCCTTCAGGCCCTTCAGGTGCGTAAACACCCGGGCCCGTTTGACCGGCCCATTCAGCCCCCTCACATTCCAAGTTATCAGCCGGATCAGAGGTCTCCCTGCCCCCCTCCCCTGCCGACTAGCCATAACCCGTCCCCTGCCCACCCCAGGCCAGCGCCCCTCGCTCGGCCCGTTCCCCACGGCGGCAATCCCCCACCCCGGCCCCCCCTGCAGACTCCAGCTCTCCCCCCCCCCCCCCAAGGCTAGGACCCCTCCCAGCTGCGTTACTCCCTCCGTAGCACTCCCGTGAGCCAGCTAACTTCTGCTGAACCCGGCAGCGCCCACCACACCTCCGACCACTTCCCAACGTGGGGGTACTCCTCCTCCCCCAGATCCATCAGCAGACCCTCCTCCTCCTCCTCCTCCCCCTCCCGCTCTTGTGCGGGAAAAAAGCCCGCGCTTCTCAGCTCCGACCCCGCCCCCATCCACCCTCAGCGCGGCATGCAGAAGAAAAGCCTGCGCTTTCCCTCTGCCCGACCCCGCCCCCGCAAAAAAAGACAGCACCCCACCCACCCTAGAAACAACACACAACCATCTTAAAACAACATAAAACAGAGACCATTCCCACCAAAAGTTAACACAGTTATTTACAAACCCCCGACCCTCAGTCAGAGTCCAACTTCTTGGCCCGCACAAAGGTCCACGCCTCCTCCGGGGACTCAAAATAAAAGTCAAAATAAAGACATTGCCCCACCCACCCTGAAGGCAACACACATCCTGCATTAAACAGAGAACCCCCCCCCCCCCCCCCCCCCCAGAGAAAAAATTAAACACAGTTACATTTTCATGCAAAACCCCCATCCTTGACCCTCAGTTTGAGTCCAGTTTCTCGGCTGCACAAAGGCCCACGCCTCCTCCGGGGACTCAAAATAATGGTGAAGGTCCCTGTAGGTGACCCACAGACGTGCCGGCTGTAACATGCCAAACTTCACACTCTTTCTGTGAAGCACCGCCTTCGTCCGGTTGTACCCGGCCCTCCGCTTGGCCACCTCCGCACTCCAGTCCTGGTAGATCCGCACTACTGTGTTCTCCCACTTGCTGCTCCGCTCCTTCTTGGCCCACCTAAGCATGTCTGTCAACGAACCGGTGGAACCGCACCAGCACCGCCCATGGCGGCTCATTCGGTTTGGGCCTCCTGGCCAGTATTCTGTGGGCCCCCTCCAGCTCCAGGGGCCCCTGGAAGGACCCAGCTCCCATCAGCGAGTTCAACAAAACGACCACATAGGCCCCCAGGTCTGACCCTTCCAGCCCCTCCGTGAGGCCCAGGATCCGCAAATTTTTCCGCCTCAAACGGTTCTCCATCTCCTCGAACCACTCCTGCAACTTCTCGTGGAGCGCCTCGTGCATCTCCACCTTTACCGCGAGGGCCGCGGCCTCATCCTATCTTTCAGAGGCTTGTTGTCGGAGCTCCCGGATCTCCACCCCCTGGGCTGTCTGCGTCGCCAGCAGTTTGTCCGTATTCGCCTTCAGCGAGTCCAGCAGCTCCACTTTGAGCTCCTGAAAACAGCGCTGGAGAGTCTCCTGCTGCACCTGCGCCCCACTGTCTCCATTCCTCGAGGCCTCCGCCGGCCGCCATCTTGATTCTCTTCCCCTGCTTTTTCTTAGGCGCTGCCACTGCTATTCTGCTGGCCCCACTCCTGGTCAAGACCATAGACCACTGGGGATCCGCTGCAGACACCTTCCCACGTCGGAAACCGTCACGCAAGTACCGCTGGGGGCCCTTAAAAGAGCCCAAAAGTCCGTTCCTGGCGGGAGCTGGCGAACGTGCGGCTTAGCTCCGCATAGCTGCAACCGGAAGTCCTCTAAATTTTTTTTTAAAAAACGATTGGATGGATGGTCTATTTTGGGAATTGGATTGGAAGTTCGGAGGGAAGTAGATGAAGACCGTGGTTGTTGAATACTCCATGGGACACAATCCTCACAGTTTTGGAGTGAAGACAATAGAGCATTATTCACAGAGAGCAATAAGCTTTTGTGGTGATGCAAAAATAGATGATTGTTCTGCAGTTTTTCTGCCTCCATTAGTGATCATGGAATATTTACACAGAACATACTTGGAGGTTAAATGGATGTCATAGAATCCACGAATAAGCCAATTGTAATTGTATGCAGAAGAGATGCGGAAGGGTTTCATTGCTGAATGATCTGCTCTTGTTTTTATGTCCTCTTATAAGATATCAGTTACTTGACAATTCATTCCACTTTTTTTTCTGCTTATCCTTTGTTCACAGTGGACGCAGTTTCAGCCAAACCATGTATAGACTTTCTTGAAAATCCCAGTAAATGGGAAGAAGGCTTTTCCTTGACAACCATTCTACTTACCATTCAGGTAGGATGACATTTATACAGGGGGGGGGGGGGGGGGGCAGCAGAGAAGGAGACCAGAATCCGAGATTGGGACTGTTTCCAGGTCTCAGACCTTCAGAGCAGGGGAAGTACTCACTAATTGTGATTTTCAGATGGACACCCCTCAGTTGACATTGAGATAGGTACTCTGTCCAATTAAGGGTGGTGGGCTGGTGGGGGAGCGGAAGGATGAAGAGGAGGACCATCTACAGGGAAACCTGAGACTATTGTAACACCCAAACAGGCGGAGAGAACTTCTAAGTCTGTCTCTAATGTCGGAACCCCGACCTGCCATCATATGCTCCAGGCACCTAAACTAACTCCCCCTGCCTGTGGGAACTTGGAGGTTGACTCAAAAATTCCAGTACGGTGGGTAGCTCTGCTGGCTGCCAGGTCCTCCTCTGCAAAAATAGCCTGGAGACAGGATGGAACAAGTGAACCACCACTCCAGTCAGCAGGGTTAATTTTCAGTCCCAAATCCAGGCAATTATATCTTTCATGTTCATTTGAAAGGAACTGATGGTTCTGTACCTTTACATTAATAGCATGCCAATGTCCAAAGCTGCCAACTTTGAATGAGCTAAACTCTGAGCATTCACTAGCATCTGGAATCTGTACTTTGGACCCCGAGGGCAGAGGCTTTAAGTATCGAATTGTAGGGCTGGTTTTTATTCATCCTCTAGTAAGGACTGGTGATACATTGGCCTGGAGTTTAGCTTCAAAGACATGTGAGGACTGTTTCAAGGTCGGGAATCCAAGAAGAACAAACTGTCAGTTAATCTCCAGAAACTGGAGGAAGATTCATGAAAATCAATAATGAGCTAAGTACTTTGTAAGGCTGTATGGGTGGATTGACACCTCAAGCCATCCATCCTCAGTTAGACCCTAACATACCACATTAAAGTGCTGCCAATATGTCCTGGTCATCTTTGCCACTATCTGCACTTTCAATCAGCGGAATCAAGCATAAACCCTACTTATGGAAGCATTTTATTGGGTGTTGAGTGGGATTTACATTTGATCATTTATTCAACAGAGCTGTCAGAGTCAACCATGTCACATAAAGAAGGCATATGAGGGGCTGTAATACTGAGCTAATTATGCACGGGTCCGTAATTCTGCTACTATGATAAGAGAACCAAATGTAGCAGCATATATGATGGGAGTCACTCGTGGATCCCAGTTTTATAAAATCCAAACTACAACAATGCCAATATAAAAGCTGTTATGAACAGCAGATGGCCAGCAGGGAACAGGCTAATGAGAATAGCCTGGAGGAAAAGTGTCAAGTGAGGAAATAAGACGAGATGGTTCGTGAAGATAGCTTTAATTTTTTCTGTTTAAATCAACACGTCTCCTTCTTGACACTTTCCAACAGAAAGATAATCTATACATATTGTATTTTAAATATAACTAATGCATTAAAAAAGTCAAAATATGTATGCGGTACTATTTAACTAATCAACAAATCATCAATTTAACTTTTGTATGAAATCCACTTTGATATCATTGGCGTCACTGAGACATAGTTGAGCGAGGGGCAGGATTGACAGCTCAGTATTCCAGGATATAGGATCTTCAGGTGAGACAGGGAAGTATTTTCAACAATTTCAATAATTTTGATCAGGGAATCAATTACAGCAGTAAGGAGAGATGGCATCTTAGAAGGCTCTTCAAATTAAGCCATATGGGTAGAAATTAAAAACCCAAAAAGAGCAATCACATGCTGAGAGTGTTCTATAGGCCCTCTAACAGTCCAAAAGAAACAGAAAAGTGATAGGGTAGTGATCATGGGGTTTTCATCTTCCCCCAACATTAACTGGGGTAATCATAGTCTGAAAGGTTTAGAGGGAGCGGAACTCTTAGAATGTGTCCAGTAGAACTTTTTAAGCCAATACATAGAAGGTCTGACAATAGAGTGGGTGTCCCTTGGGGGGGGGGGGGGGGGGGAGGTTCAGACCGGTACAGTTCCCCATAAAAGTCCCTAAAGACCCCATTAACGTCTACCCCCCTCTGCACCACCTTCCAAACTCTATCCATCACTCCCCCAATCTCCCTGGCCGCGTCTCGCTTTCGGAGCTGGTGTGCCAGCATCCTGCTCGCCTTCTCCCCATATTCATACACCGCCCCCTGTGCTTTCCTCCACTGAGCTTCCGCCTTTCTGGTGGTCAGTAGATCGAACCTGGCCTGAAGGCTACGCCGCTCGCCCAGCAATCCCTCCTCCGGAGCCTCCGCATATCTCCTATCCACCCTCACCATCTCCCCTACCAATCTCTCCCTCTGCTCCCCTCTCTCCCTATGGGTTCGGATGGAAATCAACTCCCCTCTAATCACCGCCTTCAATGCCTCCCAGACCGTCCCCACTCAGACCTCCCCGTTATCGTTGGCCTCAAGGTACCTCTTAATACACCTCCTAACCCTCCTCATCTGCCAGCTGCCCCACCTCCAAGCGCCAGAGCGGACGCTGGTCCATCTCCTCCCCCATCCCAAGGTCCACCCAGTGCGGGGCATGATCCGAAATGGCAATGGCAGAGTATTCAGCATCCTCCACCCTCGAAACCAGCCCCCTGCTCAGGACAAAAATAGGCCTTATGCACGTGGGAGGAAAGCGAGTACTCCCTGGCCCTTGGCCTCGCAAACCTCCAGGGATTCACCCGGGCTCGTGGACCTGGATCGGTCCAATGGGGGATCCAGCACCGTGTTGAAGCACCCCCCCGCAATGATCAGGCCTCCAGGTCCGGAATGCGGCCCAACATGCACCGCATAAACCCCGCATCGTCCCAGTTTGGGGCATAAACATTCACCAACACCACCCGCTCCCCCTGCAGCTTACCACTCACCATCACATACCTCTCGCCACTGTCAGCCACCACATTTAACGCCTCAAACGACACCCTCTTTCCCACCAGGATCGCCAACCCCCGATTCTTCTCATCCAGCCCTGAATGAAATACTTGCCCACCCACCCCTTCCTCAGTCAAACCTGGTCCGCCACCGTGAATTCTTCCGCCGGTGCAGACTCGATGGGTCCGTCTCTAGGAGCATGGCCACATAGAACATAGAACAGAACAGTACAGCACAGAACAGGCCCTTCGGCCCTCAATGTTGTGCCGAGCCATGATCACCCTACTCAAACCCACATATCCACCCTATACCCATAACCCAACAACCCCCCCCTTAACCTTACATTAGGACACTACGGGCAATTTAGCATGGCCAATCCACCTAACCCGCACATCTTTGGACTGTGGGAGGAAACCGGAGCACCCGGAGGAAACCCACGCACACAGGGGGAGGACGTGCAGACTCCACACAGACAGTGACCCAGCCGGGAATCGAACATGGGACCCTGGAGCTGTGAAGCATTTATGCTAACCACCATGCTACCCTGCTGCCCACATCCGCCACATCCGCCTTCAGCCCCTTCAAGTGCGAAAACACTCGGGCCCGTTTGACCGGCCCGTTCAGCCCCCTCACATTCCAGGTTATCAGCCGGATCAGAGGGCTACCTGCCCCCCTCCCCTGCCGATTAGCCATAACCCACCCCCTGCATACTCCAGCTCCTTCCTGGCCATTTCAGCAGCAACCCTGTACCCACCCCGCCCCAAGCTAGGACCCCTCCTAGCTGCGCCCCTCCCTCCGCAGCACTCCCGTGAACCAGCTAACTTCTGCTGACCCCGGCGACTCCCGCCACACCACCGACCCCTCTCCACGTAGGACTACTCCTCCTCCTTCGTGCCCATCAACTGCCCCCCCCCGCTCTTGCGCGGGAAAATAACAACCAACAAAGGCCCGCGCTTCTCAGTCCCGACCCCGCCCCCCATCATCCCACAGTGCGGGAAACCAGAGAAAACCCGCGGTTTCGCCCTGCCCAACCCCGCCTCCTCTAGGGCAACTCCCATTGCCAGTCCCCACCACCAGCTCCCCGCACACCGAGTTTACCTCCCTGCCCGAACCCGTCCACCAGACCCATACAAAAAGACATAAAGACATCGCCCCACCCACCCTGAAGGCAACACACATCCTGCATTAAACAGAGAACCCCCCCCCTCCAGAGAAAAAGTTAAACACAGTTACATTTTCATGCAAAACCCCTATCCTTGACCCTCAGTTTGAGTCAGGGCCGGCTCAAGGCACCGGCAACTCGGGCAGTCGCCCGGGGCGCCATGTGCTCGGGGGCGCCAGAGACTCGGGACCCGCGCATGCGCAGTTGGGCCGGTGCCAACCAGCGCATGCGCGGTGGCCGCCCGCCCCCAGGGCGGCCCCCCGGCTCGGTCCGCCCCCCCGCTCAGTCCCCCCCGCCCCCCCTCGGGTCCGCCCCCCCGCCCCGCCCTCGGGTCCGCCCCCTGCCCCGCTCTCGGGTCCGCCCCCTGCCCCGCCCTCTGGTCCGCCCCCCTGCCCCGCCCTCGGGTCCGCCCCCCCGCCCCGCCCTCGGGTCCGCCCCCCCGCGTGTCCGCCCCCCTCTCGTGTCCGCCCCCCTCTCGGGTCCGCCCCCCCGCCCCGCCCTCGGGTCCGCCCCCCCCCGCCCCACCCTCAGGCCCGCCCCCCCTTTGGGTCCGACCCCCGCGTCCGCCCCCCCGCGTGTCCGCCCCCCTCTCGGGTCCGCCCCCACGCCCTGCCCTCGGGTCCGCCCCCCCTTCGGGTCCGCCCCCCGTGTCCGACCCCCCGCCCCGCCCTCGGGTCCGCCCCCCCTTCGGGTCCGCCCCCCGCGTCCGCCCCCCCGCGTGTCCGCCCCCCTCTCGGATCCGCCCCCCCGCCCCCCCTCGGGTCCGCCCCCCCGCCCCCCCTCGGGTCCGCCCCCCCTTCGGGTCCGACCCCCGCGTCCGCCCCCCCGCGTGTCCGTCCCCCTCTCGGGTCCGCCCCCACGCCCTGCCCTCGGGTCCGCCCCCCTTCGGGTCCGCCCCCCGCGCCCGCCCCCCCGCCCCGCCCTCGGGTCCGCCCCCCCTTCGGTTCCGCCCCCCCGCGTGTCCGCCCCCCTCTCGGATCCGCCCCCCCCGCCCCCCCTCGGGCCCGCCCCCCCGCCCCCCCTCGGGTCCGCCCCCCCTCGGCCTCGCCCCCCCCCCCCCTCGGCCTCGCCCCCCCCCCTCGGCCTCGCCCCCCCTCGGCCTCGCCCCCCCCCTCGGGCCCCGCCCCCCTCTTGCCCCGCCCCCCCCTCGGGCCCCCCCCCTCGGCCCCGCCCCCCCCCCTCGGCCCCGCCCCCCCTCGGCCTCGCCCCCCCCCCACCCCCGAAGGGCGCCGAAGTTCAGCTTGCCCGGGGCGCCAGCAACCCTAGAGCCGGCGCTGGTTTGAGTCCAGTTTCTCGGCTGCACAAAGGCCCACGCCTCCTACGGGGACTCAAAATAATGGTGACGGTCCCTGTAGGTGACCCACGGACGCGCCGGCTGCAACATGCCAAACTTCACACTCCGTCTGTGGAGCACCGCTTTCGTCCGGTTGAACCCGGCCCTTCGCTTAGCCACCTCCGCACTCCAGTCCTGGAAGATCCGCACCTCCGTGTTCTCCCACTTGCTGCTCCGCTCCCTCTTGGCCCACCGGAGCACGCACTCCCGGTCAACGAACCGGTGAAACCGCACCAACACCGCCTGCGGCGGCTCATTCGGCTTGTGCCTCCTAGCCAGTATTCTGTGGGCCCCCTCCAACTCCAGGGGCCCCTGGAAGGACCCAGCTCCCATCAATGAGTTCAGCATAACGACCACATAGGCCGCCAGGTCCGACCCCTCCAGCCCCTCGTGAGGCCCAGGATCCGTAAATTCTTCCACCTCGACCGGTTGTCCAGCTCCTCGAACCGCTCCTGCCACTTTTTATGGAGCGCCTCGTGCATCTCCACCTTCCCCACCATGGCCACGACCTCATCCTCCCTTTCAGAGGCCTGCTGCTGCAGCTCCCGGATTGTGGCCCCCTGGGCTGTCTGAGTCTCCATCAGCTCTCTGGTGGTGGCCTTCAGCGACTCCAGCAGCTCCACCTTAAGCTCCTGGAAGCATCGCAGAAGAGTCGCCTGCTGCTCCTGCGCCCACTGCCTCAGCTCCTCGAGGCCTCCGCCGGCCGCCATTTTGTTTCCCTTCCCCCGCTTTTCCAGGGGCCCTGCCACCGCTTTTCTGCTCACCCCACTCCTGGTCCGGACCATAGAACCCTGGGGATCTACTGCAGACCTCTTCCCACGTCGGGAATCATCGAAAAAGCTCCTTTGGGGGCCCTGAAAAGAGCCCCAAAGTCCGTTTTTAGCGGGAGCTGCTGAACGTGCGGCTTAGCTCCACATAGCCGCAACCGGAAGTCTATTGGGAGAAATTCTAAGAGACAGAATTAAACTGCATTTGGTGAGGCACGGATTAATCAAGAACAGTCAGCATAGTTTTGTTACAGGTAGGTCATGTCTGTCCAATATGATTTAAGTTTTTGAAGAGGTGACCAGGTGTATTGATGAGGGAAATACATTTTATGTAGTTTATTTGGACTTCAGCAAGGTGTTTGATAAGGTCCCACATGGGAGACTGATAGAGAAGATAAGAGCCCATGGGATCCAAGGAAATTTGACAAATTGGATCCAGAATTGGTTGAGTGGCAGAAAACAAGAGGGTGAAGGCCGAGGGGTATTTTACAAGGAATCACTACTCTTTTCAGCGATTTAAAGATATTATCATCCCCAAAACTGAAACTTGCGGAACTATCAAATTCCTTAACTTTGTTCCGATCGTTGTCATTTAAGAGTCCAAGTAACATTTCAGTTGTTCTATTCCACATTCTGTAGATGTACATCCGCTGTTTAATACAGCATAATTGAAGGATTCTGCAACCAGCTCGTTCATCACTGGACTGAAACTTATCGTTACTAAGTTAATGCCTTCTCTTTGGTTAATATCTCCCTCTTCTTCACAGTTTTCTATCTCGTGTTTGGTTTCAAACACCCTATTATATCTCTGATGGCAGTTTGTTGCATAATGGAATTTTGAATAACACCTAAAACACCGACTAACACGCATCCTTGGCATTTCTGGGGTTCTGCTTCTGTAGAAATTTCCCCATTCAGTCCTTCAGTTTTAATTGTTAAAGGTGTATCTGTTCTTGTTATTTTTAGTTTAAGTCTCCTTTCATATCACGCTTCCGGCCTGATTCTCGATCACTTCGCCATCCCGTTAACATTGTGTCTTCCATAGTCTGTCTTATTGCTGATCAGCCCATTTGTGTCATGAATGCTGCTGAGAATAAACGTTTGCCCAGAAACTTTTTGGCCTCTGACATTTGTTCAAACAGGTGTGTCTTTCTGCATATTTAACTCCCATCAAAGCAGGCGCTTATCCATATATGTAACTTAGCACAGTCCAATCATTTAAACGCCAACATGGTTTGGGGGATTTCTAGATGGAATTTTTTGCAGCCTAGTAAATAGTCTACATACTCTTCTATGGAGGTATCACCCAACTCTCTGTCAAAATCTGACCAGGCCTCATAAGTGCTTAATAAGTAGTCCTTTTGGTAAATTTTAGCCATGGAAGTTAATAATGTATCCAGACTGTCATCTGAGTCTAACTAATCCAATTCCAAGAATACCTGGCATCTAAGTTTGCTTTTGTATATTAGTGAAAGTGCCAAGCCATTCCTTGTTTTTTCTTGGGCAAGGACATAATCCATGTCCATATGGCAACTTCATTATTCCATTGGTCATAGGGTTGATGCTCAGAAAACAATGAAGGACACAGAAGAGAAATTCACAAATGCGAAAGTAAAGAAATTTGTTCCAGACAACATCTTTGGTATCTGTGCCCATATGACTGAAGACAATAAAGACCAGTTTAAAGGGAAGGATCTGCTGGTAGCTTACTATGACATGGATTATGAAAAGAATCCAAAGGGTTTGAACTACTGGAGAAATAGAGTGATGAAGGTCGCTCAGAAATTCCTGGAAGCTGGTGAGAAGCTGCATTTTGCTGTTGCGAACCACAACGCGTTCGGTCAGTAGCTCTCAGAATTTGGCCTGGACACTGTACTGGTGACGTTCCTGGGGTCACAATCAAAACTGCAAAAGATCAAAAATATGTGATGCAGGAAGATTTCTCACGTGATGGCAAAGCACTGGAACGATTTTTAGAGGACTATTTCGCTGGCAAACTGAAACGTTACCTTAAGTCTGAACCAATTCCAGAGAGCAATGATGGTCCTGTGAAGATTGTAGTAGCTGAGAACTTTGATGACATTGTAAATGATGAAACAAAGGATGTCTTGATTGAGTTTTACACTCCATGGTGTGGCCACTGCAGGAGTCTGGAGCCAAAGTATAAGGAACTCGAAGAAAAGTTGAGCAGCGATTCTACCATTATTATTGCCAAGATGGATGCTACAGCCAATGATGTGCCTTCACCATATGAAGTTCAAGGGTTTCCCACACTTTATTTCTCCCTGATGGGTAAGAAGCAGAGTCCAAAGAGATACGAGGGAGGTTGTGAAGTTAATGACTTCATGAATTACTTGAAGAAAGAATCTACAAACCCTCTGGCTGTACCAGTGGAAGAAAAGAAATCAAAGAAGAAGAAGGACAAGGAAGATCTGTAAATTACTAGAAGCACCTCTAATTCTAACATGTTGATATGCAAGGAGTAATTGGAGCCAGGGTTGAGTTTGAGATTTGGTGGTGGCATAGTCACTTTCTAAGAGGATTCACAGTCTGCCATACTGGTCCCATTTCTGTATCAATTTTAAGATGCACTATCGGAGTTATTGAATCAAAAGGGGCAGAAATTCAGGTTTTGTTTTGGTCTTATTTTGCACTGGTGAATGTTTTTGTACATTTTGGAACAATAAACCCCTTTAAACCAAAAAAAAAGAAAACAATGGAGGATAGTCGTACCCTGACACTCTACACTTGGATTCAGCCATTTGTTTTCCAAGTTTGTCTAAATCACTCTTCTAGGTGAGAATTCATCCTAAAAAAATCTTAATTTTTAATCCTTTTTACTTACTATGGGCGGGATTCTCCCTTATCTGGCGGGACAGGGGGTCCCGGCGTAGGGTAGTGGCGCCAACGACTCCGGGGTCGGGCCTCCCCAAAGGTGCGGAATTCTCCGCACCTTTGGGGGCTAGGCCCGCGCCGGAGCGGTTGGCACCACGCCGACTGGCACAAAAACCGGCGGCAGCGGGGCTGGCCGAAAGGCTTTCGCCGGTTCACGCATGCGCGCTGTGGGTTTCTCTTCCGCTTCCGCCATGGCGGAGGCTGTGGCGGCGGAGGAGGAGAAAGAGTACCCCCAGGGCACTGGCCCGGCCCCTGATAGGGGGGCCCCGATCGCTGGCCGGGCCACCGTGGAGGCACCCCCCGGGGGCCGATCGCCCCGCGCCCCCCCCCCCCAGGACCCCGAGGGCCCGGTCGCGCCGCCGATCCCGCCGCCACCAGAGGTGGTTCAAACCTCGGTGGCGGGAGAGGCCTCCCAGCGGCGGGACTTCGGCCCATCGTTGGCCGGAGAATCACCACAGGGGCCTCGCCGATCGACGTGGCGAGATTCCCGCCCCCGCCAATTCCCGGGTGGTGGAGAATCTCTGCCACGGCGGGGGCAGAATTTTCGGCGGCCCCAGGCGATTCTCCGACCATGCTGGGGGTCGGAGAATTTCGCCCTATATCTCTGTAATAAGAACTAGGAAGGAAGTCTTGACTTCAAATCTAATTTTATTGTGTTCTACAATCAATTACGTGGGCAGCATGGTGGTACAGTGGTCAGCACTGCTGCCTCACAGCTCCAGGGACCCAGGTTCAATTCCGGCCCCAGGTGACTGTCTTCCCCATGCCTGTATGGGTTTCCTTCAGGTGCTCTGGTTTCCCCCCACAGTCCAAAGATGTGCAGGTGAGGTGGATTGGCTATGTTAAATTCCCCCTCAGTGTCTAAAAAGTTAGGTAGGGTTATGGGGATAGGGTGGAGGTGTGGGCTTAAGTAGTGTGCTCTTTCAGAGGGCCGGTGCAGACTCGATGGGCTGAATGGTCTCCTGCACTGGAGGGATTCTATGATCATAATTCTACTCCCAACACCATAGTGCCACATGTATCCCCTTATACATGTCTATACAATCTATTAAACAATAAGTGTGGTCTATTGAACAATTAAAGCTCCATTTCTAACTTAAGCACTGGGGAATATTAACTCTTTCCTAACAGATGTACTGTACTTAAGATTTCCAGAAGGCAGTTGATGATATCCAGAATGTAATTGATAAAGTGCCACATCAAAGGCTATTGCGGAAAATGGAAACTCATGTTATGGGGTAAGATATTGACATAGATAGAAGATTGGCGGCTAACAGAAAGCAGAGAGTAGGCATACATGGGTCTTTCTCAGTTGCCATATGGTGTGCCCCGGGATCAGTGCTGGGACCTTAACTGTTTATAATTTACACAAATAACTTGGATGAATGGAATGAAGAGGTGGATAGGATTGTTGCCAAATGTTCTGATGTCACAAAGCTAGGTAGGAAAGTAAATTATGAAGAGGACATATGGAGGCTACAAAAAAGATACAGATAGGTTAGTGAGTGGGCAAAAACTGGTAAATGAAGTATAATGTGGGGAAATGTGAAATTGTCCATTTTAGCAGGAAAATAAGAAAGAAACATATTATCTAAATGGTGAAAGATTGCAGACACCTGAGGTGCAGAGGGATCTGTGTCCTGATGCATGAATCACAAAAGACTACTATGCAGGTACATGAAGTAATTAGGAAGGTTATCATTTTTTGCCTGGGGAATTGAATATAAAAATAGGGAGGTTATGCTTCAGTTATTCTGAGCACTAGTGATACCACATTTGGAGTACTGTGTATAATATTGATCATCTTATTTAAGGAAGGATGTAAATGCATTGGAAGCAGTTTACCAGGTTTACCGGACCAAATACCTGAAATGGTCAAGTTGTCTTTCAAGGAAAGGATGGACAGGCACGGTTTGTATCTGCTGGAGTTTAGAAGAGTAAGAGGCGACTTGATTGAAATCTACTGAGTGATCTTGACAGGGTGGATGTGGAGAGGATGTTTCCACTTGTGGGACAATCAAGAACTGGGGTCACTGTTTAAAAATAAGGGGTCACCTATTTAAATGGAGATTAGATAAAATATTTTCTCTCAAGGGGTTGTAAGTTTTTGGAACTCTCTTCCTGAAAAGGCAATGGAAGCAGACCCTTTGAATATTTTTATGGCAGAGGTGGATAGATTTTTGGGAAGCAAGGAGGTGATAGGTTATTGGGGGAAGATGGGATGCAGATTTGAGGGTACTATCAGATCAGCCATGATCTTATTGAATGACAGGGCAGGCTTGAGGGGCTGAATGGCCTACTTCTCCTACTTGTTTATATGTTTCTTCACATGACTAGAAGAATCTTGACTACTCCAAGCAGATCTTAGAAGAATGGGTTCATGTTTGACAAATCATGTTTAGAAAATAATAGTTATGCCTCTATGAGTGGGCAGATCAAATGCTGACTATGCATATATATGCCCTACAGGGAAGGGAATAAAAACCAGAAAGAGACTGGGTATTTTAGTGCCTCATCCTCCAGGGGTTCATGTCCAACACTGTGAAGCTATAGCTAAAGTGAACTAGGATGAAGTTGTGATCACAGGACAGTTTACTATAAAACAAAACCTCCACTTTTGCTCTTAAAGAAGCATTTAGATTGGCCTGAATTAGAAGTAATTTGTTCTGATTTGATGTTGGCTGTTAGTGATGCTTTGAAAAGGTGCAAGAGAAAGGGGCACAAATTAGAATCACAGTTTTCAACACTTGAATTACCCAGACTTAAAGAGCTGCATCTGTTTCCAGAACTTTAGAAAAATGTAGGGTTAAGGAAGATGGAGGTTTATAGGATAATGAAAGAACTAGATTTGTGTTTATATGGAAGAATAAATTCAGCTAAACAAGGAATGTAAGAGCAGAGACAGGTTGGATGTTGGGTCTTGTCACTTTCCCAAAGAATAGTGGACTAATAAAACAGATGGCTGGCCAATGCAGAAAAAACTGATTTGCTGTTTTCTTCAAGGTGGAGCCACCCTGGGTTCTGCTGGGATCTATAGGAACATATGAAATCGGAGCAGGAGTAGGCCATTTGGCCCCTTGTGTCCGCTCTGCCATTCAATAATATCACGGCTGATCCGATTGTAACCTCCCACATACCCCCAATAACCTTTCACGCTTTATTATCAAGAATCTAACGGCCTCATCCTTAAAAATTGTCAAAGACTGCTTCCACAGCCTTTTGAAGAAGGGAGTTTCAGAGATCCACTACCACCTGTCAAGACGCCTCAGGATCTCGTATGTTTCAATCGAGTGCAAATTACTTTGTCCAAGAGGTAGCCATCCTGTAATATAAATCAGAATCAGTGTGATCCCCTGGGTTAGCTTTGATCACACAAAGGGATTGGAGTGGAATTTTCCTGTCTTGATTCCTAAATTGGCATGGGTTTTTGTCTTTTTGTTTGGTCTCTCTCAGGAGATTGCACGGCTCAGACAGATTTAAGATGCGCATCACGGCTCTATGGGACAGGCTAGGCAAACCAGGCTGTCTGTTCCTGTACATTGCTTTGATACATTCTTATGTATGATTTCGATATTGGAAAATTCATGTGGATGGCTGTGATGCAGCTGCAAGAGTAACAAGTCAATGAAAAGAATGTACAAATCACAACATTCCTGCTTTATTGCCTCATGCTGATTTACAGGTCGATGCACTTGCAGTAGCTGATGGATGCTTTATTCCAAATCTTCGCAGAAACATTGGAAGAAAGGTTATGGAAAATCAGCATTATTACTTTGAAATATAAGACAAGAAAGTTAATCCACATTCAACATTCATATTTTAAATGCAAATCTTTCCCAAAAAAAAGGAATTAATAGAAATGATAAAGCAGTCTGACTTCCAAGTCATGTGTATCCAGGAGCATCATCTCCATCATGATGATGAATGGATTTTTACAAAGAATTACAGTAGTCCCTGTATTCTTTCTCAACCCACATTTATTAAATCTGTAGATGGAATCGACTGTAGAATACTTAATTGCAGAATTCTCTGAACCTATCGGTTACATAATAACCTGCTATGGCCCAAAGGACCATAGTCGTCGATCTAGAAGCACTCAGATTTTATGAAGAATGATGCCAAATAAAGGAATCTGTTCCACCCCATAACTACCTGATTAACAAGGCTGATACGAATGCACAACAAGTAAATGTGAGCAAACGAATAGTTCAAGACACCTTTCATGATGATACAAATGGAGAATTTCTTCTTGACTGCACCATAGAATTCAAGCTCTGGTCTGCAGATAACAACTTGCAAAGAAAAAAAGGGTAATTTTGAATGTATGAATCTTGAATATTGCTGAAAAGCTAGACATGTTGCCAAAGCAGATGAGTGCAAAGCGAAAAGCTTAAGCAATATGTCTCTCTTTATAGCAAAATATGAATCCCCAAATATAAGATGCCCAGCTGGATTACATCTTAGTCTGGAAAAAGTAAAACAAAACCGGATCTGGAATGTTGGAGCTTACAACTCTGAATACAGTTGGATCAGATCATAGAATAATGACAGCAAAAATAATCTTAGTTTAAGGTTTCCAAGAACAAGTAGCCAAGTTCTGGGCAAGAATTTATGCTGGAGCAGATTGAATAAAGATAGTTAACATGAAAAACCTATTTATGATCAGAGACCCAAACAGATTTTCAAACCTTTGAAATGGAAAAGACAGCACACCATCAGAAGCTTGGATTCTGGTAAAGTAAGTAGCTGAAGCAGTGGTAAAAATAATCCTCAAGAAAGCACATCACTTGAAACCTGATATCAAAACTCATCCATTTGTTCAAGAAAAGATAGAACAGATAGGACAAAGATATGTTAAAACAGAACATGTAGAAAATATTTCAAGAAAGTCTATGGTGTTATGCGAGGGAGACATTAGGAAATTAGGTCCAGAAATGAGATTGAAGATGTAGCAAGCAATTTCGGGGTTAAAGTGACTGAAGGAAAATACTGCTAGCACGGCTTCAGAGGGCTAGGCCACACCTTGCTGAGTTACGTTGTCCCAGTCATACTTAAATCCGTTAGTAGGAATAAGCAAGGTGCCCCAGATCCATTGTTCTTTGGGACATTCTGTCTGACTAGCTATTAATCCATTACAGAGTCTTGTGGCCTCTTTGTCTGTCAATAGGAGGTTAGTTGCATATCTATAGCATGGCTCTGTTCTTTTGTATAAATCGGAGAGGGCAATCAAATAATCAAGATAACGATGATAGGTTTAAGTCTGTAAACTCCAGAGAACCTTTGCTTGAGGGGCTGGGTGGAGGTTCGAGAGAGAGAGAGAAAAAAAATCCTGTTTTGAATAGGTATAGGAGAAAGCTTTAGAAAAGGTTTCTGAATAAATGTCCCTAACAAGAAAGATTGCTTTGTAATGCAAGTATTGCCTTTTGAGTAAGTGGTATGAGTGCTGCATGTTTATTTAAAGTGTTGTTTAATTGGAACTAGTATATTAAGGTATATAATCTACATGTAATCTGTTAGTGTTAGAGTTTAGAAATTTAAATATTGTTTTCTTTTGTTTCAATAAAGTTTGTTTGTAAAATAACCAAGCCCTATTTCTTATATTGATTTCCATGCCATCTTTTGACTTAAAAAAAGTTATGGTCCTGGTCCCATCTCTTAGCCACTGACTGACCAGGCGCCTGTAACAATGGTCAAGGTGATGCTGCTGACTTTTACTTTTTTTTGAAAATATTTTATTGAGGCAGTTATAATTTTAACAATTTTCAACATCAAATTTCAACAAAAACAAGCTGCTGACTATTACAATAAGAAGTTTGACAACTAAAAAGACAAAATGAAGATTAAGGACAATAGATATGTATGTACTAATACTAGCCAATTTTGTAACTGGATTCAAAAATACCCTAAAAGGAAAATTTAAAAGGAAAGAATAAAATAACAGAGAAACACTCATGGAAAGTTCACTTTGACCAGCTGTTGGGCCAAGAGCTGTCAACATATACCTTGAACATATATGTCAGAAAGAGAACGTGACATTAACAGCGAGCCATTTACTTATGAAAATCTAGTAAACCGAATTGCAAAAGCCAGATCAGCAAAAGGCCCTGGTCTGGATATGGTTTTAGAAATTGAAAGACGCTTAAAATTATGTTCTATGGCTGAGTAACCATACTTTCACCAACAAAAGCGAAGGCAGCTGCCACATTCTTGAAAAGTTGTATCATACACCCTCAAAAGCAAATTGAAACCTTGCGATCAACTCTGTGGGAATCTCACTTAAACCAAAAGCAGCAAAGATTTACAGATGACTTCCATTAATAAAGTACTCAACTTGTATGGTATAGAGAAATCCTGATAGAATACATGATGAATAAAGAGAATAAGAGAAGGACTGTCATAGGGACTTTGACATTTAATTGATGATAGATGTGAAAGTTAGTTGCTGAATGAAAATTATCTATTGACTTCAGTCGTGCTAATAACGCAAGGACACTCCTCTGACTCATATTCCTGAGAGTGGAAGGAAAAGGTGGAGTCAGGCAGGGCATTGCAGCAGACAAATAGTGACACAGGGATGCTTTCCCCTATAACCTAGTTCTTGTGCTGTTGAACATTACAACCCAATAACCCCTCCTAACTGTCTTGGACACTAAGGGCAATTTATGATGGCTAATCCACCTAACCTGCACGTCTTTGGACTGTGGGAGGAAACCGGAGCACCCGGAGGAAACCCAGGCAAACACGGGGAGAACGTGCAGACTCCTCACAGACAGTGACCCAGCGGGGAATCGAACCTGGGACCCTGGCACTGTGAAGCCACAGTGCTATCCACTTGTGCTGTCCCTGGTCGATCCAGGATAGGTGTTCCCCTATCTCCTTGTTCCTCTGCCTTTCCCCTCTCCCTTTTGTGTTCTCCCTCCATCGGCTTCAGCTGTGTTAGTTTTGTGGGGGGGATTTGCCCCCCCCCCCCCCCAACAAACCTGGCCCCTTCCTCTACTGTTGTCTCACTTTGTCCCTCTTGGGCTCTCTGCCTCCTTCCCCCCTCCTCCCCACTAGGTTGTGCGTTCCTGCCATTTCTCCTTGTCCTTCTTTTTCCCTTTTTAATCCTTCCCTTTTCCCTTTCTACGGGCTGTTGCTGCCCTCATAAAGGTTTTGGAACAGACCAACAATTGCCCCCATGCAGTGAGGAAGCCTTCCTCTGACCCTCGGATGGCATATTTGATCTTCTCCAGATAGAGAAATTCAGCTAGCCAGTCTACAGCTGTGGGTGGTGCTGCTGATCACCAGCCGAGCAGGATTCTCCGGCTTGCGATTAGGGAAGCGAATGCTAGGGCCTCAGCCCTCTTCTCCACGTGTAGCTTCAGCTGCTCTGATGTCCCGCATGGCTTCATCCTCACCCCCACAACCTTAGACATTGCCTCAGAGAAGGCTGTCCAGAACCCATCAAGTTTGGGACAAGCCCAGAACATGCGAGTGTGGTTGGCCGGGCCCTTCTGGCACCGTTCACATTTGTTCTCTACTTCTGGGAAGAATCTGCTCATTTGGGTTCAGGTCAGGTGTGCTCTGTGCACCACTATGAACTGCATGAGACTGACCCCTGCACAGGAGGAGGTGGAGTTTGTCTCCGGGGCCCAGGGGTATCCTACTGTCACTTTGCAGAGGAAGTGTTTTATTTGTAGTTATCTCATGTCCTGCCCTGTCGGTAATTCCCATTCCTCCGTCAGTTCGTTCAACGTCGCTAGTCATGTCCTATGTAGAAGTCCCTGACTGTCAGCATGCCCCTATCCTGTCTCCATTTTTAAAAGGATGAGTCTAGCATGGCTGCGGGAATCTGTGGTTCCTGCAGACGGGGACCATGGGGGACATCCCGGTCAGCCCAAAGTGCTGTCTTAGTTGGCCCCATGTTTTCAGTGAGGCTGCTACCATTGGGCTCGATCTGTATTTCGTTGAGGGGGATGGGAACGCTGCCGTGGCCAGGGCCCAGAGGGCCATTCCCTTGCAGGAGGTATCCTCCATCAGCTCCACTCCGAGTTCAGTTCATGCACCCATCCCCTCACTCTTTCCGCTGTTGTTGCCCAGTGTACATTTTGGAAGAAGGCCTTGGATATGGTATGGACCTAAACTGGAAGAGGAGCCTCAGCAGCACGTTCATTTTGATAATCTGCACTCTCCCCGCCCAGGAGAGTGGGAGTGTGTCCCATCTCTATAGGTCTCTTTTGACTTTCTCCACCAGGCTGGTTAGGTTCCACTTGTGGATCTGTGTCCAGTCTCTGGCTATTTGGTTTCCCAGGTATCGGAATCTGTTTTGAGCTCTTTTGAATGGGAGTCCCTCCAGCTCAGTCCCTCCCTCGTTTGGGTTCACTGGGAATGCCTCAGTTTTGCCCAGAATGAGTTTGTAACCTGAGAAGGTTCCGAACTCTCAGGGCAGCACGGTAGCATGGTGGTTAGCATAAATGCTTCACAGCTCCAGGGTCCCAGGTTCGATTCCCGGCTGGGTCGCTGTCTGTGCGGAGTCTGCACATCCTCCCCGTGTGTACGTGGGTTTCCTCCGGGTGCTCCGGTTTCCTCCCACAGTCCAAAGATGTGCGGGTTAGGTGGATTGGCCATGCTAAATTGCCCGTAGTGTCCTAAAAAGTAAGGTTAAGGAGGGGGTTGTTGGGTTACGGGTATGGGGTGGATACGTGGGTTTGAGTGGGGTGATCATTGCTCGGCACAACATCGAGGGCTGAAGGGCCTGTTCTGTTCTGTACTGTTCTATGTTCTATGTTCTTTCAGGATCTGCATGATTGCTTTCAGTCCCTCCTGTTACTTTAAGACGTACAGGAGCAGGTCATCCGCATAGACTGAAACTCTGTGCTCTCTGTCTCTTCTTTGGATGCCCTTCCAGTTTTTCACACCATCGTAAGGCTATCGCCAGGGGTTTGATTGCTAATGCAAACAGGAGCGGGGCAGTGAGCATCCCTGCCTTGTGCCTCTTTGTAGCTGGAAATATTCAGAGCTGGTGGTGTTGGTTCGAACATTTGGGAGCGTTGTATAGGAACCTCACTCGGAAGTTGAACTAGCCCAAACGTTTCCAGTACCTTGAGGAGATACTTCCTTCAACTCTGTCGAAGGCCTTTACTGCGTCCAGGGAGACGATCGCCTCTGGTGTTCTCTCCCCGGGGGGGTCATTTTTACGTTCAATAACCGCCTGATATTCGTAGTGAGTTGCCTACCCTTGACAAACCCACCTCAACGACTACCTCTGGTACACAGCCTTTTAGCCAGGCCTTTATAAGAATTTCCGCATCCACGTTCAGCAGCGAAATAGGTCTATATGATCCACATTCCATTGGGTCTTTGGCTTTTTTGGGTATCAATGAGATTGGGGCCTGCGCTAGCCTAGGAGGCAAAGTGCCCCTTGCTAGTGAGTCTGCGAGCCTGACTCTTTGGTAGGGCCAGGGCCGGTGCAAACTTTTTATAGAAGTCCGCCGGGAACCCATCCAGTCCCAGTGCCTTCCCCACCTGCATGGAGCTGATGCTTTCCATGATTTCTCCCAGATCTATTGGTGCTTCCAGCTCCCCCCATCTGTCTTCCCCCACAACTGGCATTTCCAGTTCGTTGAGGAACTGTTTCATCCCTGCGTCCCCGTTGGGAGGCTCAGAGGTGTAGAGCCCTTGGCAGAAGGTCACAAATGCTTGATTAACCTCTTTTAGTTCCGCTACCAGTCTACCTCTGCTATCCTTTACCTGCGCTATTTAACTCGTGGCTGCCTGCTTTCTCAGCTGGTGAGCCAGTTGGTGGCCAGCCTTTTTTCCATGTTTGTAAAAGGTCCCCCGTGTCTGGCGGAGTTGGTATACTGCTTTCCTGGTGGATATGCTGCCCCACAAAATTGCCCAATCATTAATTTTAACCTTCACTGACCTCTGTGGCCAGATTCCCAATATGTGTTGCTCACATAAAAAGCACAGCACTGGAGTGTAAGTTCATAAAATCAGCTTTTTTAGTCCAGGCCTGCATACCCCTGCACGCTACCAGAAGGCAACGTTTGAAGCATTCTTTAACCTGGCTTTGTGTTGAAAAGAGGTGAGGAAAACATTGGAGATGGTGTGGACAGGACTGGGAGTTAGTCAAGAGTAATTCTTTCCTGTTGGCATGTATACTACACATAATTTACAATACAGAGTAGTGACACCTTACTGAATATTGTGACAGGTTCTGAGGGCTTAGCACAAATCTGAAAACACCAGAAGACAATGAACAGAGCTTTTCCTAATGACTCAGTAAGTGCGTTCCCAGCTCTGTATTACGTCAGCTAATCTCAATGAGGGTGCAAATTGGAATGCTGGAAAATGTTTGGAGGAAACAAAATAAAACAATTACCTTACACATAATAGGAAGAAGGATCGATTCACATTGAGATTGAAATAGAAATAAGGTTTAAAGTAAAACATAATCCTCTTTAAGTTCTTTAATGACAGCCTATACATTCATAATTCAACCAGTATTGTTAATTGGTTGGGTTTTCGATGCATGGGGGTGTGGTGTGGTTTGTATAAATCGTAATTGAGGGACACAGTGCTTGACTGGCTGCTTCTCATATCCAGACTAAAGGTAGAATATGGCAGCTGCCTAGCTTCATCTGCGAATATAATGAATTAAGACAATATAGAATAACCTCAATATTGAACTGCAGTCAGAGATAGAGTTTTCTTTTCAGTGTTTACGATGGTGTTTCAAATTTACTGCCTTTGAGGTACATATTTTGTTTTTTCTATACTGTATTGTCACTCCATTTAATTAAGTGTAATAGCCAGTCATTCCAGCAGAGAGAGCCATTGTCTGCAGTTTGTGTTTAATCTACAGTGCACTCACTTTCACAGAAGCATAAGATTTGACACTCCCCCCGCCCCCCCAACATTTTGACCTACCACACCTGTGGCAGCTCCCCGAAAGATCTACCCACTTAGTCCCTTTCCTTGTTTCTTCCCCATAACTTTGTATAACATAGAATATCATAACTGCATCCTTGTTACGTGCAGTGATTTTTAGTTTGAATTTGGGATATAATAAACAATTAAATTAATCTTATTTTCAGGTCAGCACAGTGGTGCAGTGGTTAGCACTGCTGCCTCATGGCGCCGAGGACCCGGGTTCATTCCCCGGGTCACTCTCCATGTGAAGTTTGTACATTCTCCCCGTGTCTGTGTGGGTCTCACCCCACAACCCAAAAGATGTGCAGGGTAGGTCGATTGGCCACACTAAATTGTCCCTTAATTTGAAAAAAAAGAATTGGGTACTCTAAATTTTTTTTTTTTAATGAATCTTATTTTCTTTTGTATTTGTAATTTCTAATTGTACATAGCAATCCTTTCGATTCTTGACCTGCTACTCTTTATCTAACCCCCTCATTTGTTTTTCTATCCCATCCAACGTACTCTGAGCATTCTCCGCCACTCCCACATTTCAAAAGCTGTTATCCTAGATGTAGGAGCTGTTTCAAGGCCTGTGTATTGAGTCGGCTTCAACGTGGGCTTTTCTCCTGTGGCTCAACTCAGTACAAAGAGCAGCAGACACATCAACAATCTGAAGACGGTTTAATATTCTACAAACTTGCTTTCATGTACATGAGATATAAAACCTGGAAAGCTGCCAAGGTCCTTCTACCGAACAAAGATACAAACTATACAACATTTAAAAATCAATAGCCCTCCCCAGCTGGATGTGATCCAATCCCTGAATCTGCTATGTTTAAACTCACTCAATAGAATTGCAAGCAATGTTTAAACTTCACCCAATAGAATCGCAAGCAACCCATGATTAATGCCAGGATCCTCATCCTGACAGCTATGTACAATTGCAACATCCTGTGCTGTTTGTTTGTGAGAAACAGAACAACAGAACCAGCACCCTGGATTGTTTCACTATTGATTACTTATTACTGCTGTGTCCTAAAAATACATGTTTAATGGTTAATAATGATTACTCGGCACTCTTCCTAGAATTCATCCCAATCCTTAATAAAGTAACTTATGTAAAACTAATCTAGTAATCTAGTGGCATGCAAACTATTTAGTGGTAAGAGGTATCATCGCTGACCCCCCCCCCCCCCCCCCCCCCCCCCCCGGCCCCCGCTTGAATCCCCCCTTTTGGCCCTTGGCTAGCCCAAGAACAGGCCATCAAAGAGACATAGAGAATTTATTGGAGTCTGGCCTAGGTGTGCAATGGCCAACAGGCAAGAGCCGTAACTGTTCCTCTTTAACTAGGGGGCGACAGTCTGTCTGCCATTCCCTAATGCGGCGTCAGAAGCAACAGAGCGTGATAAAAAAGACAAGCAATATAAACAGCTGCAAAATTACAGCAACGTGCGATATAATACGTATCCATGGATGGATATTGGTATTCAATCCCCAATTCCATATTTTAGAGAAAAAGTTCTGTGACTGAAACTGTTCCGTCGCCTTCTCAGCTTGAGTCTGGATGAGCACCCGCTCTTTGTTCCTGTGTTGGCCAATGGTAATAGACTCGGATAAATTGGTTAGAACAACATTATGTCCCGGCAATTCACACACAATGCCACACTTGGTATAATTGTGGAATGACGTCACAATGTAGTAGTTGTCCAAGTATTGAGCATGATTAAACACAGTCTGATTGGTTAATTTGACCGCTAACGTGCAGTTCTCACACGTAGTATACCCGCAGTAATCTTCCGTACTAATGGCCCTCTCTGGGCACAACCAGTTATTTCCCCAACCCCTTTGCATACCGGAGGTTGATAGAGAATATTCTACCTGCCCTTTGGATTGCATGTGCTTCCTTCAGTTTAACTAACACATCATTCCCATAGTGTCCCAAGTTGTTCACCTGAAGAAGTTCATGAGTACTGTTCTCCCCTGCCCTGGGAATATGCAACATCATTCCCACTAGGAGGGTGTGGTTATCATTGGCAAAGGGAACGCGACTCGCCAATGCAACTCCCTCAGGTGTTCAGGAGCTTGGTGGGCAGTTTTTTTTTTAATAAACAATTTTATTGAGGTAGTTTTTGGCTTTATAAACAGTTACAGACATCATCAGAAAGGAAGCAAAAAAGGCAAAAATGTGCAAACATCCACGTACTTTCAATACTTCCATCGTAACATATTGCACAAGCCCGCTCCCCTCCCACCGGTACTACCCGCCATATTTTCCCTCCTACTCTACTGTACCCCTCCCCCCACCCCCCTGCTGACGCTCACTCTCCCGCAAAGAAGTCAATAAATGGTTGCCACCTCCGGGTGAACCCCTGCACAGATCCCCTCAAGGCGAACTTAATTTTTTCCATCCCCAGGAAACTCGACATGTCCGCAAGCCACCACTCAGTCTTCGGGGGCTTTGAGTCCCTCCACGCCAATAATATTCGTCGCCGGGCTATCAGGGAAGCAAAGGCCAGCACATCAGCCTCTTTCTCCCCCTGGACGCCCGGGTCTTCCGAAACCCCAAACATTGCCACCCCTGGACTCATCACCACCCTTGTTTTTAGCACCTGGGACATGACCCCCGCAAATCCCTCCCAGTACCCCCTCAGCTCAGGGCATGCCCAAAACATGTGAACATGTTTCGCTGGTCCTCCCGCGCACCTAGCGCATTTGTCCTCTATCCCGAAAAATTTGCTCATCCGAGCCACCGTCATATGGGCCCGGTGAACGACCTTAAATTGGATCAGCCCGAGCCTAGCACATGTCGCAGTCGAGTTTACCCTACTCAGGGCCTCTGCCCACAGCCCATCCTCCATTTCCCCGCCTATCTCCTCCTCCCATTTAAGTTTCAGTTCCTCTGTCTGGGACCCTTCCTCCCTCATGAGCACCTTATATATACCCGAGACTCTGCCCTCCCCTTCTTCCCTCCTAGAGACTATTCTGTCGAGGATCCCCATTGGCGGGAGGCGCGGGAAAGATGGGACCTGTCTACGAACAAAGTCCCGCAACTGTAGGTATCTAAAATCATTTCCCCTTACCAACCCAAATTTCTCCTCCAAGCTCCTCAAACTCGCGAAGCTCCCTTCCAGGAACATATCACCCACCCTTCCCGCCCCTGCTCGCCGCCATACTCTGAACCCCCCATCCATACTGCCGGGGGCAAACCGATGGTTGTCGCAGATTGGCGCCCAGACAGACGCCCCCATCTCCCCCACATGCCTCCTCCACTGGCCCCATATCCGCAGGGTTGCCACCACTACCGGGCTGGTGGTGTACTTGGCCGGCGGCAGCGGTAGAGGAGCCGTGACCAGGGCTTCCAAACTGGAGCCCCTGCACGAAGCCGCCTCCACCCGCTCCCAAATAGACCCCATACCCACCATCCACTTCCTTATCATAGCGATGTTGGCCGCCCAGTAATAATTGACCAGACTCGGCAAAGCCAGCCCTCCCTCGCTGCGGTTCCTCTCCAACATCGCCTTCTTCACCCGCGGAGACTTTCCCGCCCAGACAAAGCTCATGATCAGCCCGTTAACTCTTTTGAAGAAGGACTGTGGGATAAAGATCGGGAGGCACTGAAAAATAAACAAAAATCGAGGGAGGATTGTCATCTTTACAGTCTGCACCCTCCCTGCCAGCGACAGCGGGAGTGCATCCCATCTCCGAAACTCTCCCTTCATTTGCTCCACCACCCTGGCCAAATTTAACTTATGCAGCCTGCCCCAGTCTCGTGCCACCTGGATTCCCAAATACCGGAAATTTTCCTCAACTAGCCTAAACGGTAGCCCTCTCAATCTGTTCTCCTGGCCCCTTGCCTGGACCACAAACATTTCACTCTTGACCGTATTTAATTTGTATCCTGAGAACTGGCCGAACTCCCTCAGCATTCCCAGTATAGTTCCCATCCCGGCCACTGGGTCCGACACGTACAGGAGCAGGTCGTCTGCATAAAGAGAAACCCTGTGTTCAACCCCGCCCCTCACCATCCCCTTCCAACCCTCTGCGGCTCTCAGCGCAATCGCCAGCGGCTCTATGGCCAGCGCAAACAGCAGCGGGGAGAGCGGGCAGCCCTGCCTGGTCCCTCGGTACAACCTAAAGTACTCCGACACTTCTCTGTTGGTCCTGACGCTGGCCCTCGGGGCCTGATATAATAATTTGATCCAATCCACCAATCCCTCCCCGAACCCAAACCGTCCGAGCACCTCCCATAGATAGTCCCACTCCACCCGGTCAAAGGCCTTCTCGGCGTCCATTGCCACCACTACCTCCACCTCTCTACCCGCCGGGGGCATCATTATCACATTGAGCAATCTCCTCAGATTGGCCGCCAGCTGCCTACCTTTCACGAACCCCGTTTGATCCTCCCCAATCACCTCCGGTACACAGTCCTCCATTCTAACCGCCAGTACCTTTGCCAGGAGCTTGGCATCTACATTAATCAGGGAGATTGGCCTGTAGGACCCGCACGCCTCCGGGTCTTTACCCCGCTTCAATATCAGAGATATGGTGGCTTGTGACATTGTCGGCGGCAGGGTCCCTCTGTCCCTTGCCTCTTTGAAAACCCTCGCCAAGACCGGGCCCACCAGCTCAGAGAACTTCCTATAAAACTCTACTGGGTATCCATCCGGCCCCGGGGACTTCCCCGACTGCATGGCCTTTAGGCCCCCCAATACCTCCTCTACTCTAATCGGGGCCCCCAGCTCTTCCACTCGCCCCCCCCAACTGTTGGGAATGTTAACCCGTCCAGAAATCTTTTCATCCCCTCCGGTTCTTCCGGCGGCTCCGAAGTATACAGCTTACGATAGAAGTCCCGGAATACCCTATTCAATTCTGCCGGATCCTCCACTTTGCGCCCCCCCCTCGTCCCTCACTCTACCTATTTCCCAGGCCGCCTCCCTCCTCCTGAGTTGCTGCGCTAACAGTCTGCTGGCCTTTTCCCCATACTCGTACACCACTCCCCTCGCCTTCCTAAGCTGTTCCACGGCCCTGCTCGTGGATAGTGCCCCCAGTTCCGCCTGTAGTCTCTGCCTCTCCCTGAGTAAAACCTCCCCCGGAGACTCCGCGTGCTCTTCATCTATCCGACCCATTTCCCTGACCAATCTATCCATCTCTGCCCAGTCTGCCTTGGCTCTGTGGACCCCAATTGAAATCAGCTCCCCCCGCACTACTGCCTTTAGTGCCTCCCACACGGTCGCCGCTGAGACCTCCCCAGTGTCATTCACCTGCAGGTAATTTTTTATACATTTCCGAAGCCTCTCGCAGATCCCCTCCTCCGACAGCAGTCCCACATCTAGCCTCCATTGCGGGCGTTGATAGCTCGCTCCCCCGAACTGCAGGTCCACCCAATGCGGGGCATGGTCTGAAATGGTAATTGCTGAGTATTCCGTGTTCTTTACCTCCCCCATACAGTCCCTGCTTAGTACAAAGAAATCTATCCTGGAATATACTTTGTGGACGTGCGAGTAAAACGAGTAGCCCCTTCCTGTTGGCTGTCTATCTCTCCAGGGGTCCACTGCCCCCATTTGCTCCATAAACCCTTTCAGCTCCCTTGCCATTGCTGAGAGTCTACCCGTTCTGGGACACGACCGATCCAAAGTCGGGTCAAGGACCATGTTAATGTCCCCTCCCATTATTAGCCTGCGAGAATCCAAGTCCGGGATCTTCCCCAGCACTCTTTTAATGAAGTCCACGTCATCCCAGTTCGGGGCATATATATTCACCAGCACCACTCTTCTCCCCTCCAGTCTGCCCCGTACCATCAGGTATCTGCCCCCCCTGTCTGCGGATATGCCCTCTGCCTCAAATTGCACTCGCTTGTTGATCATGATTGCCACCCCTCTGGACTTCGAGTCCAAGTCCGAGTGGAAGACCTGGCTAATCCAGCCCTTCCTTGGCCTGGTCTGGTCTGACACTTTCAGATGTGTCTCCTGCACCATAATTACGTCCGCCCTCAGGGCCCGCAAGTGCGCGAACACCCGCGCCCTCTTAACCGGCCCATTCAGTCCCTTAACGTTCCAGGTGATTAGCCTGGTCGGGGGGCACATCCCACCCACCCCCACCCCGCCGGTCAGCCATAGCCTTTCTCGGGCCGGCCCCTGACCCGTGCGTCGCGCCATTCCTGGGCCGCCCTTTGGCTGCATCCACCCTCGACCTCCTTTCCAGTGCCTATTTCAAGTCCCTCTCCCGTCAGCAGAACAACCCCCCCCCTCCCCTAACCCCCTCCCCCGATACCCCCACCCCTGCCACCTACTGGCTGTAACTTCCCCCCCCATCTGACTTCCTTGACTAGCCAATCTGCTAGCCCGGTGACTCAACACTCCGGCGCCTTCCTGTCCCATTCCCCTTGTTTCCCCGTCCTCCTCCCCACCCACTGGGGCAAGCCGGCTCCAGTGTCTTCCGCGAGCTGCACAAAAAGCACAAACCAGCCCAAACAGGAAAAAAAAAGAAAAAACCACAGAAAAAAGAGAAAAAGCACATAAATGTCCATGAACAAAGGAAAGAGTCTCAAATGTTCCGCTTGGCCCCCTTGGCCCAGCAAACCGTTGAGCAGCAGTCCAGGCACATTCGGCGTTCCTTCCCACAGAAATCCTCGGGCCCTAACTCGCGTCCTTGGGGCCTCCTTTCGGGACCAGCCCCAGGTCCCTCACAAAATTCATTGCTTCTTCGGGCTCGGAGAAGTAGTGGTGTTGACCCTGGTGCGTGACCCATAGCCGAGCTGGGAACAGCAGACCAAACTTCACGTGCTTCTTGAACAGCACCTCCTTGACATTCTTAAAGGCTGCTCGCCGCCGAGCCACCTCCTGGCTTAGGTCCTGATAAATGCGGAGAACACTGTTGTTCCACGTGCTGCTCCTGGCGCTCTTTGCCCACTGCAGCACCTGCTCCTTGTCCACGAACCTGTGGAACCTAATCACCATCGGGCGGGGGGGGGGGCCCGCCCGGCCGCCCCTGCCTTGCCTGCACTCTGTGTGCCCCCTCCAGCTCCAGCGGTCGCGGAAAGGCTTCGGCTCCCATCAGCTGCTTCAGCAGGTCTGCTACAAACGCTGCAGCATCAGCTCCCTCCGCCCCCTCCGGGAGGCCGACCATCCTCAGATTGTTCCTGCGGACTCTATTCTCCAGCTCCTCCACTCTGTCCAGCAGTCTTCTCTGCCGCTCTTTCAGGCCGTCCACTTCTAGCGCTGCAACCGTTTGAGCATCCGCCTGCTCCTCCACCGCCTCGCCCAGCTCCTTAACTTTAACATCCTGGGCGTCCAGCCTCTGGTTCAGCTGATCCACCGCTTTCTGGATTGGGTCCAAGCTGTCCCGCTTCAGCGCTTCAAAACTGGACTTCATTACCTGGAGCATGTTATCCAGCGCCAGCTTGATTGCTGAGTCCGGGGTCCGTGTGTCCGCCATCTTAGGTCCCAGGTAATTTTCTTCAGGTCCTTGTCTCTGTCCCTTTTTCTCCTTCTTCTTCTGCCTTCTGGAATCCCGCTGTTCCATGTGCCGCAGCCCGCTCCTCAGCGCCTTCGCTGCCGCTTTCCTTCGCCCAGCTCCTTGAATTTTACCTCCTGGGCATCTGAAGTGGGTCCAAGCTGTCCCTCCTCAGCAACTCCAAACTTTTTTTTTCCTTTGTCCTGGAGGAAGGAAGGTCCGTGGGTCCGCCATCTTACCCTTCAGGTCAGCTTCCTCCTTGCCTCCGTCTCTCTCTCTCTCTTTCTTCCTCACCTGCTGGCCTCCCACACTTCCATCTGCTGCAGCCCGCTCTCCTCTTCTGTTCCCGGCAGCCTTTTTGCCGCCCCCGTGGTCCCGTTATCGCGGGGAATCAGCTGTTCAGCCCCGCCGGAGTGAGAGCCCACCGAATGTGCGGCTCACTCGTACATCGCCGCCACCGGAAGTCCCTGGTGGGCAGTTTTGACCCAAGCTATCAATTGATCATTGCTCACCGAATTAGGTACTCGGTGTGCAGCAAGCTGGAGTAGGTTGGCCTGAAGACTTTGTAATAAATATATTGCATCCACATTACATGCCTGCACGCAGTACACCTCCTTTGAGATAGCACTCTGTCTATCAATTAACTCATTAATCGTGGTCTGATATGGTTGCAACTGTTTAGGTTCTCTCCACATAAGCTGATTGACTTGCTGGCTAAGGTCTGTAGTCGTTTCAGCATCCTGGTATATGTCCTTAACTGTAGCTCTCATTTGCCCTTTCATAACCTCAATCTCCTCACTTATCTCAGCAATGTCAAGGGCATTGACAGTCGAAACTCCTGCCCCATAACCTCCAACCGCCAGTTCCACTATGTCTCTCTGTCGTTGCTTAAATGTTGCCAATCCACTTCCATCCAAAATCTCCCCCTTCAAGGCTACAAACAATCCTTGCCCATAGCAATAGGCTGGTAAGTGTAGACTGGTGAGATTAACCATAACATGTTCATATCCAGGTACTATCGTCACTAATTCATCAGAGGGGGTCAGAACTAACCCGTGTCCCATCGTGTGGCTAGTGATATACTCATCACATTCGGTCTTGGGGGTTGTCCTTGGACTCATGGTTGTACTCGAGCCGGAGTTCGCCGGTGTCACAGTGGTGGTGGTAGGCTTCTGCCTGGCCCCCACCCGTATCCGCTGGGGAACAGGCAGAAGCCTACCACCCTGCTTCCGACAATATCCCACACGATTCTCGGGCTCCGGTGCTGACTGGCTGCCTACCGCACTTCTTTGATACAAAGCTGTTAATCTGTCACATATCATCTCAATGATTTTCATTACGGTTAGGTGGCAGGGATCTATGCTGTGAATTTCCAGATGGTGCCCTATTACTTTATATTTCACAATTGGGCGATTTGAGCCATCGATGGTATTTAATGTTCTCTGGTCGGTCATTTAAAAAACAGTGTCATCTTGCCTGGGGGCAAAGGTCCTGCACCCCAACTTTCCATATCACCTGTAATTCCCTTGATCCTGGGTTCCCAACTGACATAGGGCCTAGGTATTTTGGAATTGCAAGTAATTCGTATAAGCTGCCCCACAGGAACATATAGAGTCCCATTTCTGCATACATCCTGAGTCCCATCATAATAAAAACCTATACCACTCCTCCCCTTTGCATCTCATAACATTTACAGCAGCCCGACGCACCTGCGTGACATTGGTATACGATCATTGGTTCTTCTATCCACAATATCCAGCGCCTTCCGCGTCCCTGTTAGGTGGTCGATGTTGATAGCTGCAACCAAAAATGAATAGGGGCTCCAACGTGTACTAGCAATAGAATCCTATGGGAATAAACAAACACCTTCCAGCGCTCAATTAGCATGATACCATTCGCATCATCTTCACTCCTTCCTCATATTTGTCCAATATCCTGAACCACTCTGGTGGCCCATCTACAAATCCAGATAAGTCCCATTACAAGTGCCGCAGTTGGCAATGCCATGGCTACCCCCCCCCCCCCAATGAGGATATGGTTTCAACTGTGTCCAGTGTCGCCACCCTGGACCGGGTTTCGTGTCTATTAGAGCACTTTTGTCCAGCAATGATTACTGCATTGGGTCCCTTCCATCGAACCTCTAGTCCCTTTCTACTAGTCATGAGTTTGACCATTACCCTATCCCCGGGTGTTGGTAGTTTTGGGGCCTCCTTTCCAGTCCGTTTGATCCAATCTCTATGTTGTTGCTGTGCAATTACCTGACCCTTAGGGCATGCAGGTGGTTCACCAGATCTTGTATGCATTGGAGTACAGTTCCTTTGCTTATCACAATTTGCACCCTACCAGTTATCACCTCCTCCGGGAGGCGCATTGCTCTCTCTCTCATTAACTCAAAGGGGTTAGAACCGTCCCCCGGGCAGGGGTGGCTCTTTGACGCAACAATATTGCCGGCAGGGCCCACAGCCAATTATTCCCTTCCTGCAATATAGCTTTGGCTAGGCTGTTTTTTAAGGTCCGATTCATCCGCTCTACCATTCCCGAGCTTTGAGGTTGGTATAGGATGTGGAATCTTTGTCGGATCCCCAAAACCTTACAAGCCTGCTTCATGACTTTTCCTGTGAAATGGGCCCCTTGGTCAGAATCCAGTTGGAAGAGCACCCCCCACCTTGGTATTATTTCATTCGCCAATATCAAAGCCACGGTACTAGCGGTGGCGTCCTTACACAGGAATGCTTCCACCCACCGGGTGAATTGATCTACAATCACCAAACAGTATGTTTTACCCTGTACCCGAGGCAAAGGCCCAGTAAAATCCAATTGCAAATTTTCCCATGGTCCTTTGGGCCGGGGCTAACTTCCCATTTTTATCTTGCAGGGGCGGCCTGGTTCCACCAGGGCACACTGTATGCATCGCTGGCAGAATTTGGTCACATCCCTGCCCATTCCATTCCACCACCAACATTCCTTTAATAGTTTGATCATATTGTCCCTCCCTGTGTGTGCTTGTCCATGATATATGTCTAACAGGGATTTTTACACGGCTTCGGGGGCTATTATCTTTCCCTCTCTCCTCCATATTCCATCACGGCCTATCCATCCCCTGGTCTTTCTCCACCCCTCCTTTTCCTCCACTAGTGCTCGTTCTTGCACCTGCCCTACATCAATATCAGCATTGCCTGCGGCCTTCATGGCTGCTATTCCTGGAGTCTGCATCCTCACCCATTCCTGCTCTAATAGGTCTTTCGCTGCCTGATTGGCCCGACTGTTACCTTGCTGAGCAGAATTCTCAATTCTCCGATGGGCTTGGACCTTAATCACAGCTGCTTCCAAGGGCTGTCGGGTGGCCTGGATCAATTCCTTGTTTAAACTTGATGGAACTATCAATTCTACGGACACGTGCTTGTAGGATTAGAATAGCGGCTTTAATATACTTACAACAGAGCCAGCCTGTTCGCCGTTGAACTTTCGATGAACTGGCCGGCTAGCTCTGTAGCATGGATCTTTATACAGCAGCTCCAGGGGGAGGAGTTCTGGGCGGAGCCAAGGGGGAGCCCAGTACAAACTCTCGAGTACTCCCAGAGCTGCTCCTCCTGGTGGTCAGGTAGTGCAACTGCACTTACAATATCGGTACGTATATACAATGGGAATAGAGTGACATTGGTAACTTATAACACCGTGTGAATCTCATTCACCACAAAACTCTCATGCTGTATGTGTCCTCCGCTGGAGGTCACAAACCCTCGGCTACTCCAAGCTGTCATGAACTACACCAAAAGCATACCTACTGTCCGTGTACACATTGATTCGCTTTCCCTTGTCCCATTTCAGGGCCCTTGTTAAAGCTATTAATTCAGCTATTTGTGCTGAGTGGTTCCCGGGGATCTGTTCTCCTGCAATCATCTCACCTTCACTATCCACTACAGCCCATGCTGTACGGGGCTCTCCTCCTATATACTTCCTTGCTCCATCCACATATAAGTTGCTCACTCCCTCTCCCACCAGTGGCTCTTCTGCCAAGCCTCCACTAGTGTCCTCCTCTACTTCCACGACGCAATCATGCTCCATTCCTTGTATCGCTAACCCTATCGTGGGATTTTCCCTCATATCTAATAATATAATAATTGCTTATTGTCACAAGAGGCTTCAATGAAGTTACTGTGAAAAGCTCCTAGTCGCCACATTCCGGCGCCTGTTTGGGGAGGCCGGTACGAGAATTGAACCCCCGCTGCTGGCCTTGTTCTGCATTACAAGCCAGATGTTTAGCCCACTGTGCTAAACCAGCCCCAGATTTCTGTACAGATTTCCACATGTCTGTCCCCAGGTAAAATAATAGCTTCCCACTTTGAACGTCTACTATCCGAGACACCCTTCAGTCTTCCTGCCTCTTAGAGTTGAACAATGGTATGAGGGCTATGGAGGATTATCTTACCCATCAGGGTGATGGGTTCTGATGCATTTATTGCCCATGAAGCGCACGCCAAGGCCTGCAAACATCGGTGCATGCCTGTGGCTACCGCATCCATTTGGGCGGAGTAGTATCCGACTGGTCTTAATTTATCTCCATGCCTCTGGGCTACGACAGCGGCCTGCATTCCACTATCCTCTTGGCAGAAGATGTGGAATGGCTTACTGAAGTCCGGCAACCCCAGTGCGGCCGCCTTCACCATTTCTTGCTTTAGATTGGAAAAAGCCTGCGTCTCCTCCTTCCCCCACTCGATCTTGTCTTTTCTAGCCTTTGGTCCCTTGGTTAAATCCTGTAGGGGTTTTGCAATGGCTGTGTATCCCTCCACAAAGTTCCTGCAATAGTTAAATAATCCCAGCACTTGTCTGGCCCCTTTCACCGTGTGGGATCTCTGCATGCAGAGCATGGTTTTCTTTCTGTCTTCCCGGATTTTTTTCTTTCCTTGAGCAATAATATGTCTAAATATGTCACCTGACTGTCCAAGCTGTGCTTTGTTCGGATTTAGTTTAAGTCCAGCGTCTTGGATCGCCTGCACTACCTGGTGGAGGGCCAGGCAGTGTGATGCTGAACTGTTTGAGGCGATTAAAATATCATCCACGTATTGTAAAATGGTGGTCCCGACACAAGGGGTTTGATTATCTGGGTGATATTCTTATGAAATATAGCAGGGCTGTTGTGATACCCTTGTTGTAAGCGGGTTCAGGTGTATTGCTGGTTCCCCACTGTAAAAGCAAACTTGTACTGATGCTCCTCAGCCACGGGGATTGACCAAAACCCGTTAGCTATGTCTAGAACTGTAAAAATATCAAATGTTCCGGCCCTTTAGTATTAAGAATACTCGCCGGGTTTGCTACTATCGGTGTATTCCCTGTTTGCATGATTATTTAGGGCAGTGTAGTCAATGGTCAGTCGGTAACTGCCATCCGGTTTTTTCAGTGACGTGCAGAGGTCTGGTGATGCCCGGGGCAAATCTTGATTGTATGCCCCAAAGACTCAAGTATAAGGCCTAATATACTGAGAAATATTATGAGAAAGGAAAACATTTTGAATATATAAACACAGATGAAACATGAAATAAACGCTTTATTCGATTTTAATATAAATCAATCAAATTTATTAAGTTCTTTTCCCCAAATGATACCTCCTGTCACAAAACACCTGAACTACTTCACTTTTTACATCAGCTGTGAGAAATTCTTTTTCAATGCTTATTAAAGCCAGGTTGGTCAGTCGCTCCTGTGACATAGAAGACCTCAGATATGTTTTTATTAATTTCAGTTTTGAAAATGACCTTTCACAGCTTGCGACTGAAAATGCGATTGTAAGCAGTAATCTGTATGAAACACACAGCGTCGGAAAGACATCCCTCCCATACTGCAGTAAAGACTCCAGAGCATCTTTAGGATCAGGGGGAACTCTATTCCCTCCAGCTCGAAGGAGCATCACAAAATCAATAATTTTGTCATATAACTGAATTGCAACCACATCATTGTCATAATAATTTGCAAAGTCTGAACATTCCTTTTTTAATTTCTCTCTTTCTTGTTCATCTTCAATCACTCCTGAATTCAAGTTCAGAAGAAAAGAAAATCGGTCACTGAGTCTTTGAAGACGGACACTGCGGTCTTCAATTTCAGTTTTTAATCTGTTCACAATCTCTACCATTACTCTATTCATTTCTTCTTGTGCCGTCAGTCCACTATCTCTTGCTGACTCTCCAGGCATTATTCTTCTTCTCCTTGTTCGTGCAATTGGTATTCCCCAATTTTGACAATATTCATTGGCTAAATCTATTGCATTGTGGATAATTTCATCATTCTTCAAATTCAAGATATGAATAAGTCCTCTCAGATCACAAGAAGCTTCATGGAACCCCATTTTCGGACCCTGCAAACGTTTTGAGACTTTATCCACTGATGATAAAACTGAGTACCAAAAATTTAATAAAGCTATAAACGGGAACTGTTGAATAGAGTTCAGTAGCGATCCCGCATCAGATTTAGTTTCCCTTGAAAATTCTCCTTCCAGCAGGTGTTGAAGGCTTGCAATAACGTTGTCACACTCTTCATGGATTACTTGCACAGCATCATGGCTGGAACTCCATCTTGTGTCACACTGTCTTTTCACAGTCCGAGTGACAAATGATTTTAACACTTCCCAACGAGAAGTAGATGAAGAAAAAAAAGTAGAGTTTTTCTAGAATGCCAAAAAATGTAACAACAACAGGTTGCACCTCACTTGCATGGACACAGGACAAATTGAGGCTGTGGTTCTCGCAGTTCACAAACACAGCTTTTGGGTTAACTTCAAGAATTTTTTGTTGAACACCTCCTCTCACTCCAGCCATAACTGCTGCGTTATCATATGCTTGACCACGACAGTCATTCATGGAAATTTTGTCTTCTTCCAATTTTTCCTGAATTTTATTTACCAGGCTGACTGCATCTTTCTTGTTGACTTGAAAAAATCCCAGAAATGTCTCCTTTATTTCTACTTTTCTGTTTTCATCAATATGAACGTAACGCAGAATTTCAGAAACCTGATCTTCATGGGCAATATCTGGAGTTGAATCCAGCATTATGCTAAAATATTTTGCGTCCTTAATTTCGGACATTATATTTTTCTGGACAGTTTCACCAAGAAGATTGATTATTTTGTTTTGAATTCTGTTGGACAAGTAGGTGACACTTTTTGGTTTCTCTTTCCCTCTCTGCAAGTGTTTTGCTAAGATGTCATCATATTTGGCCAAAAGTCTGATTGTTGCTAGAAAGTTTCCTGTATTTTCACTGACTGTCTCCCCTGGCTCTGATAACCCAGATATTCCTTCTCCTCAATGTCCACGATAGGCCAGATTCTGTTTTGCCAGAAAGGATATAACCTCGACAATCCGTTCAGTTATAGCTTTCCATCTTTTCTTTTCAGCAGACATTTGCTGTTGAAGTTCAGCATCTATCGTAGTTGAATGATGGAGTCGAACTACAAGGTTCAGGTATTCCCTCATGTGAGCTCTATGAGAAGGGCTTTTCTCATGGTCAGGTATTGTTGGATTTAATTTTCTCCAAGTGGAGAAACCGTCTTCCTTTCCAAAGTTTGACACAGACAACAAATGCTCCTTTGAAAACAAAAAGCAAACAAAACAGTAGCATGCTTTCCGATATGGAGAGTATAACAACCATTTTCTCTCCACAATTTCTCCGTTTGTGGAAACTTTATCAAACCACTGTTTGGAAAATGATCTCCCATCCTTCTCAGCAAATGGACCACTTTTATTCTGATATCTTTCAGGGCCATGTTGTAATATTGTCATCTTCAAATGATCTGGAATCGGTTTCTTCAAACAGCCAAAATCGCTTCTTTGCAAAAATATGCAAATATCTTCTTTATTTTCTTCACATGGATCATCATCCTGACAACGAGACTGAGGAGAGAGAGTATTATGTTCTGACCGAGCTGAATCCGTATCAGAAAAATCCTTCTCTGCACCCACATCATCTTTTACTTCTCCAGGTTCTCCTACTTCTTCTTTACTTCTTTTTATCCATGCATCTAATGCCCCTCTTTGATGGGACTCTTCTTCGACTCTGGCCCTCTTTTTTTTCCTGTTCTCTGCTCCACTCGGTTGTACACGAAATACTCGTAACATTTCATTTTCTATCTCAAAAACCGTAAGACGCATGAGAAAATGGGAAGAAAATGGTAAACAATCGGTCAGTTGCAGACAGATAAACCATATTTAATTTCTTTGTTCCTTCGTATCAAATTATTTCACACTGATAATTTTGTGCAATTTATATCATAGACTTGCAAATTAGTGGTATCTGTATTCGAATATTAGCATGTTAAGGAATAAATGTCTCCTATTCCGAGATTAAATGCCATAGCAGTCCTCTGATCATCCAGGCTTCACTCTTACTACATCCCACGTAAATATTTCATTAAATATCGCCAAAAAACCTATAAAAACCGTAGTTGCACCTGTTCTAGAGCTATTCACTGACCTGAGTAGGTAAAAGAACTAATCTAGATGCACAAAAAGCTGAAGAAAAGACGAGTTATGACTCGAGGAAACGCAGGAACGAACAGCCACGTCTGCTTGTTGCTTTTGATGGTTGCACCACGTACATCATGCGCATGCGTGTGGGGGGGGGGGATGGGGAGAAGGACCATTTTCTCTAGACAGAAAGGGTACACCATGTTAAAGGAATAAAGGGCTAACAACTGCCTCTGCAGTGTGGTGAGCCTCCAAAAATTGATTTATCACCGCTGAAATTTTAAAATTACTATCTTATTTCCTTCTCTGGGGCAGCATGGTGGCCTAGTGGTTAGCACAACCACCTCACGGAACTGAGGTCCCAGGTTCGATCCCGGCTCTGGGTCAATGTCCGTGTGGAGTTTGCACATTCTCCCCGTGTCTGCGTTGGTTTCGCCCCCACAACCCAAAAAATGTGCAGAGTAGGTGAATTGGCCACGCTAAATTGCCCCTTAATTGAAAAAAATAATTGGGTAATCTAAATTTTTTTTAAAAATTAAAAAAAAAAAAATTGTTTTTTTTTTTTTCCTTCTCTGATTGGATGCCCCCATCCAATGGATGCCCGGGGCCAATGCACCGTCGCCCCCCCCCCCCCCCCCCCCCTCTGCACGCCACTGGGTTTTTTAAAGGGCCATATAAGTGAATTAGTACAGGAGGACGTTTTAGTTACAATCCTTTGCTGTTCTAGATCAGCAATGATGCCTTTGACGGCTTCCAATGCTTCCAATTTAACAGGATACTGCTTGTGTGGAGGGTGAACTCCTCCAGGGATTGCTATGGGGCTAACGGCAAGGTAACCTCAATCCTGCTTGTGTGTGGCCCAGACCTGGGGGTATTGGGAGGCTAGGTTTCCCCAGACCGTTCCCTTTCCCCAACTGGGCCAAATAGTCGCTACCTGGGAGATTGTACATCCTTTCCGTTGCCCCCATCGGTCCCGTCTGTAGGGTTTGTTCCATGTTATGGCGGCTGCCTTTGTGTCAATTACAGCCACTAGCTGTTCTAATAAATCTATCCCCAGAATGCTGCCTTCCCCAGTTGAGCATTTCCAAATTTGAATCTGTTCTGCTTGACCCCCTATTTCTAAAACGATCGGTTCACTTAAGATTGCTGTTCGTGTTCCTCCAGTCACTCCCTGTAGTTGCATATTATGATTAGTTGTCGGCAAGGGTAAATCTGTAATGGACACAGCTGCCCCGGTGTCAATCAGTATTGTACAAGGCTGACCCCCCAACACCGTGTCCACATACATTCAGGGGGTCCCTGCCCTGGGTTCCCAGGGCTGCTAATTGTCATTTCTGTCCCAACAACCTCTGTAATTCGGACATTGTGTTTTGAATCACTGGCTGAGTCTGCGCTGAGACAAGGCTGCTAGCGAGGAATTCTGTGCCAGTCTTTGATTGTTGGGTCCCTGTCCTTCCTTTCCTCCCCCTATCACCCAGCAGTCCCGTTTCTCGTGGCCATTCCTCCGACAGTTAGTACATCGGATTACCCACCCGGTGGCCCTATTCTGACATTTCCTTGCAAAGTGCCCCTTCCTCCCACATAAGAAACATTCCCCTTTTGCTTTGGGTTGGAATTCCCCAGTTTGAATTGTGGCAAATTTGGAGTTTTTCTGGCAATTTGCCTCAGTTTTCATGGCCCAATTCATAATTTCCTGATATGTATTTCCCACCGAGAGACCCATTTCTACTATTTTAGTTAGGGCTGGACTGAACCTGTCCTTTAACATATTTAAAAATATCTCATCATCTTTCTGGGGGTTGACTATACCCCCCTCATCTACATACTTTGGAACTTCCGTTCCCCATATTCGTCTGCTGTTTCTTTGGGACCTTGTTTAACGAGTGTCACCTTTGTCCAATTAGCACTACCGTGTCCTCAGGCTCGCCCCGTTAAAAATTATCATATTTCTGCTGGTCTGTTCTGCCGGCAGCCATTATCCAGCCCCTGCTTTGTACATTGGCGGGTAACATCTGCCAGGCCGAACCAGGTAATTTCCCCTTTGTTGACAGTCTCATGTCATCCAGGGTTAGATCGTGGGTTTCCCTTAATTCATTCATAGTTTCCCAAAAGGTTGAATTTGTCCATGAACATTTGTTTCTCTGCTGCAGTCAGCGGCATTGCTTGAGTGGTCGTTATGGCCCCTCTCCCACCTGCGGCGGTTTTGAATGTAGTTCGAATTAGTGCCATGGGAGCGGATGGGATTTTTGAATTATACGAGGGTGGATAGTCATTATATTGGGCTGCTTCATCAGCTAAACTTACCCCTGTCTATTTTCCCCTGTTTTCCTTCCTCCTCAGGGAGGGAGGGATATAGTGGCTCAGCCACCATCCTTCTCTGTGGTTTGTTAAGTCCCTCCTCCTGAGCTTTTCTTATAAAGGCTGCTTGTTTCTGCTCTGCCTCAGTGTTGAGGTGATTTTTAATCAGAGCAGCAAGTATTACAGCTGTCATCTCTGCTTTATTTTCAGTCTGCCCTCGCCATCAAGCCTTTTGCCCAGCTTCAGGCGCTTCTGAATCATATCCTTTCTCAACCATCTTTTTGATCAACTTCCTATGCTCAATAACAATGGTTTGTATCATACTGCCATCAGGTCCCCACTGTGGAATCCCTGCTTTAGACTCCATCGAATCGTCGCCAGGCCCTACCCTTTCCAGTCTTCCTTTTTTAAAACGCACGGCGGTTTATCCTGCACTGCTCCTTGGCTTGGTACAAAATTCCGTCTTTGCCACCCAATATTAGCGCGTTCTCAGTGTTGCTTGCGTCTGCCGCTACCTTCTCGCAACTTGCACCCCTTGTCCAAATTACACAACTTATGGATCCGACCTTCTGATACGCAACCTCTATTTACTTGGTGGTAAATCAAAATGTACTCACCCGGGGAGGCATATCATTCTGGTCAGAATCCTGTGGACGATAATGCTCGCAGTGCCAAATAATGTAGGAGCTGTTTCAAGGCATGTGTATTGAGTTGGCTTCCACATGGGCTTTTCTCCCGTGGCTCAACTCAGTGCAAAGAGCAGCAGACACATCAATAATCTGAAGACAGTTTAATATTCTACAAGCTTGCTTTCATGTACATGAGAGATAAGACCTGGAAAGCTGCCAAGGTCCTACAGGATAAAGACACAAACTCAGCACATGTACAACATCCAAAAATCAATAGCCCTCCGCAGTTGGATGTGATCCAATCCCTGAATCTGCTATGTTTAAACTCACTCAATAGAATTTCAAGCAATGTTTAAACTTCACCCAATAGAATCGCAAGCAACCCATGATTAATGCCAGGATCCTCATCCTGACAGCTATTTACAATCGCAACATCCTGTGCTGATTGTTTGTGAGAAACAGAACAACAGAACCAGCACCTTGGATTGTTTCACTATTGATTACTTATTACTGCTGTGTCCTAAAAATACATATTTAATGGTTAATAATGATTAGTTGGTACTCTTCCTATAATTCATCCCAATCCTTAATAAAGTAACTTATGTAAAACTAATCTAGTGGCATGCTGACTATTTAGTGTTAAGAGGTATCATCGCTGAACCCCCTCCCCCCCCTTCACTAGAATAGAGTTCCAGAGTGCAATAGATCTTGTGATACCTTGCCAGACTGGTAATCTCTCAGTTTTTATGCATTGAATGCTCACAGAATTTACTGATGCTGAGTTTGGTCTTCCAGCAATAGCTATACATGCACTTTCTTGAAGGTTGTGGCAAGAAGCAGAACTCCTATCTGATTTATTTCCTTGCTTTCTTGCTAATGGAAAATAATAAGAATCTTTAATAGTGTCACAAGTAGGTTTACATTAACACTGCAATGAAGTTACTGTGAAAATCCCCTAGTCACCACACACCACAGCACATGTTTGGGTACACTGAAGGAGAATTCAGAATGTCCAATTCACCTAACAAGCATGTCTTTCGGGACTTGTGGGAGGAAACCAGAGCACCTGGAGGAAACCCACGCAGACACAGGGAGGAACATAAATTTAAGGTGAATGGTGGAAGATATAGGGGGATGTCAGAGGTAGGTTCTTTACCCAGAGTAGTGGGGGCATGGAATGCACTGCCTGTGGAAGTAGTTGAGTCGGAAACATTAGGGACCTTCAAGTCACTATTGGATAGGTACATGGATTACGGTACGGTAGAATGATGGGGTGTAGATTAATTTGTTCTTAATCTAGGACAAAACTTTGGCACAACATTGTGGGCTGAAGGGCCCGTTCTGTACTGTATTTTTCTGTGTTCTATGCGCAGACGACCCAAGCTGTGAAGCAACGGTGCTAACCACTGTGCCACCGTGCCGCCCATACTGTGCCAATGAGACCAGTTGGATTTTTATGAATGGTTGATGGGGTATGATTTTGTAATACTGCCATTAAAGCCAGTAGTCTAATGATAAGATTATAACACAATAAACTGCAAGAAGAGGAAGTTGAATTTTACCCTGTCAATTTAGTTTGGGTTGAAAACTGAAGTCCAGGTGTGGCAGGATGGTATTTAATCAATCAATTCACCACTCAGTCCTTTTCTGTTGTTATTTTAATTGGTCTGTTTGGTTTTGAAACTCAGTTGCGGAAACACTGATTCAGAGATGTGCTATAATCTCCAACTAGGTGATGTTGTCCAATCCAGTGCTGGAAAATGCGGTCAATGTGGAAGCCGTTGAGATGTTAAAGGAGAACCCATCACGTTATCGAGAAATGATTTTGGAATGTGTCAGAACCAGCAGAAAGCTTAAAGAAAGTAAGATCTTTAGAGTCATAAACACCTGAAATATTTATATAGTGAAAATATAAGGCATGGTACTGTCTGCCTGCTAGGTTTCTATATATTTTAGCAGCACACAGAGCTGAGACAAGGGAAGAAAGCTCATTTCTGAATTTGAAATTAGAAACTCTTTTTAACAATGGAATCGAGCAGCTCAGTGGCTCAGCTGATGTATGAAGCACATCTGTATTTGCCAGCAAGGTTCCAGGATTGATCTTGAGTTCACTTTTATTAACTGAGCCTATGGTGGTGGATCTGAGCTGCCCTGGCTTGCAGGGGGTGGGGGGGGGGGGGGGGGGGGGGGGGGGGGGAATGAACCAGAGATGTTGCTGCTGATCACTATTAGGTCTCCAACTGGGAAAGTGGACACCTCTGCTGTGTACAGATTGGACATAGGCATGATGTCTATTGGAGTGAATACTATTGATATTCATCGTCCAGAATTACCACTTGAGTGGTGGTGGAATGACTTAAGGAAAGAAAATTGAAAGAAAGTAAATGTTTCTCAAGTGTTAATTTATAAAAACAAAGGGATCTTTGATTCAAATATGAATTTATGAATGTTGCTTCCAGCTCTCGCCCTGAACTAGGGATTTAGTTAACTTTTCATTCTTTCCGTCAAATACCTCCCTTTAAATCATAGAATCACAGAATTTACAGTGCAGAAGGAGGCCATTTAGCCCATCAAGTCTGCACTGGCCCTTGGAAAGAGCGCGCACACCTCCACCATATCCCCACAGTTCCACCCTATCCCCATAATCCCACCCACCCTTTTTTGGACACTAAGGGCAATTTAGCATGACCAATCAACCTAACCTACACATGTTTGGACTGTGGGAGGAAATCAGAGCTCCCGGATCAAACCCACGCAGACACGGGGAGAACGTGCAGACTCCGCACAGACAATGACCCAAGCCAGGAATTGACCCTGGAACCCTGGAGCTGTGAAGCAACTGTGCTAACCACTGTGCTACCATGCTGCCTCTATCGTTCTTCACTGACTCTTCCTTGTTTTGCTTTACCTCGCTTGCTCTAAATTTGAATATGGAGATGCCAGCGTTGGACTGGGGTGAGCGCAGTAAGAAGTTTTACAACACCAGGTTAAAGTCCAACGGGTTTGTTTCAAACACTAGCTTTTGGAGCACTGCTCCTTCCTCAGGTGAATGAAGAGGTATGTTCCAGAAACATATATATAGACAGTCCCTGCTGGAAAGTAGACCTGTGTGTATATGATTCAGCTCCATTGTGATTTCTCCCACGGTAAAATTGTTTGCTGACATTCACATTTCAGGCTCGTGCTTGAAGAATGGTCTTGTTGGAGAAGTGTTTGTGATGTGGAAGAATAACCCCATCTGCTCTAAATTTGAAGATGTTTATTCCCCTCTTATCTATTACAAGCAAAGCTACTCCACAGCTCCCTAGTTATACTTTTGACCTCCCATTTCCAAAGAGGACTCCATTCCTTTAATCTATTTTCACCATGTCCATCAGAGGTGTTATGATTAGGGTGGCAGGGTGGTGCAGTGCTGCCTACGGCGCTGAATTGACCCCGGGTCACTGTCTGTGTGGAGTTTGCACATTCACCCTGTGTCTGCGCGGGTTTCACCCCCACATGTGCAGGTTAGGTGGATTGGCCGCACTAAATTGTCCCTTAATTGGAAAAAATTATTGGTTACTCTAAATTGATTTTTAAAAAAGAAGTTTATGCCATCTTCCGCACCATACTTTCCAATATGTCCTCCCTGTTCCTCAGCCAAGGACTCTTTTCTACATTGTAGACAAGATCCTTAATCACTATCATCCCATTTTCCATGCTTCTGCTCCTACCATCCTTCCTTTCTCCTGCAACACTAACAGGATCAGCACGGTAATTGGGCACCACGGTAGCATTGTGGATAGCACAATTGCTTCACAGCTCAAGGGTCCCAGGTTTGATTCCGGCTTGGGTCATTGTCTGTGAGGAGTCTGCACATCCTCCCCGTGTGTGCGTGGGTTTCCTCCGAGTGCTCCGGTTTCCTCCCACAGCCCAAAGATGTGCAGGTTAGGTGGATTGGCCATGATAAATTGCCCTTAGTGTCCAAAATTTCCCTAGCGTTGGGTGGGGTTACTGGGTTATAGAAATAGGGTGGAGGTGTTGACCTTGGGTAGGGTGCTCTTTCCAAGAGTCAGTGCAGACTCGATGGGCCGAATGACCTCCTTCTGCACTGTAAATTCTATAATAATAATAATTACGAAGATCCACCTTATTCTTGCCTTCCACCCCACCAGTCTGCACATTCAATTCTTTTCTCCACCTCCATCATGATTCTACCACCAAACACATTTCTCTTCAGCGAAAGGTCAGTCTTAAGATGAACTTGAAGAAAGGAAAAGGGTGGATGGGGGAGGAACTAGAGAGCATTGGTCATTCACGGTGAGAGTGGGTCTGGAATAAGGTTGGGCTGAGCAGACAAGGGAAACCGGCAGCAATAGCTGAATGGATGGTCGTTAACAAAGAAATCCATGAGTTTTTGGCAACTGTTATTCGGCAGACAGGATATTGGAGAAGGGTCTAAGGAAGAGGTCTGTGTCCAATGCAGACATGGCAATAGATGGCTGTGCCTGTAATGCTGAGGCTTCTGGCCCTTGGACTTGTGTGAGAAAACAATGGAGCTTTATGAGGGGGTTGGGAATGGATGGAAGATAGTAAAAGTCTCGGGAGTGATCCAGTTAGCTGCTAAGTTGATCTCAGTTAGCTGCTGTCAGCTGGGGGCAGCAGTTAGTATCAGCAGCATTTGGATAGGGAGGATAGAAAATTGGCCACCGTCCAGGGTTTCCACCCTTGACCCTTATCCAGTGGCTCCTGCTGGAAAGTAGACCTGTGTTGATATGATTCAGCTCCATTGCGATTTCTCCCACGGTAAAATTGCTTGCTGACATTCACATTTCAGGCTCGTGCTTGAAGAATGGTTTTATTGGAGAAGTGTTTGAGATGTGGAAGAATAACCCATCAATGTCTGATCCACACAGAAGGAAATTGCAGAAATGGTGGGCGGGCTGGGGGAATTTCCGAAAAGCTGTAAATTACGTGGGAGGAATGTAGTTACGATGAGATGAATTTCCATGCCAGAGATAATATTTTGATATAAAAAAGATACTCTTCAATAGTGTCACAGGCTTCACAGTCAGAATGCTAGAAAGGGAGAATCTGAGGATTTTAATCTGGCAGCTCAATTTACTGGCGTACGGTGAAAAGTTTGGGAAATAAGAAATACAATGTGACGGTGTTGGTTCTTTGTATGGGTACTGGAGTTTCTCAAATTTGCCTTTGCCCTCAACAGCTGGAGTCAAGTTAGCAGTTAAGAGTTTTCCTGTGGCCCATTTTCAAGACCAAGTTTCCACACCAATTTATGGGAAGTCACTACCGTGAGTAGATTAATACAATCTTGCTGTTGAGCAATATTTGGATATTCTGGACCCACACAACTTGCTTGAACTCATTTAAATAATAACTTTGATGTAATGAGGATACTGGTTGATAGTATATTTTCTGGTAACCATCACGACTCTGTGGATTGATACTTTTAATCTCCCATTTTGCAGTAAGGTTTTGTCCTGATTTTCATTTTTTGTCTTCCAAAATAATTATAAATGTTCTTGAATTTGTTTATATCATGATGCTTAAATGAAACTAAAATATATTAATTAATTCAGTGAGAAACTGATTGAAATTGAAGTAGTTACAAGATGTCAGTGAAAGACGAAGAAAATAGGAATCTTAAAACCATAGAATCTCTACATTGCAGAAGTAGGTCATTCGGCCCATCAGGTCTCGCACCCACACTCCGAAAGAACACCCTACCTTGGCCCACGCCCCCTCCTTTATCCCTGTAACCCCATAACCCCAACTAACCGTACAACCTTACAAGAGGAACTCTTACAGCATAAATTGATGGGAGCAACAAAATACATAACTCTGTGGTGTTTGCAGATCAAGATGCTTTTAAGGCTACAAGTTGCTTTTGAAGTGCTATAGTGTGAACAAGATGAAAGAAGACCTGCCAGGGAGATCGGTAGGCACTGAGTGGATTACATTCTTACCCAACAATGTAACCAACCATGTTAAGGTTCTGCCACACATACGTGCTGATGACTAAGGGGAATTGGTTGTGCTCAAGATTGCTCAAGGCCATCAAAAAGCCAGATACCAAGCTGTCACAATGGAAACAGCTGGTTCCCTGCAGTGCCAAATGTTGGCACTCATCAATAAGCAACACATAAATGACCAATTTGACAGCATGTCATGGAACAACAAGTAATTGATGTTGGTGGTTATTCAGTACACCAAGACTTCTTCCAATAATTCATAGATAATTTGAATCTCATGGATTATCTTGATGCAGTCCGTAGCTTGAGACAAAACTAGAATCATAGAATCCCTACAGTGCAGAAGGAGGCCAGTTGGCCCATCAAATCTGCACAAACCGTCCGAAGGAGCACCCCACCCAACCATTTGGCCACTAAGGGGAAATTAATATGGCCAATCCACCTAACCAGCACATCTTTGGACTGTGGGAGGAATGCAGTGCACCTGGAGGAAACCCATGCAGATACAGGGAGAATGTGTAAACTCCACACAGAAAGTCACCCAAGGTTGGAATTGAACCTGGGTCTCTGGTGGTGTGAGGCAGCAGTGCTAACCACTGTGCCACCCAGGTTAAACTTTTAAGAAAACAAAAGTCATTAAATTTCTGAGCCGTAAACTTAATCAGACAAAAGCAAAATATCAGTCGAAGAGGGTATGCTTCAGTTGTTACAAGGCTGAGTCAAAGATTGCATGGGTATGATGTCCTTATAACTTTCTTTTGTTGTTTTGTCTAATTGTCTAACCTTTTCTCTCATTTCTTGAAGGCATTGAGTTACTATCCATTTGGATCAAAAATCTTCTGTTGCCTCAACCAAGTGATTATTCTTCATGTGTTAGAGTTTACACAAAGACTGTTTCCTTACTATTTGACTCTTACTATTACCAGATGTCCAATTGTCTGTCCTCAGCACAGGTTATTGGATAGCAACAGGTTGTCGGATAGCTATCATTACAGGAGTAGAATTTCTCCTCTTCAGGCCAGGATCACAGAGGTCAATAGTACACATCACCCGCTGCCCAATCAACTACAATGGACTGGGCTTTGTAATCAGCGGACATGAATGGCAGTAGCCATTCATTACATTAACCACAAACATTCCATGGGTCTTGGCGCTGGAACTTTCTGTGATTACAAAGCTATTTCAGCACAGCTTCCTCTTTAGGTCCGCAACCTGTAAGAACAGGTTAAAAGCAACTGTACATTTTCCTAAAGAATCAAATTGAAGAATTGTTAATGAGGATCCCAGAGTCTGAACCAGAACGTATAGGTTAGAATATTTAATTCAATGTCAAATCATGTAAAGAAAGCAAAATAAGGGCAGCATGGTGACGCAGTGGGTTTAGCCCTGCTGCCTCACGGTGCCGAGGTCCCAGGTTCGATCCCGACTCTGGGTCACTGTCCATGTGGAGTTTGCACAGCCTCTCCGTGTTTGAGTGCATTTCGCTCCCACAACCCAAAAATGTGCAAACTAGGTGGATTGGCCATGCTAAATTGCCCCTTAATTGGAAAACATAAATTGGGTACACTAAATTATTTTTTATAAGAAGAAAGCAAAATCATAGGAGGGAAAATGTGTTTACGAGAAAAATAAAAGAACCCTGAAGAAAAAGTATTCTTAAAAATCTAATCTCCAACAATAATTAAAATTTGAAGGAAAGTGACTCAATTGTAAAATTTAATTTTCAGCACCAGAGAGGTTTTGTTTTAGCAATCAAGACATATCATGCGTTAATCATCTGCATGTTTTGGACTGAACAAGCCCAAACATTTTCTATTGCATTTAGTGGGTATCTATCATATAAGTGCCACAATTTAATATCCATGCATAAATTTCAATGATATGTCTCTCTGCTAGCTTTTGGATAGGCAGGGCATCTTGGGCAGCAACTTACTGATTTCTGCATTTCGCTGCACATGTAGATACCAGATGTTGCCGTACAATTTAAACTTCACCATTATTTTTACGGCAAAATATGACTCATTTTTAATCTAATATTCATCAACTTCTCTTTGGAAAGGAATGAGTACAGTATGCTGAAATTCTCCTCACTTCAATGTTAGGAAGATTGACCAAACTTTGTTTTGTGAAAATTGTCTGGTAGTTATTTAAACTCTCTGATTTCAGTATCAGGTTCTCAATAATCTTTTCAGAACTGCACACCTATGTGATCTGTATACTGTTATCTTTATATATCTATATAATTTTCAAAAGCTTCTGAAAAGTGTCTCCATCTGTTTTGTTATAACTAAGGCCCAATGGCATTTCCTTTACTATCTCAAATTTCAGTCAATCCGAAGAGACTTTCAGACCCTTTCTGCAATCTCTGCCTCCATTTAAATTGTTGCTTGGGGTTAGTTGTGATCTGTAGGAAATAGAATCATTGGAAAGTGTTTGTGTGTTAACCCTTTTAAGCACCAAAATCTGAGTGTATTTCCAACGATTCAACACCTTGGGTATTTGGAACCTTCCTTGAATTTATGGCTCAATACTGGGCAGCAAGGTAGCGCAGTGGTTAGTACAGCGCCAGGGTTCCAGGTTCAATTCCCGGCTTGGGTTACTGTCTGTGTGAAGTCAGCACATTCTCCCCATGCCTGCGTGGGTTTCCTCCCGGTGCTCCAGTTTCCTCCCACAGCCCAAAGATGTGCAGGTTAGGTGGATTGGCCATGCTAAATTGCCCTTAGTGTCCAAAATGGTTGGTCGGGGTTACGGGGATAGGGTGGAGGTGTGGGCTTGGGTAGGGTGCACTTTCCAAGGGCTGGTGCAGACTCGATGGGCCTGATGGGCCTAATGGCCTCCTTCTGCATTGTAAATTCTATGATTCTATGAGTACCACACCATGTGATGCATTTAATTAACAAGCCAAGCCATATATCAAACGTTTTTTTCAAATGAATATCAATATAGTTTTTCAAGCTCCCACTGACACATCTGTGACTTCCTGATCTTGTGTTGTCCCCAACCAAGAGGACAAGAAACCAACCTAGTCTTCTCAGCTTCCAGCGTCCCGGATGGCTTCATCTGCAGAAAGTGCACCCAACTGGAGCTCCTCACAGACCGCATGGTTCGGTTGGAGCAGCAGTTGGATGCACTTCGGAGCATGCAGGTGGCGGAAAGTGTCATAGATAGCAGTTATATAAATGTGATCACACCCAAGGTGCAGGCAGAGAAATGGGTGACTACCAGAAAGGGCAGGCGGTCAGTGCAGGATTCCTCTGTGGTTGTCCCCCTCTCGAACAAGTATACCCCTACTGTCGGGGGGGGGGGGGGGGGGGGGGGGGGGGATAGCCTATCAGGGGAAAACAGCAGCAGCCAGAGCAGTGGCACCACGGCTGGCTCTGGAAGGGAGGGTCAAAGCGCAGAAGAGCAATAGTCATAGGGGACTCAATAGTCAGGGGCACAGATAGGCGCTTCTGTGGACGTGAAAGAGACTCCAGGGTGGTATGTTGCCTCCCTGGTGCCAGAGTCCAGGATGTCTCCGAACGGGTAGCGGGCATTCTGAAGGGGGAGGGCAAACAGGCAGAGGTCGTTGTACATGTTGGTACAAACGACATATGCAGGAAGGGGCATGAGGTCCTGCAGCAGGAGTTCGGGGAGCTAGGCAGAAAGTTAAAAGACAGGACCTCGAGGGTTGTAATCTCGGGATTACTCGCTGTGCCATGTGCCAGTGAGGCTAGAAATAGGAAGATAGAGCAGCTAAACACTTGGCTAAACAGCTGGTGTAGGAAGGAGTGTTTCCGTTATCTGGACCACTGGGAGCTCTTCCGGGGTAGGTGTGACCTGTATAAGAAGGACGGGTTGCATCTAAACTGGAGAGGCATAAATATCCTGGCCGCGAGGTTTGCTAGTGTCACACAGGAGGGTTTAAACTAGTATAGCAGGGGGGTGGGTACCGGAGCAATAGGTCAGAAGGTGAAAGAATTGAGGGAGAACTAGGGAATAGGGCCAGTATGGCTCTGAGGAAGAGCAGACGGGGAGATGTTGCTGAAAGCAGTGGGACTGGTGGCCTGAATTGCATATGTTTTAATGCAAGAAGTATTACGGCTAAGGCAGATGAACTTAGAACTTGGATTTGTACTTGGAACTATGATGTTGTTGCCATTACAGTGACCTGGTTGAGGGAAGGACAGGATTGGCAGCTAAACGTTCCAGGATTTAGATGTTTCAGGCGGGACAGAGGGGGGTGTAAAAGGGGTGGCAGAGTGGCGCTACTGGTTAGGGAGAATATCACAGCTGTACTGCGGGAGGACACCTCAGAGGGCAGTGAGGCTATATGGGTAGTGATCAGGAATAAGAAGGGTGCAGTCACAATGTTGGGGGTTTACTACAGGCCTCCCAACAGCCAGCGGGAGTTAGAGGAGCAGATAGGTAGACAGATTTTGGAAAAGAGTAAAAACAACAGGGTTGTTGTAATGGGAGACTTCAATTTCCTCAATATTGACTGGGACTCATTTAGTGCTTGGGGCTTAGATGGGGCAGAGTCTGTAAGGAGCATCCAGGAGGGCTTCTTAAAACAATATGTAGACAGTCCAACTAGGGAAGAGGCTGTACTGGACCAGGTATTGGGAATGAGCCCGGCCAGGTGGTAGAAGTTTCAGTAGGGGAGCATTTCGGGAACAGTGACCACAATTCAGTAAGTTTTAAAGTGCTGGTGGACAAGGATAAGAGTGGTTTTGGGGTGAATGTGCTAAATTGGGAGAAGGCTAATTAAAACAATATTAGGGAACTGAAGAACCTAGATTGGGGCAGATGTTTGAGGGTAAATCAACATCTGACATGTGAGAGGCTTTCAAGTGTCAGTTGAAAGGAATTCAGGACCGGCATGTTCCTGTGAGGAAGAAGGATAAATACGGCAAATTTCAGGAACCTTGGATAACGAGAGATATTGTAGGCCTCGTCAAAAAGAAAAAGGAGGCATTTGTCAGGGCTAGAAGGCTGGGAACAGACGAAGCCTGTGTGGAATATAAGGAAAGTAGGAAGGAACTTAACCAAGGAGTCAGGAGGGCTAAAAGGGGTTACGAAAAGTCATTGGCAAATAGGGTTAAGGAAAATTCCACGGCCTTTTACACGTACATAAAAAGCAAGAGGGTAGCCAGGGAAAGGATTGGCCCACTGAAGGATAGGCAAGGGAATCTATGTGTGTAGCCAGAGGAAACGGGCGAGGTACTAAATGAATACTTTGCATCAATATTCACCCAGGAGAAGGAATTGGTGGATGTTGTGTCTGGAGAAGGGTGTGTAGATAGCCTGGGTCACATTGAGATCCAGAAAAACAAGGTGTTGGGTGTCTTGAAAAATATTACGGTAGATAAGTCCTCAAGGCCTGATGGGATCTACCCCAGAATACTGAAGGAGGCTAGAGAGGAAATTGCTGAGGCCTTGACAAAAATCTTTGGATCCTCACTGTCTTCAGGTGATGTCCCAGAGGACTGGAGAATAGCCAATGCTGTTCCTTTGTTTAAGAAGGGTAGCAAAGATAATCCAGGGAACTACAGGCCGGTGAGCTTTACGTCAGTGGTAGGGAAATTTCTGGAGAGAATCCAGCATCTACTGCCATTTGGAAGCAAATGGACGTATGAGTGAGAGGCAGCATGGTTTTGTGAAGCGGAGGTCGTGTCTCACTAACTTGATAGAGTTTTTCGAAGAGGTCACAAAGATGATTGATGCAGGTAGGGCAGTGGATGTTGTCTATATGGACTTCAGTAAGGCCTTTGACAAGGTCCCTCATGGTAGACTGGTACAAAAGGTGAAGTCACACAGGATCAGGGGTGAGCTGGCAAGGTGGATACAGAACTGGCTAGGTCATAGAAGGCAGAGAGTAGCAATGGAAGGGTGCTTTTCTAATTGGAGGGCTGTGACTAGTGGCGTTCTGCAGGGATCAGTGCCAGGACCTTTGCTGTTCGTAGTATATATAAATGATTTTGAGGAATATGTAACTGGTCTGATTAGTAAGTTTGCAGATGACACAAAGGTTGGTGGAATTGTGGATAGCGATGAGGACTGTCAGAGGATACAGCAGGATTTAGATCGTTTGGAGACTTGGACGGAGAGATAGCAGATGGAGTTTAATCCGGACAAATGTAAGGTAATGCATTTTGGAAGGTCTAATGCTGATAGGGAATATACAGTGAATGATAGAACCATAAAGAGTATTGAAAGTCAAAGAGATCTAGGTGTACAGGTCCACACGTCACTGAAAGGGGCAACACAGGTGGAGAAGGTAGTCAAGAAGGCATACGGCATGCTTGCCTTCATTGGCCGGGGCATTGAGTATAAGAATTGGCAAGTCATGTTGCAGCTGTATAGAACCTTAGTTAGGCCACACTTGGAGAAGAGTGATCAATTCTGGTCGCCACAGTACCAGAAGGATGTGAAGGCTTTAGAGAGGGTGCAGAAGAGATTTACCAGGTTGTTGCCTGGTATGGAGGGCATTAGTTATGAGGAGCGGTTGAATAAACTCGGTTTGTTCTCACTGGAACGACGAAGGTTGAGGGGCGACCTGATAGAGGTCTACAAAATTATGAGGGGCATAGACAGAGTGGATCGTCCAAGGCTTTTCCCCAGGGTAGAGGGGTCAATTACTAGGGGGCATAGGTTTAAGGGGCAAGGTTTAGAGTAGATGTACGAGGCAAGTTTTTTTTACACAGAGGGTAGTGGGTGCCTGGAACTTGCTGCTGGAGGAGGTGGTGGAAGCAGGGACGATAGTGGCATTTAATGGGCATCTTGACAAATACATGAATAGGATGGGAATAGAGGGATACGGACCTAGGAAGTGTAGAAGATTGTAGTTTAGTAGTTTAGTCGGGCAGCATGGTTGGCAGTGGCTTGGAAAGCCGAAGGGCCTGTTCCTGTGCTGTACTTTTCTTTGTTCTTTGTTCTTTCTTTGTATTCTGTAGAATGTTGTTCAAAACAGGCCACTGAAAGATGCAAGAGGGCCGGCTGTACTGACCCTTCTGATTTCCTTTTCCTTCCTCTGAAACGAACAGCTAAAATTGAGGAATCAATTGTGTGCACAATCCATTTCTTAACATTGTATTGCGCAATGACTCGGCTAATTCACGGCATTGAAGAGACAATCAAAAGCAATTAATTTCACTCATGTCCTGCATTTTCTCAGTTTGGATTAAAAAATATCTCAATAGAAGCTCTGGTGACCTGGATAAATACAGTGTAGAATGAAAATTGGGCATACAGATCAGAATGTTCAAACCATAGTTATTGTGATTTAGGTGATCTCAGAGGGGTAGGCGTCAATTGCTCTTTGTCCAATTTGCCCCCTCTTGTATTCCAGCTGTCCTTTCTTATGGGACTGTGTTTCTTTCTCCAAACTTCCCTTACTCATCATCTCTGCCAATGAAACAAAATGAGAAATGAAAATCGCTTATTGTCACAAGTAGGCTTCAAATGAGCTTACTGTGAAAAGCCCCTAGTCGCCACATTCCGGCGCCTCCACAGGGAGGCTGGTACGGGAATTGAACCGTGCTGCTGGCCTACCTTGGTCTGCTTTAAAAGGCCGCAACTTAGCGCTGTGCTAAACCAGCCCCTTTCTCATGGCCCCTGCAAATCAGTTTGAAGACCTTGATTCTCACCTTCAAATCTCTCCATTGTTTCACACCAATGTTTCTCTACTCCTCTGACTCTGCATCATTGCTTCTTCCTCCATCCCTGTTTCTTCATTGGAGGCTGATAAATCAGCCACTGCGTCCTTATCCTCTGGAAGTCTCTCCCAAAAGGACTGCCACTCCTCCTGGAACTCATCCTTTTAACTTTGGACACTTCTCCAACCCCATTGAAAATCTATTAATTGTCAAGAATCACACTTGAAGAATGGCTGCTGAGCAGGGTTACTGGAGTGCTTCTGGTGACTAGGAACCAATCTCGAATCCAGCATTCAGAAGGGAAAGAGGAAATAAATATAAAATCAAAGAGCAAGAGATCTATGTTATTCTGCGACTTTTGTCTGCCCATGTCAGTCAGATTCCCATTTTTTAGTTGCCTTGAAGCTTTTTTATAGGAGCATTTCTGTGAGCATTTACTTCCTGATCAATCATAAAAGCAGGACCAAGCTAGATTTTTTTATCCTCACCTATTAGCCCTTGCATGCTAAATGCAACATTTTAATAAGTGTGTACCTGTAGGAGATCAGTTAAGCTTTTCTTATAATTAACATAATTAATTATGCTTTACTATAGAATTAAAAGGATCGCATTTGCTGATTATCACAAGGCCTGGAGTGAAATTGCCACGTCAAAAGCAACTGAGAGCTGCAAAGATCAAAGTACGGTAATACGCCTCCTCCTTAGTCACCTTGAGAAAATGTATCATGGAATTTGGTGATCTAGTGGGTTAGTGTGCCTCTTTATCGGTAGCATAGTGGTTAGCACTGCTGCTTCACAGCGCCAGGGACCCGGGTTTGATTCCAAGCTTGGGTCACTGTCTGCCTGTTCTCCCCATGTCTGTGTAGGTTTCCTCTGGTTTCCTCCCACAAGTCCCGAAAGACGTGCTGTTGGGTGCACTGGACATTCTGAATTCTCCCTCTGTGTACCCGAACAGGTGCCAGAGTCTGGCGACTAAGGGATTTTCACAGTAACTTCATTGCATTGTTAATATAAGCCTACTTGTGACATTAATAAAGCTTATTATACATCTAGGGCCTGTACTTGAATTCAGCCTAGAGTGTGTCTGCTGGTTATAAGAGTTAAATCTGCAATGAGTTTGGGACAGGTACAACCCTCGTTGCCAATTGTTTTGGGTATACAATGCAAAACTAAGTTTTAGATAAGTTCTGGATGAAAACGACAGATTGAGGTTTGAAGGGGAATAGTTATTGCAAAGCCTGTGGAATTGGTGGAGGACTCATTCCTGAAACTCTTGGTTCCAGAGGAAAGCTTTCAAAATAACTTATAATTTACCATTTGTCGAAGAATCTTACCATTTAGTGCGCACCACACTTTGGAAGACAATCACCTGCCCTTAACGAAACCCGTTTGATCCTCCCCAACAACCTGTCGAGACACTCCTCCAACCTGAGTACCAGTACCTTCGCCAAAATGTTTGCATCAACATTCAACAATGAGATTGGTCAGTATGACCCATGCTCCACTGGGTCCTTGTCTTTTTTCAATAGGAGCGTGATGGATGCCTGACTTATCATCTCTGCGAGTGACCCCGGACCACCAAATCCACAAATGCCTCCACCAATAACGGCACGACCCGCTCTGCAAACTTATTAAACTCCACCGGGAACCTATCTGGCCCTGGTGCCTTCCCCGGCTGCATTCTCCCAATCGCCTTCCTAACTGCCTCCATCTCCAAAGGCTTCTCCAACCCTTCCTGATCCTCCTCCTCCAGCCTGCGACACACCAATCCCTGTAAAACCTCCACCATATTGAGCCAACCCCCAGCGACTCTGAGCCGTTCTTCTAGAATGCCTCAAACACTTATTCACCTCCTCTGTTGCCGACACCAGCTCCCCACCCCCTCACTCAAACCTTAACAATTTCCCGGGACACCACCTGTTGCCTCAACTGGCATGCCAACAGGTGGTTTGCCTTTTCCCCAGAGTCATAGACTACCCCCTTTCCCCATCTCAACTGCTGCACTGCTTTATTCATTGTCACCAAACTGTCCTTGTAGCAGCTTACTGCTGGCCAAGAACTCTGAGTATTTCTCATCCACCTCCAATATCTCAATCACCAGCCGCAGGCGCTCCTTCCCTATCCACCGGCACACTGTAAGCAATTGCTTACCCCCTCACCACCGCCTTCAGAGCCTCCCACAGCACTGAGGTCGAGACCTCCTCATTCTTATTAAACTTTATGTACACGTCCAACACCTGAGCCATCCTCACACAGATACCCAGATCCCCGAGCAGCCCAACATCCAAACTCCACGCCGGCTGCTGGGCCTGCCCCCTCTCCAACATGCAGAGCATGGTTGGAAATCGCGATTGCTGAATACTCTGCATTCCTTACCCCCAGCAACATCGCCTTCCCCATTTAATAACATCGATCCTAGAGGAGACCTTGTGCACAGGCGAAAAGAAGGAACCCTTCTACCTTCTGCTTCTAGTGAGGCAAGCTGGTCACTGAGCCTTGGCACTGCCTCCTGCTCTCCCTTTAGCACCTCATCCTGCTCCCACACCACCTCCTGTTCTCCCAGGCCAACAGATCTTCCACTGAATGCTTGAGCGATTCCAACATCTCCCTCCCTTGCCTTTCAAAGTGCTTATTAAACTGACGTTCAAATCCCACTGCCATCACCTCCTTCAGTGTATAGACCGTTATAAAGGCAGTCCCACCCGACCAGCTTGACTCTGCCATCTTCCCTGCCAGCGCACCTTTCCCAATGCTAGCATTCAAATTCTTTCTCCTAACAGCTTTATAGTTGGCTCGTGGTCATTCTTCATCTACTAAGTCTCACTGGGGACAAATATTCTTATGATTTGTCCCCCAGAAAATGGGTGGAGAGTACCAAAATCCCGACTCTAGCAGGAGCTACCTAATGTGCGACCTCCTCTCTCAAGCCGCCACCGGGTGTCCTGTTGGTTTTGGTTTTACTCTCTTCGTTTTCTCCTTTTCAACTTTCAGAATGCAGCTGTTAATTATTCTGCATCTCTCCTGTCTCTGACCCTATCACCACACCTCACTCCCTTCACATACTTAAAACCGGGACATTTCCAACTTTTCCCATTTCTGTTGAAAGGTCATCGCCTGAAACATTAATCGTTTCCCTCTCCAAAGATGCTGCCTGGCCTGCTGAGTATTTTCAGCAATTTCTGTTTTCACAACACTTTTATACTGGAAAGGGAAGGCAAGTAAAGAAGTTATGTTAAGGAGTTTTAATTTATCGAATGTTGAAAGATCTTCCCAACTCTCCACAATGCTTACTTTTTGTGTTGCATAAGAATAAATTCCATTCTCTTGTGTACCCATTGGGAAATCTGCTCTTCAAGAGAAATGACAACTGCATTATAGCTCTCCAATTTGTTAAACCAGTAAAAGCTAAGCGGAACAAACAAATCAGTGATTTTTTTCCCACCTTTGTTACAGGGCCCGTGACCTATCCCAATCTTCAAGCATTATATAATGGACTGGGAAAAGAGGACTTAGAAAAAGAGATTGAAGCACAGAATAAAGAGTGCGTATTCATCTGAGTTCAATAACTTAGCACCTGACTGTACAGGTACACACCTATAGGAGGTTATATAGACAGCCAGTATTGTATACCAAAGCCAGGGTATTAATGATACTGTCTGAAGTATTATTGTATTTTAGCTGCAAGCGACCCATGCCATTGTGAACACTGACCTGAAATGTTCTCGTGTGGAAGCAATGAAAACACAAAGCACTAAAAACACTAGAAGCCTGTGTAACAATTGTCTGAGGTCTCATAAAACCCCAAATCAGCTGCAAATGAGAGGTTTCCATATAATATGGCTGAAATTACTGAGCAGCATGCCATTTCAGCATCTGTTTGGAATGGATGCTTCAAAGAAAGCCGAACTGAAAATGGAACAAAAGTGCTGCTGAACAGTCTTCACTCAGCTTGGTATATCTCCATTTTTCCTTCCTGCTCCAGTTGGGATTTTTTGGTTTCCAACAGATGGGACAGCTAGTAGTCCTTTATTAGCTGCAGCTGATTAACCTAGGACAAAAGTTCGGCGCAACATCGTGGGCCGAAGGGCCTGTTCTGTGCTGTATTTCTCTAATCTCTAATCTCAGCCAACAGTCATTACATAACGAAAGGGAAAATGCTGGAAAATCTCAGCAAGTCTGGCAGCATCTGTAAGGAGAGAAAAGAGCTAACGTTTCGAGTCCGATTACTCTTTGTCAAAGCCAGACTTGCTGAGATTTTCCAGCATTTTCCCTTTCGTTTCAGATTCCAGCATCCGCAGTAATTTGCTTTTTAACAGTCATTATGTCCCTGACTCACTTGGCATACTCAGCATGTCATGCACAACATGGCACGAGTATGACAAAAATATTTAAATATTCTAATTTCACATTATTGTGTGAGATCAGCTCATTTGGATGCAAGGACACACGGAGCTTCAGGAGCTTCTACCCTCATGGCATGACACAAGAAATCATCGTCTGCCCTCATATGCTAGTATTTATAAGCCTTGTCTTTGGTACATATACCACCACAAACTAACTAGTTAAATCACTTAAATAATTAATCAAATCACTTTTAGCTACCATTTAAATCAGTATGTACAGCCATAAATAACACAGAAAAAAGGGGAATTGCATTTATATGGTACCTAATTTGTTTCCTTTCATAAGAACCATCATCTCCACTCCGCATCCATTCCTTCAAAGGATGATTAAGTGGGTGGCACTTGGAGTAGTGGTTAGCACTTCTGCCTACAGCGCTGAGGACCCGGGTTTGAATCCCGGCTCTGGGTCACTGTCCGTGTGGAGTTTGCACATTCTCCCCGTGTCTGCGTGGGTTTTGTTCCCACAACTCAAAGATGTGCAGGTTAGGTGGATTGGCCACACTAAATTGCCCCTTAATTGGAAAAAAAAATAATTGGGTACTCTAAATTTATTTTTAAGAATTTAAATAAAGGATGATTAAAACATACAACTGATATCAACTGATTCCATGCTGTCCTGTGATAGAATCCTCTGTGATTATGGCAACAGTCCAGCAGAACTTCTGAGGAAATCTGGATTTCTTTATGTTTCTCATATGTGGAGTCAAAAAGTGCCATCTCTTTCTTTTGCAGACTCCAATCTGAGTTGACATTGTTGGACTCACTGCCTCTTCTAATCTCAAAGAACTCCATTCCTTCATATTGCACAATCAATAGTTTCTGGTTTACTTAATCTCTTTATTCAACCTATTTGTCCTTTATTAAAGGCCTTGGACCAAGTTAACTGCCATCAAGCAATGGCTAATTAGGTACATAACCTCATCAGCACTAAAATAAAGCTGGCACCACCATCCAAGGCAGAGGGCAGATTATGATGGGCATGTTGAATCACTACTACCACTCTTTTACTACTCCAGTGGTGGGACTCAGCAATGCAATTGTAATCTCATCAAACGATCTTGGATTATCGCTGTGTAGTTAAGCAACAGATTGAGGGGTTAAAACAAAAGTGAAAGAGGGCGGCACGGTGGCACAGTGGATAGCACTGTTGCCTCACGGCGCCGAGGCCTCAGGTTCGATCCCGGCTTTGGGTCACTGTCCGTGTGGCGTTTGCACATTCTCCCCGTGTTTGCGTGGAGTTTGCCCCCACAACCCAAAGATTTGCAGGGTATGTGGATTGGCCACGCTAAAATTACCCCTTAATTGGAAAAAATTAATTGGACACTCTTAAATTAAAAAAAAAAAATAAATGAAGGTGAAATATCAGGAGGGAATTGAGGCACGAGAGTGACAGGACAACAGTGAGTAAAAGAAAAGAAGCAACAATGGAGCTCGACAGCAAGTGTGTGGGTCAAATGCCCTAAACAAGTGTAATTAATAATTTTTTTCATTAATTTTACCATACTCCCACCATTCAGTTTTCTTTGCACTCTTATTTGCTATGGATTAGCTACTAATTGCACAATTATTGTTACAGCCATCTGAAATTGTAGCAGTCACTTACTGCTCTCCCAGTTGGCATTCAGAGACCAAAGCTGTGTTTCACTACAAAACTTCTACATATCCTGCCTAATTAATGCCTCCATGTTTTCCCTTAGTGATGATGTAAGTAGTATTTCTAAACCTGCACCTCCATGGGAGGAGCATTTTTAGGAGTTGGGTTAAGCTGCTAGCCTCCAAAGTTAGCCATGGTCATTTACCTCTTGAGTGCAGGGCCTGGATTACACTTTGCACCTCTCTGCATTAAATTTCATCTATCATGTGTTGGTTATTTCACCAGTCTGCCTTTGTCCTGTAGTCTGTTATCAGCCTCCTCAATATTGGCCACGTGTCTGAGTTTTGTGTCATCTGCAAATTTTTAAATTATGCCCTATATAGAAACATAGAAACATAGAACGATACAGCGCAGTACAGGCCCTTCGGCCCTCGATGTTGCACCGACATGGAAAAAAAAAAACTAAAGGCCATCTAACCTACACTATGCCCTTATCATCCATATGCTTATCCAATAAATTTTTAAATGCCCTCAATGTTGGCGAGTTCACTACTGTTGCAGGTAGGGCATTCCACGGCCTCACCACTCTTTGCGTAAAAAACCCACCTCTGACCTCTGTCCTATATCTATTACCCCTCAATTTAAGGCTATGTCCCCTCGTGCTAGCCACCTCCATCCGCGGGAGAAGGCTCTCGCTGTCCACCCTATCTAACCCTCTGATCATTTTGTATGCCTCTATTAAGTCACCTCTTAACCTTCTTCTCTCTAACGAAAACAACCTCAAGTCCATCAGCCTTTCCTCATAAGATTTTCCCTCCATACCAGGCAACATCCTGGTAAATCTCCTCTGCACCCGTTCCAAAGCTTCCACGTCCTTCCTATAATGAGGCGACCAGAACTGTACGCAATACTCCAAATGCGGCCGTACCAGAGTTTGGTACAGCTGCATCATGACCTCATGGCTCCGGAACTCAATCCCTCTACCAATAAAGGCCAACACACCATAGGCCTTCTTCACAACCCTATCAACCTGGGTGGCAACTTTCAGGGATCTATGTACATGGACACCGAGATCCCTCTGCTCATCCACACTACCAAGAATTTTACCATTAGCCAAATATTCCGCATTCCTGTTATTCTTTCCAAAGTGAATCACCTCACACTTCTCCACATTAAACTCCATTTGCCACGTCTCAGCCCAGCTCTGCAGCTTATCTATGTCCCTCTGTAACCTGCAACATCCTTCCGCACTGTCTACAACTCCACCGACTTTAGTGTCGTCTGCAAATTTACTCACCCATCCTTCTGCGCCCTCCTCTAGGTCATTTATAAAAATGACAAACAGCAACGGCCCCAGAACAGATCCTTGTGGTACGCCACTCGTAACTGAACTCCATTCTGAACATTTCCCATCAACTACCACTCTCTGTCTTCTTTCAACTAGCCAATTTCTGATCCACATCTCTAAATCACCCTCAATCCCCAGCCTCCGTATTTTCTGCAATAGCCGACCGTGGGGAACCTTATCAAACGCTTTACTGAAATCCATATACACCACATCAACTGCTCTACCCTCGTCTACCTGTTCAGTCACCTTCTCAAAGAACTCGATAAGGTTTGTGAGGCATGACCTACCCTTCACAAAACCATGCTGACTATCCCTAATCATATTATTCCTATCTAGATGATTATAAATCGTATCTTTTATAATCCTCTCCAAGACTTTACCCACCACAGACGTTAGGCTCACCGGCCTATAGTTACCGGGGTTATCTCTACTCCCCTTCTTGAACAAAGGGACCACATTTGCTATCCTCCAGTCCTCTGGCACTATTCCTGTAGCCAATGATGACCTAAAAATCAAAGCCAAAGGCTCAGCAATCTCTTCCCTGGCTTCCCAGAGAATCCTAGGATAAATCCCATCCGGCCCCGGGGACTTATCTATTTTCACCTTGTCCAGAATTGCCAACACTTCTTCCCTACGCACCTCAATGCCATCTATTCTAATAGCCTGGGTCTCAGCATTCTCCTCCACAATATTATCTTTTTCTTGAGTGAATACTGACGAAAAGTATTCATTTAGTATCTCGCTTATCTCCTCAGCCTCCACACACAACTTCCCACCACTGTCCTTGACTGGCCCTACTCTTACCCTAGTCATTCTTTTATTCCTGACATACCTATAGAAAGCTTTTGGGTTTTCCTTGATCCTACCTGCCAAAGACTTCTCATGTCCCCTCCTTGCTCGTCTCAGCTCTCTCTTTAGATCCTTCCTTGCTTCCTTGTAACTATCAAGCGCCCCAACTGAAACTTCACGCCTCATCTTCACATAGGCCTCCTTCTTCCTCTTAACAAGAGATTCCACTTCTTTGGTAAACCACGGTTCCCTCGCTCGACCCCTTCCTCCCTGCCTGACTGGTACGTACTTATCAAGAACATGCAATAGCTGTTCCTTGAACAAGCTCCACATATCCAGTGTGCCCAACCCTTGCAGCCTACTTCTCCAACCAACACATCCTAAGTCATGTCTAATGGCATCATAATTGCCCTTCCCCCAGCTATAACTCTTGCTCTGCGGGGTATACTTATCCCTTTCCATCACTAACGTAAAGGTCACCGAATTGTGGTCACTGTCTCCAAAGTGTTCACCTACCTCCAGATCTAACACCTGGCCTGGTTCATTACCCAAAACCAAATCCAAAGTGGCCTCACCTCTTGTTGGCCTGTCAACATATTGTGTCAGAAAACCCTCCTGCACACATTGTACAAAGAACGACCCATCCAATGTACTCGAATTATATCTTTTCCAGTCAATATTAGGAAAGTTAAAGTCTCCCATAACAACTACCCTGTTACTTTCGCTCTTTTCCAGAATCATCTTCGCCATCCTTTCCTCTACATCTCTAGAACTATTAGGTGGCCTATAGAAAACTCCCAACAGGGTGACCTCTCCTTTCCTGTTTCTAACCTCAGCCCATACTACCTCGGAAGAAGAGTCCCCATCTTGCATCCTTTCTACCACCGTAATACTGTCCTTGACTAGCAGCGCCACACCTCCCCCTCTTTTGCCCCCTTCTCTGACCTTACTAAAGCACCTAAACCCCGGAACCTGCAACAACCATTCCTGTCCCTGCTCTATCCATGTCTCTGAAATGGCCACAACATCGAAGTCCCAGGTACCAACCCATGCTGCCAGTTCCCCTACCTTATTTCGTATACTCCTGGCATTGAAATAGACACACTTCAAACCACAGACCTGAACACTGCCGCCCTCCTGCGAAGTCAAAACTGTGCTCCTGACCTCTCTACTCTCAATCTCCCGTACCCCAAAACTACAATCCAGGTTCCCATGCCCCTGCTGAATTAGTTTAAACCCCCCCAAAGAGTACTAACAAATCTCCCCCCCAGGATATTGGTGCCCCTCAGGTTCAGATGTAGACCATCCTGTCTATAGAGGTCCCACCTTCCCCAGAAAGAGCCCCAGTTATCCAGAAATCTGAATCCCTCCCGCCTGCACCATCCCTGTAGCCACGTGTTTAATTGCTCTCTCTCCCTATTCCTCATCTCACTATCACGTGGCACGGGCAACAACCCAGAGATAACAACTCTGTTTGTTCTCGCTCTGAGCTTCCATCCTAGCTCCCTAAAGGCCTGCCTGACATCCTTGTCCCCTTTCCTACCTATGTCGTTAGTGCCAATGTGGACTACGACTTGGGGCTGCTCCCCCTCCCCCTTAAGGACCCGGAAAACACGATCCGAGACATCACTTACCCTTGCACCTGGGAGGCAACATACCAAACGTGAGTCTCTCTCGCTCCCACAAAATCTCCTATCTGTGCCCCTGACTATTGAGTCCCCAATTACTAATGTTCTACTCCTTTCCCCCCTTCCCTTCTGAGCAACAGGGACAGACTCCGTGCCAGAGGCCCGTACCCCATGGCTTACCCCTGGTAAGTCGTCCCCCCCACAAGTATCCAAAACGGTATACTTGTTACTCAGGGGAACGACCGCAGGGGGTCCCTGCACTGACTGCTTCTTCCCAGTCCCTCTTACAGTTACCCATCTATCTCCAGTCTTTGGTGTAACTACTTCCCTGAAGCTCCTATCTATGACCCCCTCTGCCTCCCGAATGATCCGAAGTTCATCCAGCTCAAGCTCCAGGTCCCTAACACGGTTTTTGAGGAGCTGGAGTTGGGTGCACTTCCCACAGATGAAATCAGCAGGGACACTGACGGCGTCCCTCACCTCAAACATTCTGCAGGAGGAGCATTGTACTGCCTTCCCTGACATCCCCTCTAGATTAAAAAAAAACAAGAAAAAGAAAAAGAAAGGAAGAGCTTACCTGATATTACCTCAAACCCTGATCCCGCTGAAAGGTAAGCAAATTTAAAGGCACTCACTCACCTTCACGACAGGCCCCTGCTCCCGCTTCCCAACCACCGTGGGGTGGGGGGGTTGGTTAGAGGAGGAGGTAGGGTGGGAAACACTCACAAAGTGTTTCGGGTTTAACTGTCACTTGCCAACAGCCCCTCCACAAACCACCTTCAACTTAGGCTGACCGCACTGCACGTATGCAAATTTCCCCAGAACAGCTGATCAGTAGCTCTGCTCTGCTGCCCTCTGCTGGTTGCTTGCCTTTACTCAAACTCCTTGGGTCTTCTTCGCAGGTTCACCTTCAACTTAGGCTGACCGCACTGCACGTATGCAAATATAACCAAGCTCAGGTCATTAATACATATCAAAAAAGAGCAGTGATTCCAATACTGATTCCTGGGTAGACCACTACAACTTCTCTTTAGTCTGAAAAGCAACTGCTTACCACTGTTCTCTGCTTTCTGCCCTGTGGTCTATTATGCAATCTCAAGCATACTACCCTCATCAGCCCTCCCTGGTACTTCATCAAATAACTCAAACAAATTAGTTAAACGCAAACAGTTCTGTGTTTGCATTCGATTATTAACCCATATTTTTACAAGTGCTATTTTACTTTGTCCCAAATTATTGCTTCTAAAAGGTTTCATTACTTGGGAGCTGAACTCTGAAATCGTACCACCATTTTGAAAGGGTGCCCCAACCTCTAAGTGAGCTTGTGGTCCCCCCCACCCATGGGCAATGTCACCCCCCACTTACATGGGCATTACCTAACCCCCCCACCCTGAAGAGATGATACACCACTATGGGGTCCCTGGGCCCCGCCCTCTTCAGGCCCCCTATTACAGGACCCCACCCATCACCCACCCCCAACATCACAGAGGCCCATTCTTACCAGCTCTGCCTCCCCTTAATACCCCCTCCACCATATTTTCATGGGCATTGCCCCTTGAGCTCTGACCATTGACCTGGGGACCTTGGCAATGTCAGGGCGGCAGTGCCAAAGTGCCAGCCTGGCAATTCCAAGGTTCCCACATTCCAGGGGGTAGTGCCAGTGGGCCGCCCTGCACTATCTCTAGCCACCCAGGGGTCTTGGGTGGCCTGGGAGAGCCCCCCTCCCCCCCATTTGCCATTCCGCCTGGTCCACATTTGTGTGGACCAGAACTGAACAGCCCTCGGCTGCAGCCACCCTGGGGAGGGCAATAGATCCCGGGAGGCCGGCAGATACCAGGTAAGTAGGCCTGAAATAGGTTTAAGACCTACTTACGTGAGCGAGGTTTGGTCCCGCCCATTGTTAGTGAGTTCCTGATCGCGGCACCTCGCGGGACTTGGGCAGATCCCACGAAGCATCGTGGCTGTCGGAAAGCCCATGAGGGGCTTCACCCCGCATCGCACCCATAATCTGGATACAGTAAGAAGTCTTACAACACCAGGTTAAAGTCCAACAGGTTTGTTTCAAACACGAGCTTTAGGAGCACAGCTCCTTCCTCAGGTGAATGAAGAGGTAATTTCCAGAAACATTTATATAGACAAAGTCAGAGATGCCAGGCAATGCACATGGCACTGTGGCTCATGTTCCTGTGGCTGGCTTTTCCTTGACTAAACAATCTCTGAAGATTTAGAATCACAGTGAACAACTAACTGCGAGATACAAACAGAGTACTTTTGTGTCATGGTATTTGCAGATTCAATGATGTGATGTATGGAGTATTTCGGAAAAAAAGAAAAACGCGAATGACATTGGACCAGAAACTGGAGCGAATCGATTGCATGAAGAGGAGTTACATTATGGATAAACCCTTAGGTGATTTTTTTTTAAAATACTCTTTCATGGGATGTTGGTGTCAGTGGCTAGGCTAGCATTTGTTGGCCATCACAAATTGTCCATGAAAAGATAGTGGTGATCAGACTCTTTGAACAGCTGTAGCCTACTTATAGTGCTAGATCCCTATGTGAGAAGATATGTATTGGACTGGATTCTCCACTCCCCCAGCTGTGTGGTTCTCAGCAGCGTGCCATTCGCTGGCTTCTATACTCCTGCCGCTTGTCAGTGGAATTTTCCATTGAAGCCACCCCACGCCGCCAGGAAACCCAAGGGTGGGGGTGTGCTGCCAGCAGGAAAAGTGAATTGCAATGGCCGGGGAATACCGGCCATTTTCTCTCAGTAATGGGATGATTTTCTTCTCCACTCCACCAGATCCTTCCAATTCTTTTGAAGATACTGATTCATGCTGCGGACTCTTGCCACAGGAGCTTGCAGAACTGTGGTATTTTATCCAATTGGCCACTCTTAAATGTGACAGCCTGTTTTTAAAAGGTAGCTGGTAGCTTGATGAACTTCCCTGAGCTTCATAACTGAACCCAATATGAACAGCAGTCACGCCCATAGCAATCACTACTGGATATCATTTGAAAGTGAAACTCCTCTCATTTCATGAATTGGCATAAAAAGACAGCACAACTGTATAGAATGTAAACTCCCTGATGGGTCCGTTGCCAAGTATGACACTGAAGCATACACAGCAGGAGCTGTCCAAGTTCAATTGCTAGTTTGTACTGTAGTGAGTTATCCAGCTTCAGTTGAGATGATCACGACAACTAATTGTGTTCGTAATCTAGGCATAAAAAAGCAGCAGTGTTTCTGCTTCTACCATTATCATTCAGTCCTCTTCTAGAAAGTGCACAGGTGTGGATATTAAGTGAGGGATGAGGTCTACTTCTATTGTGAAACTCCAATAGTAGATAGAATTTAATGCCCTCCGACTCCACGGTCCCACCCTTACTGCCCAGGAGCAGGCATTTAACTGGGTTGAAAAGCACAGGCTGGCGAGCCCATTGCCTTCCCAATTAAGCTGGGATAGCAAAGGCTGGGGTTTGGCCTTTCCGTTTTCTGGGTTAAGTGACCAATTAAGGGCCACAACCTGCCGCTACTCGTGGATGAGTGGGTGTGGTGTTATACCGGGTAGCTTGCAAGCAGCCTTTGCTTGGGAAGTCCTCTTATTTGGGCACCCTATTCAGGGGCCACCCCTGCAGGAAAACACACCCACACCCTGCCCTCCACTGTCATGTATTGTTCTTTCTGTTTGGACACAATGAGCAGGCTTTTTCCATGGCCCCATGGCAGGTTCAATAATTTGATGGGAGTGCAAAAATTGGCTTTATGCTGCGTGAATTTTCTGCGGTAACTTCCGTTAGTGCTCACTATGTTGGATTGGCAAACCCGCTGGAGGCTCACATAAAACTGATTTGCTATTGGATACAGATGAAGCCCCAATCGGAATCTTCCATCCATGTCCAATTTTTCTCAACGTCAATGTGAAAGACGCCAGTCCGAAACAAGTCTGGAACAACATGGTGTGCATATGTCAGGACTCATCCGAACAATGTCTGGGGCTGCCTCTGAGTTCAGAATGGATGCCACCAGCAACCCTGGGCACCATAATAGCACAGCAGTGGGTGGAAGTAGCCTCTGGATCTTCCAGATTCAATGTCATCGAGGAAGTTATATCTCTCAGCCTCAGAGTGTTCCTGGAGATCTATCGTCTTTCTCAGAAGATCCATCCTCTTTCTTCAATACTGGGTCAGTGATATTGAGCACCTTTTCAATATGGTGCCCAGATACAATTACAAAATATGTGCCTTCATGCTTGCCCTACTTAGGAATATGGCACAAAACATCCAGTTGTATAACTATTGGGGGTCAGGGCCAAAGATATGGGGTGGGATTCTCCAGCCTCCCAGCCGCATGTTCCTTGGTGGTGGGAGGTGGTGCACCATTCGCTGGCTGTGGGATTCTTTGCCCCTGATGCTGTCAATGGGATTTCCCATTGAAGTCACACCACATGGCCAGTAAACCCATCGGCGGGGGTATGCTGCTGGCGGGACCAGAGAATCCCGCCGCCAGTGAACAGCCAGAGAATTCCAGCCATGGCGTGGTTTCCCACTGGTCTCTACAGTGGAAACACTCCATGTTCCCATCCCTGCCTCTGGACTTAATTCCAAATGAGAGAATTCTGCCCAATGTAATTTGCTGCTGCATTTGCCAAACATGTTGAATCTGTCTCTGATTTTATTCCCAGTTTATGCTGAATTAATTGCTATCAGCCAGAGCAGCAGTTTTTAAAGTTCATTAACGGAATGTGGATGTCGCTGGTTAGACCAGCATTTATTGTCCATCCTTAGTTACCCTTCAGAAGGTGGTGGTGAGTTGCCTTCTTGAACCCCTGCAGTCTTAAGATGTAGGTACTCCCACAGTGCTGTTCAGGAGGGAGTTCCAGGATTTTGGTTCAGCGACAGTGAAGGATCGCCGATATATTTCTAAGTCAGGGTGGTGAGTGACTTGGAGAGGAACTTCCAGGGTGTGGGGCTCTTGTCCCTCTAGATGGTAGTGGTCGTGGGTTTGGAAGGTGTTGCCTGAGAAACCTTAGTGAGTTATTGCTGTGCATCCTATATGTGGTACACATGGCTGCCACTGTTCATCAGTGGTGGAGGATTTGAATATTTGTGAAAAGCGGAGCAATCAAGCAAACTGCCTTGTCCTGGATGGCGGCGAGCTTCTTGAGTGTTGATGGAGCTGCACTCGTCCAGGCAAGTGGAGAGTATTCCATTACACTCCTCACTTGTGCCTTGTAGATGGTGGACAGGCTTTGGGAGGTGGGTTAATTGCCATAGGATTCCTAGCCTTTAGCATGTCCTGGTAGCCACATTATTAATATGGCTAGTCCAGTTCAGTTTCTGATCAATGATAATCGCCCAGATTGTTGATTGTGGAGGATTCACTGATGATAATGCCATTGAATGTAAAGGGCTGATGGTTAGATCCTCTCTTGTGGGAGTTGGTCATTGCCTGATATTTGTGTGGCGCGAATATAACTTGCCACTTGTCAGTCCAAGCCTGGATATTGTCCAGATCTTGCTGTTTTTGGATATGGACTGCTTCATTATCTGAGGGGCCGCAAATGGTGCTGAGCATTGTGCAGTCACCTGCAAACATCCCCACTTCTGACCTTATGGTGGAAGGGAGGTCATTGATGAAGCAGCTGAAGATGGTTGGGCCTCGGACACTACCTTTAGGAATTCCTGCAGTGATGTCCTGGAGTTGCGGTGATTGACCTTCAGAATTCGACTTCCGGGCGGCGAGCGAGGAGGTCGCAGGGAGAGGGGCTCCCGCAAGCGCCAGACAAGGAACCCCCCCGACAGGCCGGACGGCGGAGGAGGAGAAGCGGCAGCGGAGGAGGAGCGAGCGGAGGAGGGGCGGCGGAGAGGCGGCGGCGGAGAGGCGGCGGCGGCGGCGGCGGCGCAGAGGAGCAGCGGCGACAGGGTGGAGCAGCGGCGACAGTGGGCCGGGAGCGGTGCGGCAGCGGCGGGCCCTCTTCTCTCTCCCCCCCCCCCCCAGACGCGGGCCGGGAGCGGTGCGGCAGCGGCGGGCCCTCTTTTCTCCCCCCCCCCCCCAACCAGCAGCGGGGACCCCCCCCCAAACCAGCAGCGGGGACCCCCCCCCAACCAGCAGCGGGGACCCCCCCCCCAACCAGCAGCGGGGACCCACCCCCCAACCAGCAGCGGGGACCCCCCCCCAACCAGCAGCGGGGACCCCCCCCCCAACCAGCAGCGGGGACCCCCCCCCCAACCAGCAGCGGGGACCCCCCCCCCAACCAGCAGCGGGGACCCCCCCCAACCAGCAGCGGGGACCCCCTCCCCAACCAGCAGCGGGGACCCCCCCAACCAGCAGCGGGGACCCCCCCCCCCAACCAGCAGCGGGGACCCCCCCCCCAACCAGCAGCGGGGACCCCCCCCCCCAACCAGCAGCGGGGACCCCCCCCCCCAACCAGCAGCGGGGACCCCCCCCCAACCAGCAGCGGGGACCCCCCCCCCCAACCAGCAGCGGGGACACCCCCCCCCCAACCAGCAGCGGGGTCACCCCCCCCCTCCCCTACCGGCAGCGACCACCGGCCCACTCGCCCCTCCCCCCCCCAACTGCAGTGACCACCACGTGGCAAGGACAAAGGGACTCTCTCTCTCTCTCTCTCTCCTGGGCGAGTGGGGAGAGAAAACAAAAGAAAAAAGAGACTTATATTTCTGTTCTTTTTAAAAAAAAAACCAAAAGAAAACTGGTAAAGAGAAAAGGGGTAAAATAAAGGGGTAAAGGAAAGAAGGGGGGAAATAAATTTTTATTTAAAAAAAAATATATATATGTATATATAATAATAAATAAAATAAAAATAGGGTGTGGAAAAGGGGGAAAAGAAGAACAAGGAGAGAAGAAAAGATGAAGGGGAAGGGGGAGAAAAAAATGCCAGAAGGGAGCCAAGAGAAAGGGGGCACCGGAAGTAGACGGGGCAAAGGGCAAACCAGCTTGGGCGAACGAGTCAACACGCGAAGCAGCGGGAAGGATGTATCGCCGCATCCAAAAGAGCTGGACGGGCGGGCAACCTCTCCCCTGGGGTTAGAGGGGGGCGTGAATTGGAAGGAAGCCTTTGCCGAGGTGGTGAGGGAGCAGCTGCAGGCAATCAAGGCAGAGTTAAAAGCAGACGCAGAGGCCGCAGCACAGGCAGCAGTGACCAGGGCCATGTCAGGGGTGCAGCAGGCTCTGACCAGATTGGAGGAGAAAGTGGATGCCCAAGGGAAGATACTGGAAGCCCAGGGGGCAACCATTAAAGAGCTGGAGAAGGCAGCGACTGACGTGAGCGACCGGGTCATGTCCCTGGAGAGGGAAATGGCGAAACTGAGTGCAACACAGGGGAGCCTGAAGGGCAGGGTAGACGACCAGGAGAACAGCTCGAGAAGGCAAAATATTAGGATAGTGGGCCTGCCAGAGGGGATCGAGGGTAGAAATCCCACAACATTCGTGGCTGCGATGCTGGGCTCCTTAGTGGGGCGGGAAACTTTTCCCACCCCACCGGAAATGGACAGAGCTCATCGGTCACTGCGCCCGAAGCCCAAGGAAGGGGAAAAACCGAGAGCAGTTATAACCAAACTGCACCGGTACCGGGATAGGGAGACAATCCTGCGCTGGGCCAAGGAGAATAGAGCCTGCAAATGGAACGGGCACGCCATCCGAATCTACGAGGATTTTGGAGCGGACATAGCTAAGAGACGGGCGGAGTTCAACAGAGCGAAAGCAGCTCTCTACAAGAACAAAGTACGTTTTGGTATGCTGTACCCAGCAAAACTCTGGGTCACATACCAAAACAAGGAATATTTCTTTACAGCCCCTGCCGAGGCGAATAGATTCGTCGAGGAGCACGGGCTGGAAAAACGCCATGGGAAGTAGGGACGAGGGGCCCATGGCAAGGAGAAACGTCATGCCGACGGGGGGGTGGGGAGGGGCGAGGCAAAGCCAGCCCCCTCCCCCCTGGCAGGAACACCCAGAACGAAAAACAACCCAATGCCCAAGGGCCCGCTCCAGGTGGGAGGCCAGGCCCCGGCACGAGGGAACGGGAGTACTGGAGAGGGGAGAGGAGAAGCGGGACAGCAACCTCCGAGAGGGGAGCCACCGTGCTAGCAGGAAAGCTAGCGACGGGGGCGCGCAACAGAGCAGGGCCGCAGCGCACCCCCAACAGGGGGGAAGGCGCCAGGCAGGGGAGGGGGGGGATCATCCATCAAAGGTGGGAGAGCAAATGGGGACAGGAATGGGGGAGAGAGGGGCAATGGAGGGGTATACAGGGGAGGGGGAAAAGGGATAGAGCGGGGGGGGGGGCACTCGGGGGGCGAGAGACCAGGGAGGGGAAATGCAGGGACGAAGGGACAAAAGAGGCCAGAAAGGGAATAGGGCCACAAAGTGCCACGGACAAGGGCTCGAAACAGGGAACCGCTGCAAGCACCCACCCAGTACGGTCTGTGGGTGAAGGGGCCCCCCGGAGTGCAGGGGACTACCCGCGTGGCGGACACACAGTGGACGGCCATGGCGGGTGTCCCCGGGACAAGGGGGAACCCCGGAGCGCAGGGACCCGACCGCATGGGGAGAGCAGTGATAGTGGACATCCTGGACGGCCCCCTAACAAAGGGAAACCCCAGAGGGCAGGGGCGCGTCCACCGGACAAATATGGTTAACCCCACAGGAGCAAGGGGGCAGAAGCCCCCCACCAGAATAGTCACCTGGAACGTAAGGGGACTTAACGGCCCAGTGAAGAGATCTAGAGTCCTCACCCACCTTAGAAACATGAGGGCCGACATAGTCTTCCTCCAAGAGACGCACCTGAGGGAGCAGGACCAACTGCGGGTAAGAAAGGGCTGGGTGGGACAAACCTATCACTCCTGTTATGGGGCAAGGGCCAGGGGGGTGGCGATCCTGATTGGCAAGAGGACAATGTTTAGGGCGACAAAGACGGTTACGGACCCAGGGGGACGGTATGTCATGGTCAGCGGGGCCCTGGATGGGGCGCCGGTAGTTCTAGTTAACGTGTACGCGCCCAACTGGGACGACACGAGCTTCATCCAAAAGACCATGGCAGAAATCCCGGACATAGCGACGCACCGACTAATCATGGGGGGGGACTTCAACTGTGTACAGGACCCAAAGACGGACAGATCAAACCCCAGAACGGGGAAAACCTCAAACATGGCAAGGGAACTCAGTCACTATATGGAGCAGATGGGAGCAGTGGACCCCTGGAGATTCGCCCACCCGGGGGAGAAAGAATTCTCTTTCTTCTCCCCAGTACACAATGTGTACACCAGAATTGACTTCTTTGTGGTGGGGAAAACGGTGCTTCCAGGGATAGACAAGGTGGAATATTCCGCAATTGTGATATCAGACCACGCCCCACACTACATGGACGTGCGGCTGGAGACGGGAAGGGCCCAGCGCCCCACATGGAGGCTGGACGGTGCCTTACTAGCTGACAAGGCCTTCAGCGAAAGGATAGCGCGGGCCATAGCGGAATACACGGAGAACAACCAAAACGGGGAGGTCTCATCCTCCACGTTCTGGGAAGCGCTTAAGGCCGTACTAAGAGGGGAAATCATTGCCTACAAAGCGCAAAGAGATAGGGAGGAAAGGGTGGCTAGGCAGAAGCTGGTCGACTCCATACTGGAGGTAGACCGTAAATACTCCGAGGCCCCGACCGTAGAGCTCCTGGCGGAGAGAAAAGAATTACAAAGGAACTTTGACCTGCTCTCCACCAGGAAAGCAGTACACCAACTCCGCCAGGCACGCGGGGCCCTGTACGAACACGGAGACAAAGCCAGCCGCCTGTTGGCACACCAGCTGAGAAAGCAGGCAGCCAGCAGGGAAATTGCGCAAATCAGAGGTACCAGAGGCACGTGGGAAACAGAAACAGAGAGGATTAACGAAACCTTCAAGGCCTTCTACCAAGAACTATACACCTCGGAGCCCCCAACGGGGAAGGCTGGGATGAACCGGTTTCTTGATGGACTGGACATACCAGTCGTGGGAGAGGGCAGAAAACGGGATCTGGAAGCACCACTAGCACTGGGAGAGATCATGGAGAGCATTAGCTCCATGCAGACGGGGAAGGCGCCGGGACCGGACGGATTCCCGGCGGACTTCTACAAAAAATTCGCGACAGCGCTGGCCCCGCACCTGCGGGAGATGTTCACAGACTCGCTAGCTAGGGGCACACTGCCACCCACGTTAGCACAGGCCTCAATCTCGCTGATACCTAAGAAAGACAAGACCCAACGGAATGTGGGTCATACAGACCCATATCTCTGCTGAACGCAGACGCCAAAATACTGGCCAAAATCCTAGCCAAAAGGCTAGAAGACTGTGTACCTGAGGTGGTCACAGAGGACCAGACGGGCTTCGTCAAAGGTAGACAGCTTACCGCGAACATCAGGCGCCTGCTGAACGTGATAATGACCCCCTCCGGGGAGAGAACACAAGAGGTGATCGTCTCCCTGGACGCAGAAAAGGCCTTCGACAGAGTCGAATGGAAATACCTCATAGAGGTACTGGAGCGGTTCGGGCTTGGAACAGGGTTCACCGCTTGGGTAAAGCTCCTATACAACGCTCCCATGGCGAGTGTACGGACCAACAATACCAACTCCCAATACTTCCAGCTGCACAGGGGCACCAGACAAGGATGCCCACTGTCCCCGCTGCTGTTCGCACATGCAATCGAACCGGTAGCAATCGCGCTCAGGGCAGCAAAAAATTGGAGGGGGATCCGAAGGGGAGGTAGAGAGCACAGAGTCTCACTCTATGCGGATGATCTGCTCCTCTATATCTCGGACCCACAAAGCAGCATGGACGGAATCATAGCGCTCCTGAAAGAGTTTGGAGCCTTCTCGGGCTACAAACTCAACATGAGCAAAAGTGAGATCTTCCCAGTACACCCGCAAGGGGGGGGGGGGGGGGGGGGCAGCACTAAAGGGCCTGCCGTTCAAACAAGCCCGAAATAAATTCCGCTACCTGGGGATCCAAATAGCCCATGACTGGAAAGGGATCCACAAATGGAACCTCACCAGCCTGACGGAGGAAGTTAAAAAGGACCTGCAAAGATGGAACACACTCCCGCTCTCCCTCGCGGGGAGAGTCCAGACGATCAAAATGAACGTACTGCCCGGTTCCTTTTCCTGTTTAGATCCATTCCGATCTACATCCCCAAGGCCTTTTTCAAAGCGCTGGACAAACATATCATGGCGTTCGTATGGGGGGGGTAAAAATGCTAGGATCCCAAAGAAGGTCATACAAAAAACAAAATCCAGGGGGGGGCTAGCCCTCCCGAATCTACAATTCTACCACTGGGCGGCAACAGCCGAGCGAGTAAGGGGATGGATCCAGGAGCCAGAAGCCGAGTGGGTGCGTGCGGAGGAGGCCTCCTGCATGGGAACCTCCCTCCGGGCCCTCGCCACGGCAGCACTCCCATCCCCACCCAAAAAACACTCCACCAGCCCAGTGGTGACAGCCACCCTCCAATCCTGGAACCAACTGCGGCAGCAATTTGGCCTGTACAAAATGTCGGACAAGGCTCCCATCTGCAACAACCATAGGTTCAAACCAGCACTGACTGACGCCACCTTCAAAAGGTGGAGGCAGGACGGGGGGACACTGGCAGTCAGGGACCTATACACGGACGACAGGATCGCAACACTGGACGAACTGACAGAGAAATTTCAGCTAGCTGGGGGGAACGAGCTACGGTACCTGCAGCTCAAAAACTTCCTACGAAAGGAGACAAGGACGTACCCACAACCGCCACGACAGACACTATTGGAAGACCTACTGGACGCAAGTATCCTAGAGAAAGGGAACTGTAGTGACATGTATGACCAACTGGTAGACAGGGACGACACCGTACTGGACGCAACAAGAAGGAAATGGGAGGACGACCTGGGGATGGAGATAGGGTGGGGACTCTGGAGCGAAGCACTGCATAGGGTCAACTCCACCTCCACGTGCGCAAGGCTCAGCCTGACGCAACTAAAAGTGGTACATAGAGCCCACTTAACGAGAAACCGTATGAGTAGGTTCTTCCCGGAGGTGGAGGACAAATGTGAGCGGTGCCAGAGAGGCCCGGCCAACCACGCCCACATGTTCTGGTCTTGCCCCAGACTTGTGGAGTACTGGACAGCCTTCTTCGAGGCTATGTCCAAAGTGGTGGGGGTGAGGGTGGAGCCATGCCCGATAGTGGCGGTCTTTGGGGTTTCAGACCAGCCAGATCTATTCCTGGGGAGGAGGGCGAACGCCCTTGCCTTTGCCTCCCTGATTGCCCGCCGTAGAATCCTGTTTGGCTGGCGGTCAGCAGCACCACCCAGAGCTGCAGACTGGCTGTCCGACCTCTCGGAATCTCTCCAAATGGAGAAAATCAAATTCGCCATCCGAGGGTCGGACGACGGCTTCCACAGAACGTGGGAGCCATTCATGCAACTGTTCCGGGACCTGTTTGTGGCCAACGTACATGAGGAAGAATAGTCGGGTGGCCAAGAACCAGGGGAAAATGGGCGGGAATCGGGGGAAGGTAGCCGGGGGGAGGGGGGGGGGGCTACGGGCTCGGTATGGGGGTTTGATGGCAAGCCAAGGCCCAAAACCAAACTATAAATAAATGCCTATAAACATGTGCCTCGGCCATATTGGGGAATGTAAAATATGTATGCTGGCTAAAGGGGGCGGCCACAATTATTGTTATGAAGATGCTTACCTGTAAATATTCATGTAAAATTTTTGTGTTTTCCTTTTTTTTTTCTCTCTCTCTAATAACTTGTAATTTGTCATATATAAAATATGAAAACTCAATAAAAAAACATTTATAAAATGTGATTGACCTTCAACCACCACAACCATCTTCCTTTGTGCCAGGTATGACTCCAACCAGCATAGAGTTTTCACCCTGATTTCCATTGACTTCAGTTTGGCTTGGGCTCCTTGATACCATACCATACAATGCTGCCCTGGTGTCAACGACAACCACTCTCATCTCATCTCTGGCATTCAGCTCTATCGTCCATGTTTGAACCAGGGCTGTAATGAGGTCATGAGTTGAATGGCCCTGGTGGAATCCAAACTGAGCATCCATGAGCAGGTTGTTGCTGAGTAAGTGGTGCTTGATAGCACTGTTGATGACTCCTTCCATCGCTTTACTGATGATGGAGAGTAGATTGATAGGGCGGTAATTGACTGGGTTGCATTGGTCCTGTTTCTTGTGTACAGGATACACCTGGGTCATTTTCAAAATTGCCGGCTAGATGCCAGTGTTGTAGCTGTACTGGAACAGCTTGGCAAGGAATGCGGCAGGTTCTGGAGCACAAGTCTTCAGTACTATTACCGGGATATTGTCAGAGCCCATAGCCTTTGCAGTATTCAGTACCTTCAGCCATTTCTTGATATCCCGTGGAGTGATTCTTATTGGTTGAGGACTGACATCTGTGATGCTGGGAACCTCTGGAGGCGACCAAGATGGATCATTTACCCAGCACTTATGGCTGAAGATTGTTGAGAATGCACATATGTGCTGGGCTCCTCAATCATTAAGGATGAGGATATTTGTGGAGCCTCCTCCTCCAGTGAGGTGTTTAATTGTTCACCACCATTCACGGCTGGATGTGGCAGGACTACAGAGCTTAGATCTGATGCATTTGTTGTGGAATTGCTTAGCTCTGTCTATTACTTGCTCCTTATGATGTTTCGCAAGTAGTCCTGTGTTGTACCTTCACCAGGTTGACACCTTATTTTTCAGTTTGCCTGATGGTGCTCCTGGCATGCTCTCCTGCACTCTTCATTGAACCAGGGTTGATTCCCTGGCTTAGTGGTAATGGTAAAGTGGGTGATATGCCGGGCCATGAGGTTGCAGATTGTGGTTGAATACAAAACTGCTGCTGCTGGTGGCTCAAAGCGCCTCATGAATGCCCCAGTCATGAATTGCTAGATCTGTTTGAAGTCTATCCCATTTAGCACGGTGGTTGTGCCACACAACATAATGGGTATCCTCAATGTGAAGACGAGTCTTGTCTCCACAAAGACTGTGCGGTGGTCACTTCTACCGATACCATCGTGGACAGATGCATCTGCAGCAGGCAGATTGGTGAGGATGAGGTCAAGTGTGTTTTTCCCTCTTGTTGGTTCCCTCATACCTGCTGCAGTCCCAGTCTAGCAGCGTTGTCCTTTAGGACCCAACCAGCTCAATCTGTGGTGGTACTACTGAGTCACACTTGGTTATTTACATTGAAGTCCCCCACCCAGAGCATATTCTGCACCCTTGCCACGCTCAGTGCTTCCTCCAAGTGGTGTTCAACAGGGAGAAGTACTGATTCATCAGCTGATAGTGGCTGGTACGTGGTAATTAGCAGAAGGTTTCCTTACCCATGTTTAAACTGAAGCCATGAGATTTCATGGGGTCCAGAGTCGATGTTGAGGACTCCCAGGGTAACTCCCTTCTGACTGTATATCACTGTGCCGCTACCTCTGCTGGGTCTGTCCTGCCGGTGAGACAGGACATACCCAAGAATGGTGATAGTGGTGTCTGGGACATTGTCTGTAAGATATGATTCTGTGAGTATGACTGTGTCAGGCTGTTGCTTATCTAGTCTGTGAGACAACTCACCCAACTTTGACACAAGCCCCCAGTAAGGAGGTCTTTGCAGGGTCGGCAGGATTGGGTTTGTTATTTCCAGTGCTGGGTTCAATGCCAGGCGGTCCGTCCGGTTTCATTCCTTTTTGTGTTTTTGTAGCAGTTCAATACAACTGAGTGGCTTGCTAGGCCATTTCAGAGGGCATTTAAGAGTCAACCACGTTGCTGTGGGTCTGGAGTCACATGTAGGCTAGATGAGGTAAGGATGGCAGATTTCCTTCCCTAAAGGATATTAGTGAACCAAATGGTCATTAGACTTTTAATTCCAGATATTTTATTAGTTTAAATTCCATCACCTGCCATGGTGGGATTTGAACCGGTGTCCCCAGATCCCCGGTAAGGACACTACAGCTAAACTCCGCATTTCTGCTGGAAAGTGTGTCTGTATATACATCGTAAGAAGTCTTACAACACCATGTTAAAGTCTAACAGATTTGTTTCAAACACTAGCTTTCGGACCACTGCTCCTTCCTCAGGTGAATCTGAGGAAGGAGCAGTGCTCCGAAAGCTAGTGATTTGAAACAAACCTGTTGGACTTTAACCTGGTGTAAGACTTCTTACTGTGCTCACCCCAGTCCAACGCCGGCATTTCCACATCATGTATATACATCGTGAGTAGGGAATCAGGTTTGACACTGATGCTCTCCAGACTGACAGCATCTGCTGTTTCAGTTCAAATGTGATGATCAGGGACACTTGGCTCATGTATAGCTGTTACCAGTGACAGCCCGAGCTGTTGGAAAAGGAGGAAAAGAATTAGAAGTAAAATAATAAGAACTCCAAAATTTGTTCAGACTCTCGAAGGTAATCATGTGTAAAGTTTTTGAGTGTCAGATTATTCAACTCTGGATGGTTATATGTCATACATTGGTATATTGTCCTATTTGCTTTACTGTAGAAGATTCAAATTCAATAACCCTGAATCTGCCGACAAGCATCACAAGAAAGCGACCCAATGCCAGTACTCGAGAGGAGGAAGAGTGGAACAAGGAAGTAGACAGTTTAATTGACTGGACAACTGGGCTCGACATAGATGATCTCGAAGATGATTGAGGAAAAAGATCTCAACATTCAACTCCTTCATGGCCCTCATCTGTCATGAAATTAATTTGAAAGATATAACGGGCTCTTCAATGCTGCAATAACTCGGAGTTCCTCAAATAATATTCAAAAGTCATTAACCGGGAACATAACTTTATTTCCAGATTGTGAAATAAATGTTATCAATTTTTTGAAGTAAGCATGTTTGCATTTCTGAATTTAATTTGTGCTTTTTTTGTTTTCACTACTATTGGCATTTTCCCATCAGATATTGCTCAAAGCAATTCCAGGTATCTCAATACCATAAGTTCATAAGATATAGGAGCAGAATTAGGACATTTGGCCCATCGAGTCTGCTCCGCCATTCGATCTCATCCTGGCCTTTACTCCACCGTCCTGCCCATTCTTCATAACCCTTCAACCCATTACCAATGAAAAATCTGTTTAACTCCTTAAATTTACTCACTATCCCAGCATCCACCACACTCTGGGGTAGTGAATTCCACAGATTCACAACCCTTTGGGAGAAGTAGTTTCTCCTCAATCACGTTTAAAATTTGCTGCCACTTATCCTAAGACTATGATCTCTCATTCCAGAATGCCCCACAAGAGGACGTATCCACTCCATTTCTGTTTTATCCATACCTTTTATCATCTTGTATACCGTGAAAAATGATAGCATGATGACCAGGATCATTTATCTTCTCAATCTTCATTTTCTCCAGTGAAAATATTTCAGTTCAAACCTCAAGTTGTAGAGTTAGTATGTAACTCAGTCATAAAGTCCTGAAAGTTTCTCCTACTTTCTGTCGTAAATCTCATACATTTAATCTTGTACCTTGGCGCATTGTTCTTGAAACCTCAACTACTAGAAAAAAATCTTTCTGTCTATCTGTCCCATCCTTTCTTTATAAAGACAAACTTGAAAATTTACCTTTTCCAACCTGGATTTTCCTTAATGCAGTCATCCACTTTTGGATGGGGTAAGCGATCTAGCAAAGAAAATCGGTGACCTTCCTTTGAACCATGACTTCAAAAAATGGTGACCAAAGTTTTCCTCCACTGCATTCAGTATTTTGGTCCAAACCTCAGGGGAGACATGTTGGCTTAAAAGGTGTACATTTCAGATTCACTAGTGTGATACCAGGGCTTAAAACGTTTATCATAATGACTTCTGGTGGTGGCCATGTTGTGAGAGATCGCACATTTGGTAGCTCCTGCTTGTGGCGATGTTTTTGGACCTTTCTCCAATTAACAGGCAGATGTTTTAGTGGAGAAAGTTGCAGGTGTGGTGGAGGAAGAGTTTGTTCCACTGGTGAATGGATTTGTGGACCAGAAGTGGTTTTAGGTGAAAGGAGCTGTTGGAGCGACACAGGAGAAGATGGCGAAAGGTAAGGGACCAGCCCCACCATCTCAGTGCTCTATGAATCAGCTGGTGGACTTCTTGAACGAGAAGTTCACCCAGAAGAGGAAGAAATCTCTGGAAGACCTGGCAAGGACGGTGGATCCGCTTCAGGTCTGGGTTCTGGACAAGGAGCGGATCCTGAGGTGGGCCAGGATAGAGATGGTCAAGAATACTATTTTGGGATGCCAGACGAAGCAATGGAGTTTGTGAGAGACAATGGACTGAAGGAGGACAGTAAACTTTGGAGGAGGCGGTTTTTTTCTCTCTGGGGGTCATTATCCTTTGTTCTTCTGTGGGTATTGGGGGGGTTTTTTTGTTTTTTGTTTTGTGAATTTGTGAATGTTGCTGTTTGCACCAGTAGATTGTTGGTGCACTGGGGCGGGGGGGTGGGTAGGATGCTAGGTGCCATGGCGGGGGCTGCCAGGCTATCTGGGCAGGCTAGTTCACGGAAACGCAGTGGGGGGTGAGCAGTTGGTTCAAGTGTTGATATGGGTTGAGATTGTTGTTTTGCGGGGTGGGGGGGGGGTATGCTGGTAGGGGAGGGGTTTTTGAAATGTGGTTTGAGGGGGGTCGATGATGGTGGACATCTGAGGATTGGCCTGATGGGGTGTGGAATGCGGGCTGGAGGCTGGCCCAAGAGAGGCTATGGTTGATCGGCCGGGGAGAGGAGAGTGTGTCTCCCGACCAGATTGATCACATGGAACGTGAGAGGGCTGAATGGGCCAATCAAGAGGGCTCGCGTGTTTGCACATCTGAGGAACTTCAAGTCGGATGTTCCATTCTTACCGACGAGGCTTCAGAAAGGGTGGGTAGGGCAGGTCTTTCATTCAGACTGGGTTTGAAGATGAGGGGGATGGCGGTCTTGATAAATAAATAAATAAATAGATCCCCTGGATCTAATTTTTGAAGTGGGGCAGCACGGTGGCGCAGTGGGTTAGCCCTGTTGCCTCACGGCGCCGAGGTCCCAGGTTCAAATCCCGGCTCTGGGTCACTGTCTGTGTGGAGTTTGCACATTCTCCCCGTGTTTGCGTGGGTTTCACCCCCACAACCCAAAGATGTGCAGAGTAGGTGGATTGGCCACTCTAAATTTCCCCTTAATTGGAAAAATGAATTGGTATTCTAAATTTATAAAAAAAAAAAAAAAAAACATTTTTGAAGTGGAGAGCAAAGTGACAGATTCCAGGGGGAGGTTTGTTCTGGTGAGTGGGAAATTGGAGGGGATGCCGGTGGTGTTGGTGAATGGTTATCCCCCAAATTGGGATGATGTAGAGTTTATGACGCGGGTGCTGGGGAAGATCCCGGACCTGGACTCGCACCGGTTGATAATTTGTGGGGGGGGATTTTAACACAATTCCGGAGCTGAAATGTACTGTTCGAGCCTGAGGTCAGGGAGGGTGTCGGCGGTGGTGAGGGAACTGAGCGGGTTTATGGGGGAGGGTGAACCCGTGGAGGTAAGAAGGTGTTGCTGGGATGGGGTCGAGGGGGATGAGGTTAGCGCTCCCAAATTTGATGAATTAGTACTGGGTGCCGTATATAGCCGTGGTTCGGAAGTGGGTAGTGGGGGAAGGGTCTGTGTGGGAATGAATGGAGGCAGCCTCTTTTTAAGACAGGAGTTTGGGCACTGTTGATGGCACCTTTACTGTCCTCGCCGATCAGTGACTCCACAAGCCCGGTGGTGGTGGTGGCCCTGAGGGTTTGGGGACACTGGCAGACTTGATGCTGGAGGGGGCCTCGGTTTGGACTGATTTGCAGAAATCATAGGTTTGCTCGGGTGGCAACGGGCGGGGATTGAGCGGTTTGGGGACCTATTCGTTGGGGGCAACCTCACCTGCCACCCCAGGGGCTACAGAACAAGGTGGTGTCAAAAACAGGTGTAGGTGAGGGTAAAGTGTCGGGAATTTATAAGGAGTTGATGGATTGGGAGTGAAGCAAAGTGGGAGGAAGAATTGGGGAGGGGATGGAGGCTGGGCTGTGGGAGGAAGCCTTGAGGAGGATGAACTCGTCCTCGTCATGTGCCAGGCTTAGTCTTATTCGGTTTAAGGTGGTCCACAGGGCACATATGACTGTGGCCAGGATGAGCAGGTTTTTTGAAGGGGTGAATGATCGGTGTGGGTGGTGCGCGGCTGGGCCCGCAAATCATGTCCACGTGCTTTGGGCCTGTCCGAAGTTTGGGGGATTCTGGCAGGGGTTTGCCGACATTGTGTCGGAGGTCTTGAAGGTAAAGGTGCTCCCGAGTCCAGAAGTGGCGAACTTTGGAGTGTCAGTAGACCCAGAAATCAAGGGGGCGAGAGAGGCCGATGTCTTGGCCTCTCTCGCCCCCTGGGGTTAAAAAAAGGAGGTAGGGGTGTTAGGTATTTAGTTGGTTTGATTATTTGCAGCCCTGTTGGCTTGTTTTGTTTCATGGTTATGTTTGATGTGTAAATATATAAATGCCTGAATAAAATATATTTCAAGGAAAAAAATATTTATCATAATGTCAGATTGTTCAAATTTGGTTTGTATCCTATGAGTGATGGTTGAGGGGTAATCTAATTATGGTGTTAAAAGTAGTTAAATGGATTCAATAAGGTCAGTACAAATAAACTATTTCCTCCAGAGAAAGATTCAGAACAGAGCGACATATGCTTAAAATTAGATCCCGGGGATCTCGGAATTAAATCAGGAAGCACGTTTTCACACAAGCTGGAATCTAGAAAACAATACAGAAAAGAGAAAGAAAATGTGGAGAAACCGAAAAACATCTCGGAGGCAGTCACCACATCTTGTTGGAAGGACAATGATTTGTTTCCTCTTTCTCTGCCCCATATTCCTAGAGCTGGGATTTAATAACTTCATGCACATTTGTAAGTGGTGCGATAAAATATGTATGCAATCTGTTCCAAACCTGTTCAGGAACATGTTCCTAATTTTCCATTTTCTCAAAACACGAAACACCAACTATAACCATATATGCTTCACTTTCTTTACATTTATCATCCTTCTAAAAATCTAAACCTTAGCTGCACCCTGGCAGGAACAAAAGATGCATTTTCAAGACTCATTCTTGGAAGTGTATAAGAAACTAATCACTGAGATGCCCATCTCAAAATGTTAAACCAAGATTGCTTGTGGGGACCTCCAGTCATATATTGGGACCTGCTCCAGGTGGTAGCATTTATGCTTAGGTCCGGTAAGGTAGCAATTTATGGTAGCACACTGGTTTGCACTGTTGCTTCACAGCGCCAGTGTCCCAAGTTCTATTCCCAGCTTGGATCACTGACTGCGGAGTCTGCACGTTCTCCCTGTGTCTGCGTGGGTTTCCTCCAGGTTCTCCGGTTTCCTCCCACAAGTCCTGAAAGTCATGCTGTTAGGTAATTTGGACATTCTGAATTCTCCCTCTGTTTACCCGTACACACGCCGGAATGTGGCGACTAGGGGATTTTCACAACAACTTCATTGCAGTGTTAATGTGAGTCTACTTGTGACAATAAGGATTATTATTATTAGGTTCAAACCCTTGTCCACCAGCTGAACTATAGATCAAACGTTGATGAGTCTACAAATCTGCTACCCTCAGATTCTTTTGCCAGTTACCTAAATCTATGTCCTATAGTTACTGATCCTTCATCAGGAATAATTTCTCCGTATTCATCTGATCAATATCCTTTATGATTTTAAACACCTATTATATCTACTCTGGGCTTGCTCTGCTCTAATGAAAACCACCCCAACATTTCTCAGTTCCAGGGCAGCATGGTGGCATAGTGGTTAGCAGTGCTGCCTCACAGCACTGAGGACCCGGTTTCAATCCCAGGTCACTGTCCGTGTGCAGTTTGCACATTCTCCCATGTCTGCATGGGTCTCACCCCCACAACCCAAAGATGTGCAGGGTAGGTGGATTGGCCACGCTAAATTGCCCCTTAATTGGGAAAAAAGGAATTGGGTACTTTCAATGTATGAGAAAAATAGATTCCACATACTTTCCGCAGCTCTTGTTGCATACAAGTGTGACTAGAGGAATTTATAATGAAAAACATTTACAGGAAGAGTACTGAGATTGTCGAATGGTCACAGCATAGAAAGAGGTCCTTCAGTCCATCTTGCCAGAGCTGGCCCTCTGCAAGAGCAATTCACTTAGTGCCACTCCCAATCATTTCCCTGCAGCTCTCTCTAGATTTTAATCCAATTCTCCTTTGAATGCTCAGATTGACCATGCCCCCACCACACTCTCAGACGGTGCATTCTAAATCCTAACCACTTATTGCATTTTTTAAAATTTCCTTGGGTCACCATTGCTTCTTTTGTCAATTACCTCAAATCTGCGCTTTCTGGTGCTTGATCTTTCCATTAATTTTTTTTTTTAAATTTAGAGTACCCAATTATTTTTTCCAATTAAGGGGCAATTTAGCGTAGCCAATCTACCTATCCTGCACATCTTTGGGTTCTGGGGGTGAAACCCACGCAGACACGGGGAAAATGTGCAAACTCATCATGGACAGTGACCCAAGGCCGGGATTCGAACCCGGGTCCTCAGTGCCGTAGGCAGCAATGCTAACCACTGTGCCACCGTGCCGCCCCGATCTTTCCATTAATGGGGAGAAAGAGAAAATTGCTTAATGTCTGAGTAGGCTTCAATGAAGTTACTGTGAAAAGCCCCTAGTCGCCACATTCCAGCGCCTGTTCGGGAAGGCTGGTACAGGAATTGAACCATGCTGCTGGCCTGCCTTGGTCTGCTTTAAAAGCCAGCGATTTAGCCCTGTGCTAAACCAGCCCCTGGGAACAGCTTCTCCTCATCTACTCTGTCCAGCCCCTTCATGATTTTGAATACCTCGACCAAACCTCCACTCAATCTTCTTTCCATTCATCATTCCTGAAACCATTCTCATGAATCTTTTCTGAACCCCATCGAATGCCTTCACATCCTTCATAAAGTATGGTGCCCAGAACTGAACAGAACACTCCAGTTGTGGCTGAACCAGTGTTTTTTGCAGGTTTAATGTTATTTCCTTGCTTTTCTACATTATGTATAAACCCCAGGATGCCATATTCTTTATTCATCATTCTCTCAACCTGTCCTGCCATCTTCAATTATTTGTGGACATGTACCTCCAGATCTCTCTGCTCCTGCATCCTCTTTAGAATTTTACCTTTTGTTTTATGTTATCTCTCTGCGTTCTTCCTACCAAAATGAAGTACTTCAAGATTTTTTAAAGTAGATTATAGTCAGATAACCATTCTACTGGGTATAGGCACTCGTCAATGTTTTACTATGCCAATACAGATCTGAAGGTCCCAGGGTCAAATCCTTAAAGTCTCCCATTAGCTTTGAATTACTTCCCTTGTGCAGTGTCCTGTGAGTCATAGTTTACCCAGGTTTGGCTTAGAACTAGGAGTCTTGGTCTAGGGCCTGTTAGTTAGGACTGCGATGAAGCTAAATTTCTTCACTCAGAGGGTTGTGAATCTTTGAAATTCTTTACCCTAGAAAACTATGGATGCTCAGTCGCTGAGTATATTCCGGAATTGGATAATTGAACACCAAGGAATCGAGGGATAGGGCAGGAAAGTAGAGCTGAGGTGGAAGATTAACCGTGATCTTATTGAATGGTGGAACATGCTTAAGGAGCCACGTATTCTTTTCCTGCTCCTATTACATTCTGAAACACTTCTTCAACATTTGTCACTGTGACCACCCCTTGTGTCTACGACTCTTCTTATGATTGACCCTAAGCTTTTACTCCTATGTTGTGCTACCTCAATGTCAGGTTCTTGCATTGATGGAGCCTTGAAGAATTGTTGTGTTATTTGTCTCAGTAATGCGGATGTCTTTGCAGGATCTGCTTTTGCTGTCATGTCACTTAAGGCCTGCTGTCCGGGCCTTGACCAGAAACTCCATCCTGGGCTGGCCTTGTTATGGCTGCATCATCTGAGAAACAGGAACGCCTGTGAAAATCCCTTGTAGCCCATTAATGCTTGGCTAATAATCCAAATGACAACAGGCGAAATAGTTCCAATTAAGTCCTAAAACTCTTTGATGGGTCAAACTAGAGACAGTTTTAATTTATTCCTGCCCCATGCTGGGCCTTACCTTATGTTCATCATGCTGGAAAGCAGCTTGTATCTTTGAAACTAAAGCCTAACAAGTCATTGTTTTCATGAGAGAAGGGGAGCAAAATGGAAGTATTGGAGAGATTAACAACATACTAATCAACAATTTAGCTAAAGCCATCCCTCTGATTCCAAGGCAATAGTGTTGTAATTTATAGGGATCAGGTCATCGAACATGACTTTCAAATACTTCATTGGGAGTAGCTGCAGATGATGCACAAATAAAATAAATCTTTCATCAGGCCGGTGAGAACTATAGTACTGTCATAGCCTGCAGCACTGTGCTGCAACACTCAACTAATGAGTCCTTACACGTGGCTTTTTTCATATCTTGTGCATTCTGTAATTATATTGACTTGTTGCTGAAAATAGATGCATATCAAGAAATACAGGCAGTCAGATATATAGGAGATAGTGCTATACTATACATTCTGAAACAGATACAAAACATTGAAAAAATAACAGGCAAGCCAAACACTTTGCATTCAACATGTAGGAAGAAAAGAGTTGCAGTCACACAGCACCTTATCACATCTTGTAATAATGTTTCAAAATCTTCAGCTACACAAACTACTTTGATGAGAGTGGTTACTGTTGTGTTGTTCTGCTATGTACCAAGATTTGCTTTCATGAAATCACCAATGAAGTGATTAATGCAAAATCACTCAATGTACATTTAGTGTAAGGTGCCACAATAATGTTGGGATTTTATTAATTTTATGCTTATCAAAGTATCCTCTCGCGGTTTCACTTGTGAATGGCAATCATTTTCCTCTCAGTCGAGTTTTGGCACCAGATAAAATGTGTTTAGAGTGGAATAACATTTTGCTGTGCTATCCTTATAATTTGCCTTATTCCAGCTTCAGGGAAAAAAAACACTTCCAACTTACATGAATAACACTTTTCAATTCCAATTTTAAAAAAAAAAATATGTTTATGAAAAATTTTCATATTAATCAAAACAACCCAAATCTCTCAAATGGATATCACAATAGAAAAGAGAAAAATTAGCAAAAACATACATAACACCTTATTAACATCAACATAAAACTAACCTAAACCCTTTAAAAGCTGATGGTGACTAACTGCTTTAAAAAATGAATGGTTGAGGTAGAACCCTTCTACCAACCCCCTGACGGTGTACTTGACCTTAAAGTGCAGAAATGATATGAGATCACCCAGCCAAGCTGAGGTACCGGGCAATGGAGGAGGCCTCCACCCAAGCAGAATTCGCCTCCGAGCTTTCAACAAGGCAAAGACGAGGGCATCCGCCTTCACCCCAGACTGAGCCACCGGTGACCCCAACGCCAACAGACATGGATCCCGTTCTACACAGAATATCTCTGACATGGTGTTAAAGAAAGAGGCCCAGAAGCCTATCAACTTGGGACAGGACCAGAACATATGTGTATGGTTAGCCAGCCCACGAGAGCAAAGCCCACACTTATCCTCGTCCCCAGGGATCCTAGCCCTGATCAAGTGCATCCTATGCAAAATCTTGAACTGAATCCGACTCAGCCCAGCACATGAAAATATGGAGTTGACCCGATAAAAGGCCTTACTCCACACCTCACCAATTCACCCTCCCATTTAGACCTCGTACCACTCAATGGAGCAGAGTCCTTGAATGGGTATGACCTCATGGTCTGGATTCTTCCGCCCCGCCTACCACAAGATCGCCACAGGGTTGACACAGGCCATGTAAAAGTCCATTGGCCTCGAGCGTGAAATTCTGGTCGCTGGGTGGGCGTGGCCGGAGAATGCTGCCTGAAATGTCCCAAATAGACCTCCCATCAGGCCTAGCCAGAGACAGAGGGTGGGATTCTCCGGTCTCCAACGCCAAAATCGCGTTTGCCAATTGGCCGGAGAATCCATGTGTGCGACGAAATCAGGGGCGGCGCCACTTTCGCGATGCTCTGCCCCCTCCAAAGTGGCATACTCTTAAGAGTATGGCACGTGCTGTATCAACGGCCTCAGGACTTTACCTGAGGCCCTCTCCCCGATGCTCCACACCGACCGGCCGGGTTCCTGACCGTGTAGGGGTCTCATGCTATTTTAGGTCAGGAATTGGGTGTGGCGGCTGCGGACTCAGTCCAGCGTCGCCACAGTCAGGGTAGAGCTGATCTGCGGGTAGGGGGGACTTTGGCAGGAGCTGGGGGCAATGTTGGGGGGGTGGTCCGGGGGTCGCGAGCCTGGCCAAGGGGGGACACTATTTGTCAGGCCAGGTCCACGCACGGAGGCGCCATGTCGCATGCGCGGTCACGGACCTGCCAATTCTCCGGCCGTAACGGCAGCTGGAGCTGGGTGCTCTATGCTGCCTGCCTGCTAGCCCCCCACCAAACGGAGAATCGGTGCCCGTTTTACATCAAATTTCCGGTTGGAAAATTCCACCGTACCCACGCCGGCGTCAGGACATAGCCTGAAAATTGAAGAATCCAGCCCAGAATCTTCCTCAACAGGAAAGAGGATGGTGCCAAAGGAAAGGATTGGAAAGCTTGCGTGAAAAATCGTGAATTTGAAAAACTGGAACCATGCAGTTGGAATTTTTCAGCTAACTCCTTAAAACTCGCAAAACTCCCCTGTACGAACAGGTCCCTAAATTTCTCGGGCCCTTCCCTTCCCAATGTTGAGTCCAAACCAACTGGTGGGGAAAGTTGATGATTACAAATGGGGAGAAGACCACAACTGGATTTGACGAAAATCTATCAGGGGAAAAGGGCAACGGTGCAGTAACTATTGCATGAAGCCCATGAAGGGGCTGGTTTAGCTCACTCAGCTAAATCGCTGGCTTTTAAAGCAGACCAAGCAGGCCAGCAGCACGGTTCGATTCCCGTACCAGCCTCCCCGGATAGGCGCCGGAATGTGGCAACTAGGGGCTTTTCACAGTAACTTCATTGGAGCCTACTCGTGACAATAAACGATTTTCATTTTTCATTTTTTCTAGAGGTAGTATAGGAGCGCACTGCCATATTGTCCCCGATATGGATCTAGGATCCCTAAAACACAGCAATATTTTCTGAATATTTGCTGCCAATAGTAAAACAACAAATTGGGGAGGGCCAAGCCCCCTGATTGTTTGTCCCTTTGGAGCAACACACCATGGATTCTGGGAGTCTTCCCGCCCAAATAAACAAAGATATCAATTTGTTGACCTTGCCAAAAAAAGATTTGGGGAGGAAAATGGGGAGACACTGACATCATAGAATCCTTACAGTGCAGAAAGAGTCCATTCAGCCCATCGGGTCTGCACCAACCCTTCGAAAGATCATCCTACCTATGCCTAATCGCCTGCCCTGTAATCCCACCCTAAGGGGCAATTTAGCATTACCAATCCACCTAACCTGCCCATCTTTGGACTGTGGGAGAAAACTGGAGCACCCGGAGGAAACCCATGCAGACACAGGGAGAACTTGCAAACTCTACATCTATGGGTTTTCGAGAATAAACACTCCATGGTACTAAGAAAAGGGGCAAAAATACAGTACTCCAGAGGAGCCACCTCGTGCATGCCATAGACATAGACATAGAACAGTACAGCACAGAACAGGCCCTTCGGCCCTCGATGTTGTGCCGAGCAATGATCACCCTACTCAAACCCACGTATCCACCCTATACCCGTAACCCAACAACCCCCCCCTTAACCTTACTTTTTAGGACACTACGGGCAATTTAGCATAGCCAATCCACCTAACCCGCACATCTTTGGACTGTGGGAGGAAACCGGAGCACCCGGAGGAAACCCACGCACACACGGGGAGGACGTGCAGACTCCACACAGACAGTGACCCAGCCGGTAATCGAACCTGGGACCCTGGAGCTGTGAAGCATTTATGCTAACCACCATGCTACCGTGCTGCCCCACGGTATTCCCCAAAATGTCTTTCCCTACATTATTACACCGGAAGTCCCCAATTTCAATATTAATCAGTGTTTTGTCTTCTGTAAATACAATTACAAATTTGTGTTGATGTATCACAAAACTTAAGGCTTTAAGCTTGGTTGCCCTCCCTTTGATTAGTCTCTATTTTGCGCTATAATATTGGTTTAACCAAAATTATATGGAGAGCAAAAGCAGAATAATAATCAATCATCTCCTGCTGCTATGGTGTACCTGGAATGAAAAAAGACCATTTTTCCTCAAACGATATACCATTCACTCTATCACAGAGTTCATCCAATTCATCAAACCATCTGCTGAAAGATTTTGAAAATGTTCTCCCTGCTGCAAATCAAGTAAACTTGGAATGACTTATCTAATCTTATATTGTACACTAATTATCCTTGGCCAGTTGTTTTACCTCAATGTTCCAGTGATGAGAAATGATCATATATCATATTACATTCTATTTTTTCTGTCTGTACTAAATAATAAATTACACACATTCCTCTGCTTCTGTTGTCTTGAGTATGGTGCAATTTCCTCCCACTCATCTTGAAAAGACTAAACCATTGCGTTTAACTACCATCACAAACTCCACATCCTTCTCTCCAATGCCATCCCTTTCCTGAGACCCTGATAATAATTAGAATTAATCATGCTCTTGGAGAATTAGACATTCTGTGGACCTGTTTAAGAAGTACAGCAGAGAGGAAATACTGAGAGTTTTCAAAAAAATTATTTTTATTCATATTTGTGTCAAAAGCATAATTTTTGCATAACCGTACACAACAATTAACAAAACAAAATAAATGTTAACCGTACAAAGAAAAGAACAATACAACGTAATGATTCCCCCCCCCCCCCAGAGATGCTGCTGCTGCTGACCTTTACTGCTCTCCTAGAAAGTCAAGGAACGGCTGCCACCTCCGAGAGAACCCCGCCATGGACACTCTCAAGGCAAACTTTATTTTCTGGAGGCTGAGAAACACAGCCATTTCGCTAATCCAGGTCTCTACACTCGGGGGGGCTTCGAGTCCCTCCACATTAAAAGGATCCGTCTCCAGGCTACCAGGGAGGCAAAGGCCAGGATGTCGGCCTCTTTCGCTTCCTGAACTCCCGGATCGTCTGACACTCCAAAGATCACTATCTCTGGACTCGGCGCCACCCGCGTGTCTAAGATCTTGGACATTGCCTTAGCAAAACCCTGCCAGAATCCCTTAAGAGCTGGGCATGCTCAGAACATATGGACATGATCTGCATGGCTTCCCGCACACCTCGCACATTTATCCTGAACCCCAAAGAGCTTGCTCATCCTGGTTGCCGTCATGTGCGCCCGGTGGACCACCTTAAACTGGATTAAGCTAAGCCTGGCACATGATGAGGAGGCATTGACCCTATTTAGGGCGTCCGCCCACAGGCCCGCATCCAGCTCCCTGCCTAGCTCCTCCTCCCACTTGCCTTTAAGTTCCTCCACTGGGGCTTCCTCCGCCTCCTGAAGTTCCTGGTAGATGTCCAACACCTTCCCCTCCCCTACCCAGGTGCCGGAGACCACCCTATCTTGTATTCTGCGTGGGGGTAGCAGCGGAATGATACCACCTGTTTTTTCAGAAAGGCACGAATCTGAAGGTATCTGAAGGCATTTCCAGGGGGCAGATTAAATTTCTCCTCCAGCGCCTTCAAGCTGGGAAAGTCCCATCTATGAACAGGTTTCCCATCCTTTTAATGCCTTCCCTATGCCAGCTTTGAAACCCTCCGTCTATCTTGCCCGGGACAAATCTGTGATTGTTGCGTATTGGGGTCTAGACTGAGGCTCCCTCTACCCCCCTTTGTCTTCTCCACTGGTCCCAAATCTTTAATGCTGCCACCACCACATGACTAGAGGAGAAGCGGGCCGGTGAGAACATTTACAAGTGCCCCTAGGCTGGTACCTTTACATTAGGCCACCTCTAACCGCTCCCACATTGACCCCTCCCCCATACCCATTTCCTAATCATGGCTATGTTAGCCGCCCAATAGGGCAGCACGGTGGCACAGTGGTTAGCATTGCCGCCTATGGCGCTGAGGTCCCAGGTTCGATCCCGGCTCTGGGTCACTGTCCGTGTGGAGTTTGCACATTCTCCCCGTGTCTGCGTGGGTTTCACCCCCACAGCCCAAAAAAAGATGTGTAGGGTAGGTGGATTGGCCACGCTAAATTGCTCCTTAATTGGAAAAAAATATATTATAATAATTGGCTACTCTAAATTTTAAAATAAATAAAATAAAAATGTTAGCCGCGACTGCGCTCTAGGTACAGTTTCTTTACTCGCGGGGTCTTATTTGCCGATACAAGATAATCTCAGATCTTGTTCACCCGCTTAGAGAAGGACTTAGGGATGAAGATGGGAAGGCACTGGAAGACGAACAGAAACCTGGGGAGGACCGTCATCTTAATGGTCTGCACCCTCCCTGTTAGAGATAGCGCGAGCATGTCCCACTTTTTGAAGTCCCCCTCCATCTGCTCTACCAGCCGAGATAGATTAAGCTTGTGAAGGGCATACCACTTTTGACCCACCTGTGTCCTTTTGAAAGAGCACCCTACCCAAGCCCACATCTCCACCCTATCCCCATAACCCAGTAACCCCACACAACACTAAGGGCAATTTAGCATGGGCAATCCACCTAACCTGCACATCTTTGGACTTTTGTTTGAGGATGAGTGAAATTGAAGCCTGTGACATTGTTGGGGGGAGGGTCCCTCTCTCTTTGGCCTCATTAAAGGTCCTTAGTAGGAGTGGGCACAGCAGTTCTGAAAATTTCTTGTAGAATTCTACAGGGAAGCCGTCCGGCCCCAGGGCTTTGCCGACTGCATGTTCCCTAAACCCTTTACCATTTCCTACAGCTCTATCGGGCCCCCCAGTCCCTCCACCAGATCCTCTTCCACCTTTGGGAACCTCAGTTGGTCCATAAATTGCTTAATCCCCCCCCCCCCCCCGTAAAATGCCCGAAAGACTTTGTTCACCCCCTCTGGGTCTATGACCCTGTTTCCCTCCTTATCCCATACTTCCCCAATTTCCCTGGCTGCCTCCCTCTTGCGAAGTTGGTGCGCCAGCATTCTACTCGCTTTCTCCCCATATTCGTAGACAGGCCCTTTGGCCTTCCTTAGCTGTGCTGCCGCCTTCCCGGTGGTCAGCAGGTCGAATTCCGCCTGCAGCCTCCGGCGCTCTTTCAGTAGCCCTGTCTCGGGGGTCTCCGTGTAACTCCTGTCCATTCTGAGTATCTCCTCAAGTAGCCTTTCTCCCTCCGCTCTTTCTTCCACTACCTCCCCCGTATCATTAGTTTCCAGGTAATTCTTGATGTTCCTCCTTATCCGCCCACAGACCTCGTCGTCTGCCAGCAGCCCCACATCTAGCCTCCATAGTGGGGGCTGACCCCCCCCCCCCCCCCCCCCCCCCCCCCCAAGACGCAAATCCACCCAGTGAGGAGTATGATCGGAGACTGCAATGGCTGAGTATTCTGTCCACTCCACCCTAGGGATCAACGCCCTGCTCATCACAAAGAAATCTATACGGGACTAGACTTTATGGACATGGGAAAAGAAAGAGAACTCTTTTGCCCTCGCTCCAGCAAATCTCCACAGGTCTACGCCCCCCACCTGTTCCATGAATCCCCTCAGTTCTTTAGCCGCCGCTGGACGCTTCCCCAACCTGGGGTTTGACCGGTCCAGTGCAGGGTCTGTAACTGTGTTAAAGTCACCCCCCATAAACAGATTGTGTGAGTCTGAGTCTGGAATTTTACCCAGCGTGCTTCTCATAAATTCCACGTCATCCCAGTTCGGGGCATAAACGTTCCCTAGCACCACCTGAGTCCCCTGCAGTTTCCCGCTGACCATTATGTATCTGCCCCCCTTGTCAGCTACAATATTCCCTGCCTCAAAAGCCACCCGTATTCTGACCAGGATTGCTACTCCTCTGGTCTTTGAATCCAGCCCCGAATGGAACACCTGGCCCACCCACCCTTTTCTCAATCTTGTTTGGCCCACAAGTTTTAGGTGTGTCTCCTGTAGCATGGTTATATCTGCCTTTAGCCCCTTTAGGTGCGAGAACACGCGAGCCCTCTTGACCGGCCCATTCAGGCCCCACACATTCCACGTGATCAGCCTGGATGGGGCGCTGAACCCACCCCCCCTTGCCTGCTGATTAGCCATCTCCCTTTTTCGGCCAACCACAAGCCCGCGTTCCCCGCTTACTCGAGCCCTCCCATTGGAGGACTCTCCCTTTGTTCCCCCATGTTGGCGCCTTTTCTGTCAGCCAAGCAGCATCCCATCCCCCCCCCCCCCCCCCCCCAGCAACCCCGTGATCCTAAACCCCCAAGTCAAACACCCACTTGACACTGGCTCTCCCCCATTACGCTTCCGTAGGTCAGCTGACCCATGCTGACCCCAGCCGCTCCCACCTCTGTCTCCGATTACTCAGATGCTTCATTTTGCGGGAGGCCCTCCCTATGGAAAGCCCAACTTATCTGCTTCAACGGCTCCCAAAGAACATTTTCCGCCCCCTCCTCTCCCCTCCCCAGCAAAACAAACAGCAAACCCCGGGCGCAAACCCGGCCCCACCAAAGAAACGGCTCCAGCTGCCAGGACAGCAGCCCTACGTGTCGGGCCCCCCTCCTCCCTCTGCGGTCGAGTTCTACAAAAGCCGAAAACATGGCCGAAGAAACAGGGAACAAACAAAAATAAGAGGAAACAATATAATGTCGCTGCCTCCGGCTACTCGGCAATTACTATCCCCACCAGAGTAACGTCCCAGTGTGGCTGTCCTTTAGTTCGAGTTCAACTTTTCTTGCTTGATGAAATTCCACGCCTCATCCGGTGTATCAAAGTAATGGCGGTGATCTTGATACGTGACCCACAGCCTCGCTGGTTGCAGCAGCCCAAACTTCACCCCTTTGCTGTGGAAGGCCGCCCTAACATGGTTGAATCCAGCGCAACTCTTGGCCAGTTCTGCTCCCAGGTCCTGGTAGATGCGGATTACGCTGTTCTCCCATCTGCTGCTCCGCTCCTTTTTAGCCCATAGCAGGACTTGTTCCTTATCTGAGAAGCAGTGGAACTATACCATCATGGCCCTCGGCAGTTCATTCGTTTTGGGCTTCCTTGCAAGGACTCTGTGCGCCCCATCCAGTTCCAGAGGCTGAGGGAATGCTTCTGGCCCCATCAGGGACCCCAGTAACGTGGTCACGAATGCGCATGCGTCCGACCCCTCCACACTCTCAGGTAGGCCCAGAATGCCTAGGTTCTGCCTCCTGGACCTGTTTTCAAGGTCTTCCAGCCTCTCCAGCCACCTCTTGTGTACGGCGTCGTGTGCCTCCACCCTGATGGCCAGGCCCAGTATCTCATCTTTGTTATCTGAGACCTTTTTCTCATTCTCCTTGATTGCCTTCTCCTGCATTTTCTGGGTCTCAACCATTTTCTCCATTGAGGCCTTCATCGGGACCAGCATCTCCGTTTTCAGGTCAGCAAAGCAGCTTCTAAGGAACTCCTGCTGTTCCCGTGACCACTGGGCCCACGTTGCCTGTCCAAGTCAGCCGCCATTTTCTGATCCCGTGCCCGTTCCTGCCGCTTCTCGCTGGCCGTTTGTTTGGCCGTCCTGCTCCTGGTCCCCTCCATAAACTGCTGTGGGGAGCCTTCTAGCGCCGTTGCCCGCCAGTTTGCGTTGAAAAGGGGCCATCAAAGCTCCTTGAAAGGGCACGTTAGTCCGTTAGCAGCGGGAGCTGCCAAAAACGCAACCTACCCGCACATGGCCGCCACTGAATGTCCCACTGTGAGTTTTTTTAACATGCCATTGATATTATTCTACATTGCAAGAATCAAGTCATTTATGTACTCAGATGGAGTGTGCAACACAGTCACCTGCCCTCGGGGAGGCGAAGGACTGAATAACACCTTTGTTGCTCCAACAGCTCACACCCAAGGTTCAGAAAGTGCCAAAGAGAATTGAGTAAAGAATGCTTTTAATGTTTTTGGAGGAGCAAACAAGGAACTTTGATTGTCATATTACCTTTCTACTCCTCAATATTGGGATGGCAGGCAGCAAGGTGGCGCAGTGGGTTAGCCCTGCTTCCTCACGGCGCTGAGGTCCCAGGTTCGATCCCGGCTCTGGCTCACTGTCCGTGTGGAGTTTGCACATTCTCCCTGTGTCTGCGTGGGTTTCGCCCCCACAACCCAAAGATGTGCAGGGTAGGTGGATTGGCCACACTAAATAGCCCCTTATTTGGAAAAAATGAATTGGGTACTCTAAATTTCTAAAAATAAATATTGGGATGGCCTTCACACCCCCCGAATTCCCGTCAGCATTGGCCCAATCCAGTATGCAGGGTGGGGTGGGGTGTACAATTAACATGGAGCTGCTAGGTGCCCTTACATGTTGCATTTTGTGTGCCCACCTCTCTATACAGATCAAAAACACTCATTCGTCTCACCAAATTGGGGTGGGAGGGCAGTGACCAGTTCTCCAATCTCTTTCCCCCAGAAAGAGAATATTGGAATCTCTTTGGTTCTCCTTTGCAAAGGAGCTCAGGATAACAGTAAATTCAAAAAGTTGCTCACTTTGTCTTTCTTGGCCTGGGCCCTTGCCTTTGGTGGGGGGAGTGGGGGGAGAGAACAACTTGTGCTTCTTGGTGGGCCAGTATACCTTATCTCACTGGGTGTACTGAGTTTCAAAGTTACACTGTGCCCCTTTCAGGTTAAAACAACAGAATCTCCAAATACACAGAGTTTTTACCCTTGGCCTCCTTCCCACTGTGCCATTGGCCTCATTTAGGTAGGGGAAGACTCCCAAGCAAGCAATGAAAACTCAATGACAGCCCAGGGACCAACATTATACTGGATTCAAGTGGCGTTTATAGCTGTTCCATCAGATTTTCACTAGAGTTATGGCAGGAGTCCACCAGAACAACTGAGCAATTTCAGGGCCTAATAAAGTACAGTTAATGACTGCAATATAAAGAAGTTGGAAGTCCTAGACAGGCTGAACGAACTTAAAATAAATAAATCCTAAGTACCAAGAGAGATAGAGCCTGAGAGTATGAGGCATTGACAGTTTTATGAGGGAGTCAGTGAACAATGGGGACTTTCCAGTAGATTGAGAGCAGGCCAACATTATGACATTTTTACAAAGAATGCCAAACAAATCCAGGCAACTATAGACCCTCAGTTTTTTTATCCATAATGGTGAAATAATAGTATTTGTTACCTGGTTAAACGACAGAATTTGTTGTAAAATAGTAACTGAGTTAATAGCATCTAACGTGATGGGAAAAGATCCATCTTGATCAATCTTGTTGACTTTACGAGGAAGTGACATCCCAACTGGACAATGGAAAGTCATGCTATGTGGTCTACTTAGACTTCTTCAAAGTATTTGTCAATGTTTCACACTGAAAATAACTAATTAAGTTTGAAGTGGTGGAGATTCAAGGTAAAACCTGGAAATGTGTAGGAAATTAGTTGAAGATTAAGGAACCTCAGCACCTCAGACAGGAATTATGTCAGCGTTAGAGGAGTACAGAGTATCCTAGGCAGGATTATATGGGGCTGGGGCATGTCAGAAAGGGCAAGGTGTTAGATGCACTCAGAACACACACACATATGAAAGACCAGCTTCTCCATTGAACCTGTTTCATACAGTCATGCTGCAAGTATAGTTGGATCTTAGGTGAAGGTGCATTCCCTGCACCCATCCCCACCGAGGAACGAGGTGGTCTTGAGTATGCTGATTCAGAATCCGGCTGACCCACAGTGACTAAAAACTGGATGTGATTGAATGAAAAAAAATGTAAGTGTAATTTTGGGCGAGGATGTTTCTCACCCACTTTTTCTTAGCGGTGGATTTAACTAAATGGAAACAAATGCCCATAGCGAGCACGTTTAGCCACGTGTTTCCTGGAGCTCACAGCACCGAGAAACTCAATGCTATAAAAAGGCACTCATGTTAGATAAGGGACCTCAGCGGGGAACGTGCGGCTGACGCTGCACATTGCCGCGTTTTGTGCACTGTGGAGTTCCGCTCACCGGAACTCAGTTTAGCGAAAGACCAGGAGGCCACTTTGAGACCCCGAAGCAACCCCCAATCCACCCTAACCCCAACGCAATATGGGAAAGTCTCTCGGGCTCCTTCAAACACTGGCACAGGGCGCCTTCGGCCAGACCACCAACGCAAAAAATGCCAGCTTGACACCTTGGCGCTGCCAACCTGGGACACTAGCGGTGCCCCTGCCAGCTATCAGTGCCACCTGGATACCTTGGCAATGCCAGGCTAGCACTGCCAGCATGCCAGGCTAGTATTATTAGGGTGCCTAAGTGGCACCAGCAGTCCCAGGGTATAATCCTGCCCAAAGGGCATGCACCTAGGTGCCTCCTAGCCCCTGGGAGACCCCCCACAATTGCCATTCCGGCTGGCCCCCGTTTGTGGAGACCAGTACTGAATGGCATTCGCCCAAGGTCTCCGAGGTGAAGGTGGATAGATCCCATGTCTCGGGTACCTCAGGAATAGGCACATTAAAGTGAGACCAGTTGTATGTAACCACAATGGGCTGGATTTACATCGCAACGTCTCATGAGATCACGTTAGATCTCTCAAGGCGTAACGAGCTGGGTAGATCCCGAGCATAGCGAGGACATAAAATTGTGCTTTGGGGAGTTTCTCACCTAGTCTAGCCGACACTTAGAACTTTTTTCAGCTGTGGGGAGCTGAACTTGTCGGTCAGACCAGCTCCTCAAGAGATCGGGCCACCATTTAAAAAAATAATCTTTATTATTGTCACAAGTAGGCTTACATTAACACTGCAATGAAGTTACTGTGTAAAGCACCTAGTCACCACATTCCGGCACCTGTTCGGGTACACAGGTGAGAATTCAGAATGTCCAAATTACCTAACTGCGCATCTTTCAGGACTTGTGGTAGGAAACCGGAGCACCCGGAGGAAACCCACGCAGACATTTTTTTTTTTATAAATGTTTTTTATTCAGTTTTCATGTTTTATATTGAACAAATTACAAATTGTTAGAGAGAGGAAAAAAAGGAACACGCAAAAATTAACATATATATTTACAGGTAAGCATCTTCGTAATAATAACTGTGGCCTCCCCCCTTTAGCCGGCATACATATTTTACATTCCCCAATATGGCCGAGGCACATGTTTATTGGCATTTATTTACAGTTTGGTTTTGGGCCTTAGCTCGCCATCAAACCCCCATGACGAACCCGTAGCCCCCCCCCCCCCCCCCCCCCCCCGCGGACCCTTCCCCCGATTCCCATCCATTTTCCCCTGAATCTTGGCCACCCAACTATTCTTCCTCTTGTTCGTTGGCCACAAACAGGTCCCGGAACAATTGCATGCATGGCTCCCACGTTCTGTGGAAGCCGTCGTCCGACCCTTGGATGGCGAATTTGATTTTCTCCATTTGGAGAGATTCCGAGAGGTCGGACAGCCAGTCTGCAGCTCTGGGCGGTGCTGCTGACCGCCAGCCAAACAGGATTCTACGGCGGGCGATCAGGGAGGCAAAGGCAAGGGCGTCCGCCCTCCTCCCCAGGAATAGATCTGGCTGGTCTGAAACCCCGAAGACCGCCACTATCGGGCATGGCTCCACCCTCACCCCCACCACTTTGGACATAGCCTCGAAGAAGGCTGTCCAGTACTCCACAAGTCTGGGGCAGGACCAGAACATGTGGGCGTGGTTGGCCGGGCCTCTTTACCCACGCAGACATGGGGAGAACGTACAAATTCAGCACAGACAGTGACCCAAGCCAGGAATCAAACCTGGGACCCTGGCGCTGTGAAGCCATAGTGCTAACCACTGTGCTACCGTGCTGTCCATAGTGTCAGCTCCAGGTTTTCATGTGCTTGACTAAGTCTGATCCAATTCAAGGTGGTGCACGAGTGCATCTGACTAAAGTGAAGATGAGGCGATTTTTCTCTGGGGTGGAGGGCAAGTGTGAGCGTTCTGGTCTTGTCCCAACTTTTGGGCCTCTATCTTTAACACTGTGTTGGAAATACTCAATGTTGGTTTGGATCCATGTCCGCTGGTGGCCATTTTTGGGGTATCAGACTCGACGGTGCTTCAGACTTGGTTAAGGTGGATGTTTTCTCCTTCACCTCATTAATAGCCCAGAGACGAGTTCTGCTTGGATGGAGGTCTCCTACTCCACCCAGTGCACCTGCTTGGTTGGGTGAACTTATATTCTTTTTAAAATTGGAGAAGGTCACGTACACCATTAGGGGGTCAGTAGCAGGGTTCTACCTAAGATGGCAGCCATTCATTTCCTTTTTAAAGTAGTTAGTCACTGTCAGCTGTTAGAGGGTTTAGTTGTTTTGGGGATTTTATGTTAATATGTGCTTTTGCTTGTTAGTCTCATTCTTTTATTGTGTAAATCTGGTTAATTGTTTGTATAATTTTGTTTATTATGAAAAAAATTAATATACATAGAATTTTTAAAAAATAAATTTGTTTTTTTTGAAGACTGTAAAATTGTTTTTTTAAGCCTAATTTGTGCAATAACAGCAAACCATTTGAACTACCAATTTTCCTTTTTTCCGCCAATTTTGGACATGGGTGCTACAGATAACGCAGGCATTTACTTAAATTTAATACCCATTCTAATTATTCTTGATGAAAGCAAATGCTTTGTTAGTGTCAAGCTGCAGCCTGTGTGATGATGTTGTTCTAACAATGCTGTTAGTTATGGAGCACCAGTAGTTTTGCTCAGCAATGATGATGGGGGGGGGGGGGGGGGGCAATACATGTTCAACAAAGGATAGTACGTGATTTGGAGGAGAACTTGTTGATGAGCAGATTGTCCTGCTAGGTGGTGGATATTAGGAGATGCTGCCACAGAAGTCTTGTCAGGTTGCTGCATGCATCCTGCAGCTGATACAATCTGCAGCCTTGCGGGAAGTAATAGCTTTTTAGGCTAATGGATGACATGCGGATCCAGTGGACTCTTTTATCCTCAATGGTAGCTCTAGGGATGTAGATGGTTTCCATTTTCATTAGGACTGTTTTAAATGTATTCTTTTTTAAACTTTTTTTGTCTGAAGGAACAATGCTGGAATGTAGGTGTACTTCTTGAACCTCGGAGAAACCAGCATATACCAAGGCTAATTGAATAGGTTCAAAACTAAAAATAGCTACAAGCTACATTACTTTTATAATGGACATGTCAGCTGTTTAGAGTCTGAGTAATAATGTTAAAACTTTGGTCTTAATCAATTGCTAAAACAAATAACACCTAGACATGTGTGCAGAGAGAGAAATATTGACAGAAAGACCAGGGGCGCAATTTAACAGCCGTGTTGCGCCCAGCGTGGATCCGGGAATGCCGTTTAAATCGTGGGAGAGGCCGAAATTGGGATCCGCGCCAGGCGCAAATTGGTTCGCAATCCAACTGGCCTGCTTCCGGTGGCAGGTTCTGGATCTCGCCCAAGCATGGCAGACACCAATTGGCACTAAATAAGAGCAATCTCCATGTCATTAGCGAGATGGAAGCCCAATCTAGTGGCCTCCCGGGAACTAACCAACTCCTATTTTAAAATGGGATGTTAGCACAATAGCTGCTGAGGGGAGGTGAGTAGCCATTTCCATTCCCCGGCAAGCAGCCCAGGGGCACGAGGGTGGAGGAAGGGGTTAGGGTGCTGGGGGGGGCTGACGGACCCAGTGTCTGTGGGGCATACAAACCATCCTCCAATATTGTGCATACCTAAAACAGGGTCAACTACAGTTGCTGCCTATATGTACTACCAAACACTTCTAGGACAGAGCCCTGTTTGTGGTTTATGCTGTAACTCACTCTAACTCCCTTTGACTGTGAGCAGCCTCTGGCTGCACAGATGAAGTTTATTGCTAATCAGGAATTGGAATTGTTAGTTATGTGAGCACCTCATAGTTTCAGGTTGTGTTTGCTACTTGCTCCTGCTGGTGGTTGCAGATGCCTGGAGGCTGCTGTTGCTGTTTCCTTCCTTTTCTGTAACCGGAAAGAAGAACAATATTTTAAGATGCCTGGGTCCTGGAACACCGGGCTCAGGAGGAAGTATGAGACCAGAAGGCAATCCAGTTTGAAACAAGAAGATGCTGCAGGAACTGGTGTGCGACATTGTTCTAAATGGACCCCCTGATGCTTTTGTTGCTGGTGTGGTGAATGCTGCATGTAACTGGCACATCACCATGGGTTAAACATGCTGAAAGTCAAGGATGTTCAATTTCACCTTGTGAGCCAGTGGAATATGTGGATGCCAGGATTTGGTTCCTGTGAGATTGGGCTGTGTGGGAGGGCCTGCACAGCTGCAGCTACTGGACGGAGAATAGCACTGATGCATGGAACAAGTCACACATGGTTGGACAGATCATTTCTACGACAAAGTTCTGGACATGACAACACATTCTCCGGCTTATCCTCCACTTCTGTTGAGGAACTTGCGAGGGGTGACGCCGAGTGTTTTTCTTTGTGTGAAAATGAGCTGATACAGCTTTGAATTGGAACCAATATGGAACGGTGATGTTTCCTTGGTGTTTATTGGTTAGTGTGAAATGTGGAATGTTACATAGTTGATTTTCAAATTTTTGTTGCTGCTAATCATTTAATAAACAGAAAATATTTTCAAGTGCATTCTCGTGGCTACACAAGCCATATCTCAGACGAGTATTATTGCCGAGCATTCTAATCAATCTGTGAGGCCTGGTCACTTTGCCTGAACCCTGGGGGAGTCAACACCACAGAGGCTGCAACCAGCAATCAAACACTCCAAGAGCTGGGCTTCAGCACTGGGAACATACCCACAACCAGAGAATGAGTGCATGGATCAGGGGAGGGTACCTGAGCACGGTCTACCTCATGTTCCCGGCTGGGGTCTAGGGGCTCCTATTGTGGCTGGGGGTGAGTGTGCAGAGCGAGGTTCTCCAGCACAACTGGTTCGGTGGATAGCACTCAGAGAATTTGGGACACATAAGGGTGGGGGATGCTTGGGGGAATATGAGGGCCCCAGGGTAAAATCCCTAATTGATTGTCAGTCTCTCTCCTTTTCCAATTCTTTACAGAGACCAAGATGCCGCGGGAGCCCTTGTGGTGCTGGTGGCAGCCCAGGCGGCCAGACGCCAGAGAAGACAGCATTGGCGCAGGCTGGAGGTGGCACCCAATGTCCATGGGACTATGACACACCTGCAGTCCCAGCCGAGGAGGAACCCAGAGGGGGCACCAGCGATGGCCCACGGTGTACAGGCGTCATTGGTCATTCGAGGAGATGACGGACAGCTGGTGTCATAGGAGGCTACGTGTCACCAAGCAAACGATGCAGCACCTGTGTGCCATGTACCTGTGCACTTGGCACCCTATGGAGGAGGAGCCCACCCATGCCCGGTGGCTGTGAAGGTAATCGGAGCCTTGAACCTTTATGCAACAGGTTCATTCCAGGGCTCAAGTGGTGACGTGTGCGGCATTTTCAAAGCTGCAGCCCACACAAGTGCTTCTATGAAGTCACGGATGCCACGTACGCCTGTGCAGCTGAATATATTAACTTTGAGCTGGACCAAGCCCATCAAAGTGCCCGGGCAGCAGGATTCTCCACCAGCGGCGGGATGCCCCAGTCCAGGGGGCAATTGACGACATGCCTGTCGTCCTGCATGCACCAGGGCATCAGGGAGTGCCCTGTATTAACAGGGAGTGTTCCACTCCCTGATTGTTCAGATTGTGTGCAACCACTGCCTCCGGATCACTCACGTGTGTGCATGCCTCCCAGGGAGCGTGCATGACAACTATATCCTGGATCCTTGGAGATCCCCGGCATCTTCGAGAACCAACCCAGGATGACGGGTTGGCTCTTGAACTGGATCAGGCTAAGTTTGGCACATGACGAGGATTCGTTGACTCTCCTCAGGGCCTTCTCCCACAGCCTGACTTCCAATACCCCTCCCAACTCGTCTTCCCACTTCATCTTCACCTCCCCGATTGGGGCCCCTTTCCACTCCATCAATTCTTTATATATTTCCGAGACCCCCCCTCCCCAACCCCTGTTTTAGACATCACCTTATCCTGTAGCCCCCTTAGAGGGAGATGAGGGAAGCTTGGAAACTGCCTTTGGACAAAGTCCCGTACCTACAGGTACTGAAATCCATTCCCACTCGGCAACTCAAACTCCTCCTCTAGCTCCTCCAGGCTCGGGAAACCCTCCTCAATCAAGAGATCCCCAAATCTCTCAATCCCTGCCCACTGCCATTTCCTAAAGCCCCCGTCCAGCCCCCCGGTAGCGAACCGGTGATTGTCACAGATCGGTGACCACACCAATGCTCCCTCCAGCCTCATGTGCTGCCTCCATTGCGCCCACACTCTCAGGGCTGCCACTACCAGTGGGCTTGTGGAGTACCGAGCCGGCGATAACAGCAGAGGTGCCATTAACAGAGCCTCCAGACTCGTGCCCTTGCATGATGCCCCCTCCACGCACACCCACACTCCCCTCCCCCACTACCCATTTCCTAACCATCAATATATTGGCCGCCCAGTGATAGTTAATGAAGTTCGGAAGGGCCAAGCCCCTCTCCCCACACCTCTGCTCATCCTCGGGGGTATCCCAGCCCATATAAAACCCGAGATCACCGCGTTCATCTTCCTAAAAAAATGTCGTAGGGGTGAGGATTGGAAGACACTGAAACACAAGCAGCAATCTCGGGGGGACTGTCATTTTCACAGTCTGTACCCTCCCCACCAATGACAGCGGGAGCATGTCACACTTACCGAGGTCCCCTTTCATTTTCTCAATCACCCTGTCCTAATTTAGTTTATGAAGCTGACTCCAGTCCCTTGGCACCTGAATCCCCAGGTACCTAAAACTCCTTCCTACCTTTTTAAATGGCATCTCCCTCAGTGTCCTCTCCTGCCCCCTTTCCTGGATCGCAAAGACCTCACTCTTGCTCATGTTTAATTTGTAACCTAAGAACCGGCCAAATTCTTCCAGTATTCCCACAATTCCTGCAATCCCCCCCCCAAGCAGGTCTGTTATGTACAGGAGGAAATCATCCCCATAGAGCGAGACGCTATGCTCCCCCCCCCCCCCTCACTATCTCCCGCCAAATATTCGATGCCCTCAGCGCAATTGCCAAGGGCTCTATAGCCAGAGCAAACCGTAGTGGGGAGAGTGGCCACCCCTGCCTTGTCCCCCTGCACAGACTAAAATGCTCTGAGCAAACCCGGTTGGTCCTTCTATTCTCCACCGGTGCCTAATATAACAACCGGACCCAATCCACAAATCCCTGTCCAAACCCAAAACTTCCCAGGACATCCCACAGGTACTTCCACTCCACCCGATAAAAGGCCTTTTCTGCGTCCATGGCCACCACCACCTCGACCTCGTGCCCCTCCACTGGCATCATTATCACATTTAGAAGCCGTCTAATATTGGAATTCAAGTGCCGTCCCTTCACAAATCCCGTCTGGTCCTCCCCTATCACCCCCGGAACACAATCCTCTATGCGAGTGGCCAGGATCTTTGCCAGCAATTTTGCATCCACATTCAACAGGGAAATCAGTCTATACGACCCACTACTCTATGGATCCTTATCCCGCTTCAAAATAAGGGAGATCGATGCCTGCAATAACGTTGGGGGGGAGCACTCCCAGCTCCTTGGACTCATTAAAAGCCTTTATCAGGAGCGGCCCCAGCAGCCCGATAAACTTTTAATAAGACTCAACCGGGTATCCGTCAGGTCCCGGGGCCTTACCCGATTGCATCACCTCCAGCCGGTCTATAACCTCTCCAAGCCCAATTGGGGCTCCCAGACCCTCCACCAACTCCCCATCTATCCTCGGGAACTCCAGCCGCTCCAGGAGTCGCTTGATACCCTCCTCCCCGGCTGGAGGTTCCGATTTATACAATCTACTGCTAAATTCTCAAAACACATCATTCACCCCCGCCGGATCCAAAACTACCTTCCCGCCTGTATCTTTTACTTTCCCAATCTCTCTCACTGCCTCCTGTTTCCTCAGCTGATGCACCAGCATCCTGCTGGCTTTTTCCCCCATATTCATACGCCACCTCCTTCACCCTCCTCAGCTGTCCCTCCGCCTTACCTGTGGACAGGAGCCCAAATTCCAGCTCTAGTCTCTGATGCTCCTTCAGAGGCCCGTCATCCGGAAACTCCGCATACCTCCTGTCCACCTGTAAAATTTCACCTACCAGCCTGCCCAACTCCGCCCACTCAGCCATCTCCTTATGGGCCCGAATTGAGATGAGTTCCCCCCCAATAACCGTTTTCAGTGCCTCCCACACCACCTCAGCCGAGACCTCACATGTGTCATTGACCTTTATATATCCCCGAATGGCCTCCCTCACCCGCTCACACACCTCATCCTCCGCTAACAGCCCCACATCCAACCTCCATTGTGGCCGCTGGGCCTTTCCTTTGTTAACTTGCAGCTCTACCCAGTGTGGGGTGTGGTCTGACACCACAATTAGGGAATAGTGTACATGGGCTTTAGAGTGGTTTCACAGGTTGGCGCAACATCGAGGGCCGAAGGGCCTGTACTGCGCTGTAATGTTCTATGTTCTATGTAGCTGATACCTTCCCAGACCTGGAACTTGACCGACCAGTCCAGGACGTGTTAAAATCTCCCTCCATAATCAGTCGATGTGAATTCAGGTCCGGGATCTACCCCAGCACCTGTCTAACAAACTCAACATCATCCCAGTTTGGGGCATATATATTTACCAATACCATGGCCATTCCCTCCAGTTTCCCACTAACCATAATATCCAGCAGAGGGCAGCAGAGCAGAGCTTCTGATTGGCTGTTCCGGGGAGATTTGCATACGTGCAGTGCGGTCAGCTTATGTTGAAGGTGCACCTGCATCAGTGACCCGAGGAGTTCGACGGAAGGCGAGCATCCAGCAGAGGGCAGCAGAGCAGAGCTTCTGATTGGCTGTTCCGGGGAGATTTGCATATGTGCAGTGCGGTCAGCGTAAGTTGAAGGTGGTTTGTGAAGGGGCTGTTCTCGAGTGACAGCTTTACCCGAAACACTACTTACGTAGTGTCTCCCACCCATCCTCCTCCTCTAACCAAAAAAAAAGCTCTGTCCGTTGGATTGCTAAACTAACAAGTTTTTTATTTTTATTTTTCAGTAGTTGGAGAGTTAGTTCAGTGGGAATGGAGGCTAGGGCAGTTGAATGTTCCTCCTGCAGAATGTGGGAGGAAAGGGTCACCTCTAGTGTCCCTTCTGACTACATCTGCGGGAAGTGCACCCAACTCCAGCTCCTCGAGAGCCGCATTAGGGAGCTGGAGCTGGATGAACTTCGGATCATTCGGGAGGCGGAGGAGGTTATTGAGAGGAGTTATAGGGAGGTAGTCACACCTCAGGTAAAAGAAGAAAGTAGATGGGTTACCGTCAGGGGAGGGAGAGGGAACCGGCAGGCAGTGCAGGGATCCCCTGTGGTCGTTCCCCTCTATAACAAGTATACCGTTTTGGATACTGTTGCGGGGGATGACTTACCAGGGGTAAGCAATAGGGCGCAGGTCTCTGGCACAGAGTCTGTTTCTGTTGCTCAGAAGGGAAGGGAGAAGAGGAACAGAGCACTTGTCATTGGGGACTCCATAGTTAGAGGAGCAAACAGGAGGTTCTGTGGGAACGAAAGAGACTCATGGTTGGTGTGTTGCCTCCCAGGTGCCAGGGTTCGTGATGTCTCTGATCGTGTTTTTGGGATCCTTAAGGGGGAGGGGGAGCAGCCCCAAGTCGCGGTCCACATAGGTACCAACGACATGGGTAGGAAGAGAGATGGGGATTTGAGACAGAAATTCAGGGAGCTAGGGTGGAAGCTGAGAGCTAGAACAAACAGAGTTGTTATCTCTGGGTTGTTACCCGTGCCACGTGCTAGCGAAGTGAGAAATAAGGAGAGAGAGGAGTTGAACACGTGGCTACAGGGATGGTGCAGGAGGGAGGGTTTTGGTTTCTTGGATAATTGGGGCTCATTCTGGGGTAGGTGGGACCTCTACAAACAGGATGGTCTTCACCTGAACCAGAGGGGTACCAATATCCTGGGGGGGAGATTTGCTAGTGCTCTTCGGGGGGGTTTAAACTAATTCAGCAGGGGGATGGGAACCTAAATTGTAGTCCCAGTGTACAGGATGTTGAGAGTAGTGAGGTCAGGGATAGGGTTAAAAGTTCGAAAGAGGGCACCGGCAAGCAGGACGCTGGTTTGAAGTGTGTCTACTTCAACGCCAGCAGCATGGGTTGGTACCTGGGATCTCGATGTTGTGGCGATTTCGGAGACATGGGTAGAGCAGGGACAGGAATGGTTGTTGCAGGTTCCAGGATTTAGATGTTTCTGTAAGAACAGAGAAGATGGTAAAAGGGGGGGGGGGGGGGGGTGTGGCATTGTTAATCAAGGAAAGTATTACGGTGGTAGAAAGGATGCTTGAGGACTCGTCTACTGAGGCAGTATGGGCCGAGGTTAGGAACAGTAGAGGAGAGGTCACCCTGTTGGGAGTTGTCTATAGACCTCCGAATAGTTCCAGAGATGTAGAGGAAAGGATTGCAAAGATGATTCTTGACAGGAGCGAGAGTAACAGGGTAGTTGTTATGGGGGACTTTAACTTTCCAAATATTGACTGGAAATACTATAGTTCGAGTACTATAGATGGGTCAGTTTTTGTGCAGTGTGTGCAGGAGGGTTTTCTGACACAGTATGTAGACAGGCCAACAAGGGGCGAGGCCACATTGGATTTGGTACTGGGTAATGAACCCGGCCAGGTGTTAGATTTAGATGTAGGTGAGCACTTTGGTGATAGTGATCACAACTCGGTTATGTTTACTTTAGCAATGGGCAGGGATAGGTATATACCGCAAGGCAAGAATTATAGCTGGGGGAAAGGCAATTATGATGCTATTCGGCAAGATTTAGGATGTATAGGATGGGGAAGGAAACTGCAGGGGATGGGTACAATCGAAATGTAGAGCTTTTTCAAGGAACAGCTACTGCGTGTCCTTGATAAGTATGTACCTGTCAGGCAGGGAGGAAGTTGTCGAGCAAGGGAACCGTGGTTTACTAAGGAAGTTGAAGCACTTGTCAAGAGGAAGAAGAAGCCTTATGTTAGGATGAGACATGAAGGCTCAGTTAGGGCACTTGAGAGTTACAAGTTAGCCAGGAAGGACCTAAAGGGAGAGTTAAGAAGAGCGAGGAGAGGACACGAAAAGTCGTTGGCGGATAGGATCAAGGAAAACCCTAAGGCTTTCTATAGGTATATCAGGAACAAAAGAATGACTAGAGTAAGATTAGGGCCAATCGAGGATAGTAGTGGAAAGTTGTGTGTGGAATCAGAGGAGATAGGGGAAGCATTAAATGGATATTTTTCGTCAGTGTTTACACTGGAGAAAGACAATGTTGTCGAGGAGAACACTCAGGTTCAGTCGACCAGGCTAGATGGAATTGAGGTTCAAAAGGAGGAGGTGTTAGCAATTTTAGAAAATGTCAAAATAGATAAGTCCCCTGGGCCAGATGGGATTTATCCTAGGATTCTCTGGGAAGCCAGGGAGCAGATTGCAGAGCCTTTGTCCTTGATCTTTATGTCGTCTTTGTCGACAGGAATAGTGCCGGAAGACTGGAGGATAGCAAATGTTGTCCCCTTGTTCAAGAAGGGGAGTAGAGACAACCCTGGTAATTATAGACCTGTGAGCCTTACTTCGGTTGTGGGTAAAATGTTGGAAAAGGTTATAAGAGATAGGGTTTATAATCATCTTGAAAAGAACAAGTTGATTAGCGATACTCAACACGGTTTTGTGAAGGGTAGGTCATGTCTCACAAACCGTATTGAGTTTTTTGAGAAGGTGACCAAACAGGTGGATCAGGGTAAAGCTGTTGATGTGGTGTATATGGATTTCAGTAAGGCGTTTGATTAGGTTCCCCACGGTAGGCTATTGCAGAAAATAAGGAAGTATGGAATTGAAGGTGATTTAGCGGTTTGGATCAGTAATTGGCTAGCTGAAAGAAGACAGAGGGTGGTGGTTGATGGCAAATGTTCATCCTGGAGTTCAGTTACTAGTGGTGTACCGCAAGGATCTGTTTTGGGGCCACTGCTGTTTGTCATTTTTATAAATGACCTGGAAGAGGGTGTAGAAGGATGGGTTAGTAAATTTGCAGATGACACGAAGGTCGGTGGAGTTGTGGATAGTGCTGAAGGATGTTATAGGATACAGAGGGACATAGATAAGCTGCAGAGCTGGGCTGAGAGGTGGCAGATGGAGTTTAATGCGGAAAAGTGTGAGGTGGTTCACTTTGGAAGGAGTAACAGGAATGCAGAGTACTGGGCTAATGGCAAGATTCTTGGTAGTGTAGATGAACAGAGAGATCTCGGCATCCAGGTACATAAATCCCTGAAAGTTGCCACCCAGGTTAATAGGGCTGTTAAGAAGGCATATGGTGTGCTAGCCTTTATAAGCAGGGGGATTGAGTTTCGGAACCACAAGGTCATGCTGCAGCTGTACATAACTCTGGTGCGGCCACACCTGGAGTACTGCGTGCAGTTCTGGTCACCACATTATAGGAAGGATGTGGAAGCTTTGGAAAGGGTTCAGAGGAGATTTACTAGGATGTTGCCTGGTATGGAGGGAAGGTCTTACGAGGAAAGGCTCAGGGAATTGAGGTTGTTTTCGTTAGAGAGGAGAAGGCTGAGAGGTGACTTAATAGAGACATATAAGATAGTCAGAGGGTTAGATAGGGTGGACAGTGAGAGTCTTTTTCCTCGGATGGTGATGACCAACACAAGGGGACATAGCTTTAAATTGAGGGGTGATAGATATAGGACAGATGTCAGAGGCAGTTTCTTTGCTCAGAGAGTAGTAGGGGTGTGGAACGCCCTGCCTGCAATAGTAGTAGACTCGCCAACTTTAAGGGCATTTAAGTGGTCACTGGATAGACATATGGATGAAAATGGAATAGTGTAGGTCAGATAGGCTTCAGATGGTTTCACAGGTCGGCGCAACATCGAGGGCCGAAGGGCCCGTACTGCGCTGTAGTGTTCTATGTTCTATGTCTACCCCCCGGGGTCCGCTTCTATATTCCCCAACTCGAATACCACCTGTTTATTGACCAGGATTTCCACCCCCCTCATTTTAAAGTCTAATCCCCAAATGGAACACCTGCCTAACCCATCCCTTCCTTCACCTAATCTGGTCCTCCTCCAATGTGTCTCCTGCAACATGGCCATGTCTGCCTTCAGTTGCCTCAAGTGCACGAACACACGGGCCTAGCATCTTACCCCTCACTGGTTCCCCGCTCTTCGTGCAAACAGTCGACACAAAGGCAAGAAGCAAAAACAAACAAATAATCCCTCCCAAGGTCCGAGCACAGTGGCCCACCCCTCCTCCCTTAACAAATTACTATAACCAGCCTAACCCCAAACAGAACCGAAAAAACGGAAAGAAACAAGCAAACCCCCCGAAATACATCTGAACAATGCAAATCCAAAGTTTTACAAAACATAGTTCAGTTCTCCTCAAAGTTCAAAGTCCTCCTTCTCCTGTTAGTCTAGTCTCCTTCATAAAGTCCGCTGCCTCCTCCGACGAGCCAAAGTATAACTCCCAGCCCCCATAGGTCACCCATAGGTGGGCCGGTTACAGTAGTCTGAACTTTAGGCCCTTCTTGTACAGGGCTGACTTGACCTTATTAAAGCTCGCCCTCCTCTTCAGAAGCTCTGCTCCCAGGTCTTCGTACACCCAAATATCGACATCTTCGCACGTACATCGCCTCGTCTGCCTGGCCCACCTCATAATGCGTTCCTTGTCCAGGAACCGATGTAATTGTACCACAATCGCCCTCGGCGGCTCACCTCCCCTTGGGCTTGCGTATCAGCGCCCTGTGGGCCCGATCCACCTCCAACGGTCGATCAAACGCACCTTCCCCATGCAGCTTCCCCAACATCTTCCCCACATACACACCAGCATCTGATCCTTAAATTCCCTCTGGTAGACCCACGATCCGAATGTACTGCCTCCAAGACCGATTTTCCAGGCTGAATCATCTATTTCTTATACGTTTTTGATATTTTCATGTTTAAGGCTTTTCGCTATGTTCTGACCAGTTTACGTATTATTTGATGTTAGAACAAACAAAGAACAAAGAAAAGTACAGCACAGGAACAGGCCCTTCGGCCCTCCAAGCCCGTGCCGACCATGCTGCCCGTCGAAACTAAAATCTTCTACACTTCCTGGGTCCGTATCCCTCTATTCCCATCCTATTCATGTATTTATCAAGATTCCCCTTAAATATCACTGTCGTCCCTGCATCCACCACCTCCTCCGGCAGCAAGTTCCAGGCACCCACTACCCTCTGTGTAAAAAAACTTGCCTCGTACATCTCCTCTAAACCTTGCCCCTCGCACCTTAAACCTATGCCTCCTGGTAATTGACCCCTCTACCCTGGGGAAAAGCCTCTGACTATCCACTATGTCTATGCCCCACATAATTTTGTAGACCTCTATCAGGTTGCCCCTCAACCTCCGTTGTTCCAGTGAGAACAAACCAGGTTTATTCAACCACTCCTCATAACTAATGCCCTCCATACCAGGCAGCATCCTGGTAAATCTCTTCTGCACCCTCTCTAAACCCTCAACATCCTACTGATAGTGTGGCGACCAGAATTGAACACTATATTCCAAGTGTGGCCTAACTAAGGTTTTATACAGCTGCAACATGACTTGCCAATTCTTATACTCAATGCCCTGGCCAATGTTTGTTAGCTTTGATTCAATTCTTATGCGGGGATATTAAAGTGAATATTTAGCAATAAAATCGTATTTTTGGATACCTCCAATCAACCGGACTGTTGACTCTTATTTTGAAGATAAATAAGAGATCCTACACCAGCTACAGATGGTGCCCATCACCTCCCCCCCCCCCCCCCCCCCCCCCAGTGCCCCCCAGTGCCTGTTCAGTGATCCTCAATCTTTATCTTCCGATGCATTTAGGTGTATCCCCAAGATTCACATCAGAGTGGAGGCAGCCTGATGCTTCTCACGTCTTGTTGTCTCTGATGCCTATGGCAGGCATCCTCTGAGGCTCCTGGAGCCAGAGGCCCCAGCTGCTTATCGGTGTCACTGGCATCAGTGCCACCCTGTTCTGCCCGCTGACCATGAGACATATCGGGGTCAGGAGGGGGGGATTCGGCTGAGGTGGAGACTGCTGTCATCTCCCTGGTGGCAGGCACCGCCTCGGCCTCCAGCGCTCCCTTCCGGATGGTGCTCGGAGGGCCCTATATGGGACTGACTGGCAGCTGGAATCAGCTCCAGAGGCCTCTGCGTTATCCAGCTCAGCCAGTCCTGGCACCTCTCTGTTGTCTGCTCCATGGTGTTGATGCCCTCGGCGATGCTCCTCAGTGACTGGGCCATGTTCTGCAGTGCCCCATCAATGTCCATCTGCATCTGGGCTATGCTCTGCAGTGCCACTGGGACACGACCCTTCGCGACTGGGACATGATGTCAAGGCCTCAGCCATGGCTGACATTGACTTAACCTGCCTTGGGCACCACCATTCAGGTTGCTGACCTCATGCTGCAGGCTTTCCACTGTAGTTGCCATTCCAGCAGTGTTGACCTCCATGGCATGCATTGCCGGCAGCATCTCCTGTACCGTAGCCTTTGGGACTCCTCCAATTGGCTATGCACTTGCCGGAGCATCGCTGGCATCCCCTCCTGAATCTCACAGCTGTGTCCTAGCATCTGCATCAGCTCTGGGATAACCTTGTCCAGAAGCTCGGCAACTGACTGGGACTCAGCTGCCGGCAATGCATGCCATGGAGGTCAACACTGCTGGAGTGGCAACTACAGTGGAAAGCCTGCAGCATGAGGTCAGCAACCTGAATGGTGGTGCCCAAGGCAGGTTAAGTCAATGTCAGCCATGGCTGAGGCCTTGACATCATGTCCCAGTCGCGAAGGGTCGTGTCCCAGTGGCACTGCAGAGCATAGCCCAGATGCAGATGGACATTGATGGGGCACTGCAGAACATGGCCCAGTCACTGAGGAGCATCGCCGAGGGCATCAACACCATGGAGCAGACAACAGACCTCTGACTGCTGACTCCCTTGAATATTCCTGCCTCCACGTCATGTGCATCAGCAACTATGTGGTGCTCTCCAGATTGTGCCTCAGGAGCCTGTCCACTAATGTCATCTCCCAGTGCATCTCAGCACTGGTGGAGGGTGGGGATTACAGCTGTGACGTGTCAATGATGGTCTCCTCGGAGCCATGGTCATATGCTGCTTGGGAGTTTGTTTGGAGGGATCGTTTCTGAGCAGCTCCCCCTTGTTAGAGGAGATCTGCCAGGCACGGTTCCTGCGAATCAGCTGGCGCGACAGCCCTTTCTGCTGTGAAGCTCGTGCAGGGTCATCTCGGGCACTAAGTGCCGTTAAATACATGCCGCGGTCTTGCCGACTCAGCCATCTTGCCCGATATGACACTTAGAAATCTCCCAATTCAATCACGCTCCAGGTTTTGCATTGGTGGCATCACCTTGTTATTATTCCATAATTTCCTACAATGCTTTCATTGCTGGTGGAAGTTATAGTGAGTGGAACTTCAACAGATCGAGGTCCAAAGCTATTTTCCTCCCCTGCTCTAATTGCATGATGTTTTTTCTCAATTGTCAGGAAATTCAGGGTATATACTTGCAAGAGGCAACACTACCATCATATTCTCTATGGACAGGGTGACACACCTTTACTGGATGTCAGGGTTGCCAAGAATTCGGGTTCCAATGGCTGGTATCTATGTAAGCATCAAAGTCCTCACGTCAACACAGTTGGCTTTGTGCACCATTAGGCTTTTCAATTAATGCCCAGCTGTTGCCTTGCCACGGAAGGATCAAATACCTGTTATCCAAGAAGGCTCCATGATGCTTTGAATATGCAATGCTTACAATATTTGAAGGTTCACATTGACTGTGATAGTTGCCAGGAGAACAGGGCTATCATCTGCAGCCATGGCTAAATACCACAGTGAGAAAACTCCACACAGCTGTGAAATGTAAATAGAGTGAAACATTTTTCCTTAGTCAAAATGACTGTGCAGCATTCCATTGAGACACTAAAGCAACTGTTTGCATTCAGGCACAATATTTCTCTATAGCCTAGCAAAAGAATTCCAAGATGATCATAGTCTGTTGCATTCTCCATAGTGTAAAAAAATAATATGAATAATGGTTGTATCAACAAATTTGCATTTAAAGAATTGTTTTAATGTACAAAATAGATGCCTCACGGAGGCATTAAGAAAAAGAGTGTATGCTGAACAAAAGCAGATGTTAACAGTTGATCTTTGTCAAAGAGGTAATTATTTCTTGGAGTTTGAATGTCACCAGCAAGGCCAGAATTTAGTGTCCTTATCCTATTGTCCATTTGAAGGAGGGCTTTCAAAGATGAGAAGGGTGAAGAGAAAGAGGAGTTTGAGGAAAATCTTTGAATATAGTTTGACGGCACGCCACCAATTATATCGCAAGGTTAGGAATCATTGAGAAGAGGCTTAAGTTAGAGAATGCAGAGGTATGGGGACATGGTTGTAGCGCTGGAGGGAGTTAGACATGGGGATGGTAAAGCTGCGGTAAAATGTAAACACAAAGGTGAGAATTTTGATGAGTACCAGGAGCAAATGTATTCAAGAGAGAGTATTCAAACTCACTTTACCATCTGCCTTTCACTCAATTCAACAAGAAATATGAAGGGCCAGAACCTCAAATCCTGCTCATTTTCCACTGGAAGTACTCATCAATAATCCCGATGTTAGAAGTTGGCAGTGGCCACGCCACATTTTCCTTTCGTCGGTGAATTAATGTGCGCAACGTACATAGTTTCTGGGGCACTGTTGGTTTAGAGCAACTGTGTAAGCCATGTCACCCAAACAATCTGCAGCACATTCATTGATCCACTTCCCCCTTTCTTGTAGGGCTGGAAACAACAGCATCAACTAATGGGCTGCAAACAAGGCAATATACCCGTACTCCCATATAGAAGACGGTGCCGGTCATCACTGGTGTAACCCAGGGAGGCACAGTGGCGCAGTGATTGGCGCTGCTGTCTCACAGCGCCAAGGACCCAAGTTCGAACTCGGCCCCAGGTCACTGTCGGTATGGAGTTTGCACATTCTCTCCGTGTCTGCCTGGGTCTCACCCACAACACAAAGATGTGCAGAGTAGATGGATTGGCCATGCTAAATTGTCTCCTAATTGGAAAAAAAAACCTCTGGATTAACTCTGAGGCTGTGGCCAACAGCAGGGCTGAAACCTTCAAAATTGACTGTGTTCTCATACCTAATCCTCCTTCTCATACCCCACATTTCCGCATCCTGCAATCCATTCTGATTAACAAGTGGCCGATGGTATACTGAATATACCGAGATGAAAGTTGAAATGCTGTTCCTTGAGCTGTTCATTGGAACAGCAGGCCAAGGGCAGAAAGGTCAGAATGAGAGTAGATGAATAATTGAGAAGACAGTCGACAGGAAGATCAGGATCATGCTTGCGGACTGATCAGAGGTGTTCACAAAGCAGTCACCCAGTCTACACTGGGTTTTCCCCATGTAGAAGAGACCACATTGTGAGCAGCGAATGCAGTGTACTAATTAAGTTGAAAGAAGTACAAGTAAATAACTGTTCCAATTGGAAGATTTCCCTTTGGCTTTTGTACCATGTAACATCTTGCCATTTAATCTGTCTTGCCTTCCAAGTATCACAGACCTTGCCTTTTTTTCCTTCTCCTCCCTCTCCCCCTTTTCATGTGCTCCATACCTATGACATTTCTAATTTTCCTCAGGAAGGATCACAGACAAGGAGCATTTCCTCTCCACAGATTCTGCCTGATTTGCGAAGTATTTCCAGTATTTTGTTTTCATGTTAGATTTCCGGCATCTGCAGTATTTTGTGTTGTTGCAGGAAGAGGCTATGTTGGTTGCCTCCTCCCATCCTTCACCTTAGCTGGTTGGTTGGAGCTGTGCCCTGATGAGGTTGGGATTGTGCAGCCTGCAGCAGATCATGTGTACTGTCCAGTGCTGAAGGGTTTCCTCAGAGCAGCGCAGGCAGCAGAAATGTTTAGGCAGCATAATAGTCTGCTCCATCACATTTCAGATGGAGCATGGCTCTCAGGTTTGCCACTGGGTATTATTATGTATCAAGTACAGCTGCATGCTCCACTGCCATTTTACTATGAAGAGGGAGCAGAGTGTGTACGCCTCTCATGCCACTACATAGTTTCTGCACCACTACGACCTTCTGAAGTGCCTCCTTGCAGTGACACACAGCAATTCGGCGCCCTACAGCCCTTGACTGACTGCAGGAGATCTCGAACGAACTCTGACCCCTAAAGATGTGATTTGCAGTCTCTATGATTCTCTGCCATAATATAGTAAGAAGTCTTACAACACCAGGTTAAAGTCCAACAGGTTTGTTTCAAACACGAGCTTTCGGAGCACGGCTCCTTCTTCAGGTGAACCCTTCACCTGAAGAAGGAGCCGTGCTCCGAAAGCTCGTGTTTGAAACAAACCTGTTGGACTTTAACCTGGTGTTGTAAGACTTCTTACTGTGCTCACCCCAGTCCAACGCCGGCATCTCCACATCATGGCTGCCATAATATAGCATTGATTGACCATGAGCTACACAAGTTCAACATTGACACTGCTCTTCTCCAAGCGACACGATTGGCCAATACTGGATCAATACTTGAAACCAATTATACCTCTCACGAGCTTGGCAAAAATACAGGTCACCAACCTGAACATGGAATTGGCTCTGCTGTCAACAGCAGATTGACACAGATAATTGAGATGCCTGTCAATACTTCTGAATGCCTCATATCTTTTTGTCTACCATCAGATGGAGATTTTGTAACCATCATCATCTGTGCTAATGCACCAAGCTGGTATGCCAATGCTGAAAACAAAGACCATCTCTACAACATGCTAAATTATGTTCTGGGGCATCTGCCACATGGAGAAGTGCTATTTCCCCTCGGGAACTTTGACGCAAGAGTTAGATCAGACAGGGGTTTATGGCAAATGTATTTTAGTCATCATAGTGTTGGGAAGATGAATGAAAATGGATTGTGGCTACTAGAACTTTGTGCACGGTGTGCACTTTGCGTTACCATCACCAACCTGACGTGATAACCACCATTTAGCCAGGATTCATCTTTTCTTCATCTATCAGAATGCTGATAGATGAAGAAAATGCTGATAGATGAAGACTGACTCACTTGTCAGTAGCAGGGTGATGGTGCAAGCACGGAAAATACACAGGTCCAAACACATAGGCATGCTGCTCATCACTATTCCATGCTCAAGGGATGGTGCACAAACATTGAGTAGTTCTCAGGAGCTCTCTGGTTGTACCTTCCACTTGAGATCTCACCAGATAATGCTGATGAAGCATGGGAAACTGCGGGAAGCCATCTACGAAGTTGCAGTAACCACTTTGGCAAAGGAAGAAACAGAAACAAGGCTTGTTCGAGACCCATCTTGCAGAAGTAACTCCTGCCATTGTCGTGATGAGCACAGCTCACTTGGCTTACAACCTGTCTCCTAACCCTAAGGCACATAATAATCTCATGTTAAACACATGACAGTTGTGCAGAAGACAGTAAGGTACTCTGCCAATAGATATTGGACCAATTTATGTGAAGACATACAAACTACTAGTCACAATTGTGATGGAACCTGAAGTTTCGAAACTTGCATATTTTTCAATGGACTGTAACTGAAAAGAGAAACTGGAAAGGCTGAAGAAGATGGAGGCTCAATCCAGAAGCTGAGAATAGGCATGTATACTGTTACCAGGATATAACATTGGTGTATCTACACCATCCAGATTGTCAAAGGTTCTTCAAATATGTGCCATTTTCTTTGGTAAAGGTCATGCCATGGGACTTGGGTTGGTTGTGCACTGTTCTCAGCTGGGCATCCTGGAAGAAGAGGAGCTGAAACTCTTCATGAGAAAGACAGAGGGCGCGATTCTCCGATGCCACGCCAGTTTTTCACGCGACGCCGGTCCGACGCGCTCCTGCGATTCTCCCAACAGGCGAAATCGGTCCCGTCGGGTTTCACGCGGCGCAAGCCGGAGAATCGCCCGAGACACCCAAGATGGTGATTCTCCGGTACACCCGCTATTCTCCTGCCCAGATTGGCTGAAGTCCCGACGCCGTGAACCCAGTTCACGCCGTCGCCGTTCACACCTGCTATTTTTAGTCGTCAGCCAGTTGTGCTGGCTGACGCTGAGGAGGTGAGCGGACGGTCCCGGAGGGGGAGACGGAGGGAGTGGAGGTGGGGGGAGAGGGAGGGAGTGGAGGTGGGAGGGGGAGAGGGAGGGAGTGGAGGTGGGAGGGGGAGAGGGAGGGAGTGGAGGTGGGGGGGAGAGGGAGGGAGTCGAGGTGGGGGAGAGGGAGGGAGTGGAGGTGGGAGGGGGAGGGAGTGAAGGTGGAGGGAGAAAGGGAGGGAGTGGAGGTGGGAGGGGAGAGGGAGGGGACCGGAGGTGGGAGGGGAGAGGGAGGGAGTGGAGGCGGGAGGGGGAGAGGGAGGGATTGGAGGTGGGGGGAGAGGGAGGGAGTGGAGGTGGGAGGGGGGAGAGGGAGGGAGTGGAGGTGGGAGGGGGGAGGGAGTGGAGGTGGGAGGGGGAGAGGGAGGGAGTGGAGGTTGGGGGAGAGGGAGGGAGTGGAGGTGGGAGGTGGGAGGGGGAGAGGGAGGGAGTGGAGGTTGGGGGAGAGGGAGGGAGTGGAGGTGGGAGGCGGGAGAGGGAGGGAGTTGAGGTGGGAGGGGGAGGGAGTGAAGGTGGGAGGGGGGGGAAAGGGAGGGAGTTTGAGGTGGGAGGGGGAGAGGGAGGGAGTGGAGGTGGGAGGGGGAGAGGGAGGGAGGAGGTGGGGGGAGAGGGAGGGAGTGGAGGTGGGAGGGGGAGAGAGGGAGGGATTGGAGGTGGGAGGGGGAGGGAGTGCAGGTGGGAGGGGGGAAAGGGAGGGAGTGGAGGTGGGTGGGGGAGAGGGCGGGAGTGGAGGTGGGAGGGGGAGTGGGAGGGAGTGGAGGTGGGGGGAGAGGGAGGGAGTCGAGGTGGGGGAGAGGGAGGGAGTGGAGGTGGGAGGGGGAGGGAGTGAAGGTGGGAGGGGAGAAAGGGAGGGAGTGGAGGTGGGAGGGGGAGAGGGAGGGAGTGGAGGGGGAGGGGGAGGGGGAGGGGTGGAGGTGGGGGAGAGGGAGGGAGTGGAGGTGGGAGGGGGAGAGGGAGGGAGTGGAGTTGGGGGAGAGGGAGGGAGTGGAGGTGGGAGGCGGGAGAGGGAGGGAGTTGAGGTGGGAGGGGTAGGGAGTGAAGGTGGGAGGGGGGAAAGGGAGGGAGTGGAGGTGGGAGGGGGAGAGGGAGGGAGTGGAAGTGGGGGGAGGGGAGGGAGTGGAGGTGGTGGGGGAGAGGGAGTGAGTGGAGGTGGGAGGGGGAGAGGGGGAGTGAGTGGAGGTGGGGGAGAGGGGGGGTGGAGGTGGGGGAGAGGGAGGGAGTGGAGGTGGGGGGGGAGGGAGTGAAGGTGGGAGGGAGAAAGGGAGGGAGTGGAGGTGGGAGGGGGAGAGGGAGGGACCGGAGGTGGGGGGGGAGAGAGGGAGGGAGTGGAGGTGGGAGGGGGAGACGGAGGGAGTGGAGGTGGGGGGAGAGGGAGGGAGTGGAGGTGGGAGGGGGAGGGGAGGGAGTGGAGGTGGGAGGGGGAGGGAGTGGAGGTGGGAGGGGGAGGGAGGGAGTGGAGGTGGGGGAGAGGGAGGGAGTGGAGGTGGGAGGGGGAGAGGGAGGGAGTGAGTGGGAGGGGTAGGGAGTGAAGGTGGGAGGGGGGAAAGGGAGGGAGTGAGGTGGGAGGGGGAGAGGGAGGGAGTGGAGGTGGGAGGGGGAGAGGGAGGGAGGGAGGTGGGGGGAGAGGGAGGGAGTGGAGGTGGGAGGGGGAGAGGGAGGGAGTGGAGGTGGGAGGGGAGGGAGTGAAGGTGGGAGGGGGGAAAGGGAGGGAGTGGAGGTGGGAGGGGGGAGAGGGAGGGAGTGGAGGTGGGAGGGGGAGTGGGAGGGAGTGGAGGTGGGGGGAGAGGGAGGGAGTCGAGGTGGGGGAGAGGGAGGGAGTGGAGGTGGGAGGGGGGAGGGAGTGAAGGTGGGAGGGGGAAAGGGAGGGAGTGGAGGTGGGAGGGGAGAGGGAGGGAGTGGAGGTGGGAGGGGGCGCGGGAGGGAGTGGAGGTGGGGGGAGAGGGAGGGAGTCGAGGTGGGAGAGAGGGAGGGAGTGGAGGTGGGAGGGGGAGGGAGTGAAGGTGGGAGGGAGAAAGGGAGGGCGTGGAGGTGGGAGGGGGAGGGGAGGGACCGGAGGTGGGAGGGGGAGAGGGAGGGAGTGGAGGTGGGAGGGGGAGGGGAGGGAGTGGAGGTGGGAGGGGGGAGGGGGAGGGTGGAGGTGGGAGGGGGAGAGGGAGGGAGTGGAGTTGGGGGAGAGGGAGGGAGTGGAGGTGGAGGAGGGGGAGAGGGAGGGAGTTGAGGTGGGGGGAGAGGGAGGGAGTGGAGGTGGGGGGAGAGGGAGGAGTGGAGGTGGGAGGGGGAGAGGGAGGGAGTGGAGGTGGGAGGGGGAGAGGGAGGGAGTGGAGGTGGGGGGGGGAGGGAGTGGAGGTGGGGGGAGAGGGAGGGAGTGGAGGTGGGGGGGGAGAGGGAGGGAGTGGAGGTGGGAGGGGGAGAGGAGGGAGTGGAGGTGGGGGGAGAGGGAGGGAGTCGAGGTGGGGGAGAGGGAGGGAGGGGGGGGTGGGAGGGGGAGGGGAGTGAGGTGGGAGGGAGAAAGGGAGGGAGTGGAGGGGGAGGGGGAGAGGGAGGGACGGAGGTGGAGGGGGGAGAGGGAGGGAGTGGAGGTGGGAGGGGGAGAGGGAGGGAGGGGGGTGGGGGAGGGAGGGAGTGGAGGTGGGAGGGGGAGAGGGAGGGAGTGGAGGTGGGAGAGGGAGGGAGTGGAGGTGGGAGGGGGAGAGGGAGGGAGTGGAGGTGGGGGAGAGGGAGGGAGTGGAGGTGGGAGGGGGAGAGGGAGGGAGTGAGGTGGGAGGGGGAGGGAGTGAAGGTGGGAGGGGGGAAGGGAGGGGAGTGAGGTGGGAGGGGGGGGAGAGGGAGGGAGTGGAGGTGGGAGGGGGAGAGGGAGGGAGTGGAGGTGGGGGGAGAGGGAGGAGTGGAGGTGGGGGGGGGAGGGGAGGGAGTGGAGGTGGGAGGGGAGGGAGTGGAGGTGGAGGGGGAGAGGGAGGGAGTGGAGGGGGAGGGGGAGAGGGAGGGAGTGGAGGGGGGGGGGGAGGGGAGGAGTGGAGGTGGGGGGAGAGGGAGGGAGTCGAGGTGGGGAGAGGGAGGGAGTGGAGGTGGGAGGGGGAGGGAGTGAAGGTGGGAGGGGGAAAGGGAGGGAGTGGAGGTGGGAGGGGGAGAGGGAGGGAGTGGAGGTGGGAGGGGAGGGGGGGAGGGAGTGGAGGTGGGGGGAGAGGGAGGGAGTCGAGGTGGGAGAGAGGGAGGGAGTGGAGGTGGGGGGGGAGGGAGTGAGGTGGGAGGGAGAAAGGGGGGAGTGGAGGTGGGAGGGGGAGAGGGAGGGACCGGAGGGGGGAGGGGGAGAGGGAGGGAGTGGAGGTGGGAGGGGGAGGGGGAGGGAGTGGAGGTGGGGGGAGAGGGAGGAGTGGAGGTGGGAGGGGGAGAGGGGGGAGTGGAGTTGGGGGAGAGGGAGGGAGTGGAGGTGGGAGGCGGGAGAGGGAAGAGAGTTGAGGTGGGAGGGGTAGGGAGTGAAGGTGGGAGGGGGGAAAGGGAGGGAGTGGGAGGTGGGAGGGGGAGAGGGAGGGAGTGGAGGTGGGAGGGGAGAGGGAGGGAGTGGAGGGAGGGAGGGAGTGGAGGTGGGAGGGGGAGAGGGAGGGAGTGGAGGTGGGAGGGGGAGGGAGTGAAGGTGGGAGGGGGAAAGGGAGGGAGTGGAGGTGGGAGGGGGAGAGGGAGGGAGTGGATGGTGGGAGGGGGAGGGGGAGGGAGTGGAGGTGGGGGGAGAGGGAGGGAAGTCGAGGTGGGAGGGAGAGGGAGGGAAGTGGAGGTGGGAGGGGGAGGGGAGTGAAGGTGGGAGGGGGAAAGGGAGGGAGTGGAGGTGGGAGGGGGAGAGGGAGGGAGTGGAGGTGGGGGGAGAGGGAGGGAGTCGAGGTGGGGGAGAGGGAGGGAGTGGAGGTGGGAGGGGGAGGAGGGAGTGGAGGTGGGGGAGAAGGGAGGGAGTGGAGGTGGGAGGGGGAGAGGGAGGGAGTGGAGGTGGGAGGGGGAGAGGGAGGTGAGGGAGGTGGGAGGGGAGAGGGAGGGAGTGGAGGTGGGGGAGAGGGAGGGAGTGGAGGTGGGAGGCGGAGAGGGAGGGAGTGGTGGTGGGAGGGGGAGGCAGTGGAGGTGGGAGGGGGAGGGAGTGAAGGTGGGAGGGGGAAAGGGAGGGAGTGGAGGTGGGAGGGGGAGAGGGAGGGAGTGGAGGTGGGAGAGGGAGGGAGTGGAGGTGGGGGGAGAGGGAGGAAGTGGAGGTGGGAGGGGGAGAGGGAGGGAGTGTAGGTGGGAGGGGGAGGGAGTGAAGGTGGGAGGGGGAAAGGGAGGGAGTGGAGGTGGGAGGGGGAGAGGGAGGGAGTGGAGGTGGGAGGGGGAGAGGGAGGGAGTGGAGGTGGGAGGGGGAGAGGGAGGGAGTGGAGGTGGGAGGGGGAGAGGGAGGGAGTGGAGGTGGGGGGAGAGGGAGGGAGTCGAGGTGGGGGAGAGGGAGGGAGTGGAGGTGGGAGGGGGAGGGAGTGAAGGTGGGAGGGAGAAAGGGAGGGAGTGGAGGTGGGAGGGGGGAGAGGGAGGGACTGGAGTTGGGAGGGGGAGAGGGAGGGAGTGGATGTGGGAGGGGGAGAGGGAGGGAGTGGAGGTGGGGGGAGAGGGAGGGAGTGGAGGTGGGAGGGGGAGAGGGAGGGAGTGGAGGTGGGAGGGGGAGGCAGTGGAGGTGGGGGGGGGAGAGGGAGGGAGTGGAGGTGGGAGGAAGGAGAGGGTGGGAGGGGGGAGAAGGAGGGAGTGGAGGTGGGAGGGGGGAGAGGGAGGGAGTGGAGGGGGAGGGAGTGGAGGTGGGAGGGGAGAGGGAGGGAGTGGAGGTGGGAGGGGGAGAAGGAGGGAGTGGAGGTGGGAGGGGGAGAGGGAGGGAGTGGAGGTGGGGGGAGAGGGAGGGAGTGGAGGTGGGAGGGGGAGAGGGAGGGAGTGGAGGTGGGAGGGGGAGGGAGTGAAGGTGGGAGGGGGAGAGGGAGGGAGTGGAGGGGGTCGTCATGTCAGCCGCCCTGCCATGGCAGGATGGTGACGAGGACACGCCCGCAGGTTGCCGTGTGGCTGATGCACCGTTGAGGAGGATGTTGTTAACTGACCGTTGGACGCAGACAGTGACCAGGGGTTAGGCTGACCGCGTGTCAGCAGCGCGACCAGGCCAATGGGGCACACAGGTATCCCATGGCAGGCGGCTGCCGAGGTGTTGAAGAACCTCTGTGTAACATGTCGTTTCTCTGCCCCCCACCACCCTTCTGTAGGTCACCATGTATGCCAACCAGACAGCGATGTTCACCGCTGTAGTTGGAGCCGCTGCACTGCAGTTGGCCATCCAGCAGCGTCGACAGCGACGGCCCACAGTGGATGCAGATGCAGGGGCTGCTCCTGCAGCAGAGGGGATGGCCCGTCATCGCCACGCAGGCCACAGGCGCTCATGGCCGGTATGTTCAGGGGGATTGTGATGAATGGTATCGGTATAACTGCTGTAACTGTACCTTGCCTTTAATACATTGGCCCTTTGAGACCGGGCTTGGCTCCGCCCCCAGGAAACTGTATATAAGATGATGCTCACTGGGCAGCGTGCTGTGAGCACACTTCTCGGCAGCTATCCGGTTCTCTGGTAATTAAAGCCTTTGAATTACCAATCTTCTCTCCCGTGTCGTAATTGAGGGTATCTCAATTTAATTACCAGAACACATCAAGATGGACAGCGCTCTAAAGCCAGAGAAACTCAACCTAGACGCTCGGTCGCCGGATGCCCCAGAAATGTTTAAATATTGGCTCCGGTGCTTTGAGGCCTATCTAAATTCTTCAGAGACTGAAGTCGACAGCGCTCACAAGCTGAGCTTACTACATGCCTGGGTGGGCCACCGACTCTCCTCCGTGATTGAGAACGCTACAATGTACGAAACTGCGGTCGAAATAATAAAGAAACGCTTCGTTAAGCCGATTAACGAGGTACACGGCAGACATTTGCTCTCGACCAGCCGCCAGCGCTCCGGGGAAACTCTAGACGAATACATGGAGAGACTCACTGCGCTCGCGAGGAACTGCAATCATAAAGAAGTGACGGCAGAAGTCCGCATGAACTTACATATTCGTGATGCTTTCGTGTCCGGTATCAGGTCCTCGTACATCCGGCAGCGGCTCCTAGAAGACGGGGCAAAGGACCTCCAAGACACGGTAACGCTCGCCTCTTCTCTAGAAACAGCCCACCTTAACCTCCGTACATACTCCGCGGACCTTGCAAACCCCTCTCGATCCCCTCCAGACTCAGACCACGCTACAGGCCTGCGCCGCGCGGCGATCCGCTCACTCTGGTTGCTCCCCATGCTATTTCTGTGGGCAAGGCCAGCACCCACGTCAGCGTTGCCCGGCCCGCTCCGTGATCTGCAACGACTGCGGGAAGAAGGGGCACTTCGCAAAAGTCTGCCTGGCTGGGCCCAAAGGCCGCAAACAAAAGTCTCACCAGGCCCAGAAATCAAGCTCCCGGCCTCACAGGCCCCGCAACGCGGCAGGTGGTGGCCGGGCACGCCCACATCCGATGCGTCATCGACCTCGTGCGAGTCATGGGGGTGGCCATCTTGGCGCCGGCCATCTTCGAATCCCGACATGTGCAACCAACGGCGGCGGCCATTTTCGTGACTCCCGCCGGCCATCTTGTGAGTCCGACTCAACCGAGGACTCTGACTACACGGAACTAGGAGCGATCACGCTCAATCAATCGTGGCCGAAGCACCTGTGGAATTCGATGATGCGGGTACAAATCAACGGCCACGACACTCCCTGCCTATTCGACTCCGGGAGCATGGAGAGCTTTATTCATCCGGACACGGTAAGGCGCTGCTCCCTGCGCACCCACCCCGCCTCCCAAACTATCGCCCTCGCTTCAGGGTCCCATTCGGTCCAAATCACGGGGTATTATGTCGCGGACCTCGTGATTCAAGGCGCTGAATACACCCATTTTAAACTCTACATCCTTCCTCACCTCTGCGCCCCCCTGCTGCTCGGTCTGGACTTTCAGTGCAGCCACCGGAGCCTGATACTGAAGTTCGGCGGACCCCTGCCCCCACTCACGGTATGTAGCCTGGCGACACTCAAAGTTGCGCCACCCCCCCCTTCGCGAACCTCACTCCCGACTGTAAGCCCGTCGCCACGAGGAGTCGGCGGTACAGTACCCAAGACACGACTTTTATCAAGTCAGAGGTTCAGCGGCTACTAAAAGAGGGGGTCATAGAGGCTAGCAACAGCCCTTTGAGGGCTCAAGTATTGATAGTCCGCTCCGGGGAAAAGCAACGAATGGTAGTGGATTATGGATTATAGCCAGACCATAAACCGCTCTACACAACTCGATGCGTACCCACTCCAGGTAGAAAGCGACGCATCAGACGTCGCCCTGGTTGCTGCCCTCAACCAAGCGGGCAGACTAGTAGCGTTCTTCTCCCGAACCCTCACCGCCTCGGAAATTCAGCACTCTGCAGTCGAGAAGGAGGCACAGGCCATAGTGGAAGCCGTGCGACACTGAAGGCACTACCTAGCCGGTAGGAGGTTCACCCTCCTCACCGACCAACGGTCGGTTGCCTTTATGTTCGATAACGCACAACGGGGCAAAATAAAGAATGACAAGATTCTGAGGTGGAGGATAGAGCTCAACGAGCCCCCGGATGCCCTATCCCGCGGCACTTGTGCCAACGCGCAAAAAGACCGCCTGAGAGCCATCCACGATGACCTCTGCCACCCGGGGGTCACCCGGCGTGCCCATTTCATCAAGTCCCGCAACCTACCTTACTCCACAGAGGATGTCAAGGCCATGACTAAGGCATGCCAGATCTGTGCGGAGTGCAAACCGCACTTCTATCGACCAGACAGGGCTCGCCTGATAAAGGCCTCTGGGCCCTTTGAGTGACTAAGTGTGGACTTCAAAGGGCCCCTCCCATCCACCAACCGCAACATCTATTTCCTCACCATTATCGATGAGTTCTCCCACTTCCCTTTTGCTGTCCCCTGCCCCGATATGACCTCGGCCTCCGTGATCAAGACACTGCACAGCATCTTCACACTGTTTGGTTTCCCCGCTTATATCCACAGCGACCGGTGTACATCGTTCATGAGCGATGAGCTGCGCGATATCTGCTCAGCAAGGGCATCGCCTCGAGCAGAACGACGAGCTATAACCCGCGGGGAAACGGGCAAGTGGAGAGGGAGAACGCGACAGTTTGGAAGGCTGTCCTTCTAGCACTACAGTCAAGGAGTCTCCCAATCGCCCGCTGGCAGGAGGTCCTACCCGATGCCCTACATTCCATTAGGTCGCTCCTCTGTACGGCCACGAACGTGACCCCTCACAACCGTTTGTTTGTCTTCCCCAGGAAGGCCACCTCTGGGGTCTTGCTTCCACCCTGGCTGACGATTCCGGGATCAGTCCTACTCCGGAGACACGTGAGGAGCCATAAAACAGATCCCATAGTTGAGAGGGTCCAATTGCTACACACAAACTCTCAATACGCCTACGTCGAGCATCCCGACGGCAGGCAGGACACCGTCTCCCTGCGAGACCTGGCACCCGCTGGCTCTCCCACTGACCCCGCCGGCGTCCCCACCGACCCCCCCTCCTACTGACACTCTCCTCCCCGCACCAACTGCCGACCCCGACAGCGCCCCCACCATAGCGCCCCCTGCCTCCCAGCCAGCGCTGGCACCAATCAGCCTAGTCACTCCCGGATATCCCCCCCACCACTCCAAAGCGGGCAGAGGCTCAGTCAACCGCGCTCCCGGATATACCACCACCGAAACCAACCGTATCCACGGCACCACCATCGAAGTGGAGAAGGTCAGCACGGACGGTCAGACCACCCAAAAGACTGAACTTATAACTCCACTTCACCCCCGACGGACTATGTGTTTTTTTTAAACAGGGGGTGAATGTGATGAATGGTATCGGTAACTGCTGTAACTGTACCTTGCCTTTAATACATTGGCCCTTTAAGACCGGGCTTGGAACCCTGGGGACTCCGCCTCTGGCTCCGCCCCCAGGAAACTCTATATAGGTGATGCTCACTGGGGCAGCATGCTGTGAGCACACTTCTCGGCAGCTGTCCGGTTCTCTGATAATTAAAGCCTTTGAATTACCAATCTTCTCTCCTGAGTCGTAATTGAGGGTATCTCAGGGATGCCGAGGGGAACATTGACCCCCAAATGCTGAGGAAGGCACAGGATGCGGGCACTGATGTCGAAGTGGATGGGGAGGAGGAGGAGGAGGAGGAGTCACTGATGGTGGAGCCAGGGCGCCACAG